>NC_066584.1:210572138-210897138 GCF_024323335.1 Lathyrus oleraceus
ACCTTGTTCGAATCCATTCAGCTTCGTCAAGCCTAACATCCAACAAGACCCTCAAAGAAGGAATCTCCACTTCAACTGGTAGAACAACCTCCATACAATACACAAGGGAGTAAGGGGTCGCCCCGGTCGACGTACGTACTGAGGTACGGTACCCATGCAAGGCGAAAGGCAGCATCTCATGCCAATCCTTGTACGCCACGACCATCTTCTGCACAATCTTCTTGATGTTCTTGTTTTCCTCCTCTACAGCACCATTCATCTTTGGTCTGTAAGGAGAAGAATTGTGATGTTCAATCTTGAAATCTTTACACAGCTCTTTCATCATCTTGTTATTGAGATTCGAACCATTATCAGTGATGATTCTCTCAGGAACCCCATAACGACAGATGATCTCCTTCTTGATGAATCGGGCAATCACTTGTTTGGTAACATTAGCATAAGAAGCTGCTTCCACCCATTTGGTGAAGTAATCAATCGCAACCAGGATGAAGCGATGTCTATTAGAAGCATTAGGCTCAATCTTCCCAATCATATCAATGCCCCACATGGCGAACGGCCAAGGCGAATTCATGACATTCAGAGGGCTTGGTGGTACATGCACCTTATCAGCATAGATTTGACACTTATGGCATTTCCGAGCATATTTGAAACAATCGGATTCCATAGTCATCCAGTAATAACCAACTCTCAACAATTTCTTGGACATTGCATGACCACCAGCATGGGTACCAAAAGATCCTTCATGCACTTCTTGCATCAACATGTCTGCTTCGTGTCTATCCACACATCTGAGCAGAACTATGTCAAAGTTCCTCTTATACAGCACATCATCCTGATTCAAATAAAAGCTTCCAGCTAGCCTTCTCAGGGTTTTCTTGTCATTCTTTAACGCACCTTCAGGATACTCCTGGCTCTTGAGGAAGTTCTTGATATCATAGTACCATGGTTTCTCATCAACAACAGACTCGGCTGCAAACACATACGCATGCCTCTCGAGTCGATTCACCGCAACACGTGGCACATGATTCCACCAATGAACTTTGATCATAGAAGACAAAGTAGCCAAGGCATCAGCCATCTGATTTTCATCCCGGGGGACATGATACAACTTCACTTTCTTGAAGAATGTCAGTATCCTTTTGGTGTAATCTCTGTAAGGAATCAAATGCGGCTGGTTGGTATTCCAATCTCCATTGACCTGGTTAATCACTAAAGCGGAATCTCCATAGATGTCAAGCGTTTTGATCCTCAAATCGATGGCTTCTTCTATCCCCATTATGCAAGCTTCATACTCGGCCTCGTTGTTGGTGACGTCGAAAGTCAATATGGCAGAAAAAGGTATATGAGCACCTTTTGGATTGATAAGCACTACCCCAACACCGTTGCCATTCACATTCACAGCCCCATCAAACATCAATGTCCACTTGTCATCAGGATCCGGTCCTTCCTTGACAAGAGGCTCTTCACAATCTTTCATCTTAAGATACACGATGTCTTCATCAGGGAATTCAAACATCATTGGCTGATAATCATCAATTGGTTGCTCGGCAAGGTAGTCTGACACAATACTACCTTTGATGGCCTTCTGCGACGTGTACTGGATATCATATTCTGTTAAAATCATCTGCCAATGGGCAACACGTCCGGTGAGAGCCGGCTTCTCAAATATGTACTTCACTGGATCCATCTTAGAAATCAACAAGGTAGTATGGTTCAACATATACTGCCTCAGTCGGCGAGCAGCCCAGGCCAAAGCACAACAAGTTTTCTCGAGCTGTGAATATTTGATTTCACAGTCGGTAAACTTTTTGCTAAGGTAGTATATGGCATGCTCTTTTCGACCAGACTCGTCATGCTGTCCCAATACACACCCCATCGAGTTCTCAGTCACTGAAAGGTACATTATCAGCGGTCTCCCAGGAACTGGAGGTATAAGGATTGGAGGTTTCTGTAAATACTCTTTTATCTTGTCAAAAGCTTTCTGACAGTCATCATTCCACCTGATTGCTTGATTCTTTCTTAGCAATTTGAATATCGGTTCACACGTGGCAGTTAGGTGAGATACAAACCGTGCAATGTAGTTCAATCTCCCTAAAAACCCACGAACCTGCTTTTTTGTTTTCGGTTCAGGCATTTCTTGTATAGCTTTGACTTTTGCTGGATTAACCTCAATCCCTTTCTCACTGACAATGAAGCCTAACAGCTTCCCAGATCTCACACCAAACGTACACTTGTTCGGATTCAGCCTCAGTTTGAACTTTCTCAGCCGGTCAAACAACTTCTGCAAATTAACCAGGTGCTCCTCTTCTGTCTGCGACTTCGCAATCATATCATCCACGTACATTTCAATCTCTTTGTGCATCATGTCATGAAAGAGAGTCGTCATAGCCCTCTGATAGGTAGCACCGGCATTCTTCAGCCCAAATGGCATCACCTTATAGCAGAACGTGCCCCAAGGTGTAATGAATGTCTTCTTTTCCATGTCCTCTGGCGCCATCTTGATCTGATTATAGCCAGAGAAACCGTCCATGAAAGAGAAAACCGAGGATTGAGCCGTATTATCAACCAATACATCAATGTGAGGTAATGGGAAATCATCTTTCGGACTCGCTCTCTTCAAATCCCGGTAATCGACACACATTCTAACTTTGCCATCCTTCTTCGGCACGAGAACAATGTTGGCAACCCATGGGGGATAAGTCGTCACTGACAGAAAACCCGCATCAAACTGCTTCTGAACCTCCTCCTTAATCTTAACAGCCATATCAGGACTCGTTCTGCGAAGCTTCTGCTTGACTGAAGGTTAATCTTTTCTGAGAGGTAATCTATGCACCACAATATCGGTATCCAACCCAGGCATATCTTGATACGACCAGGCGAATATCTCCACATATTCTCTCAGCATCTCAATCAACCTTCTCTTGACATCTTCCTTCAAAGCAGCCCCGATCTTAATATCTTTTCTGGCACCCTCAGTACCAAGATTAACAATCTCCAACTCCTCCTGATGAGGTTGGATGACCCATTCCTCTTGCTTCAACAATCTGACCAATTCTTTGGGGAGTTCACAGTCTTCCTCACTCTCCTCTTCAGCTTGGTAGATGGGATTATTTAAATCATACTGAGCAATAACAGAACTGTTCATAGTGGAGTCCGTAAGATCGATTCTGCATGTTTAATGCTTTATTTTAGAAAAAGAGTTCAAGAAAGTCACAAAAAACAAAAACATTGCCATTTTTATTGTTTTAAAAAAGTGAAAAACAAAACAGAAAGACAGGGATCACAAAATTGTTTGCAAAACGTCCTTTATTAATGGTATCATTGAAAAAACATGATGAGGCCCTACAATGAACCACTACGCCTTGGGCAGAACGTAGGGTTTTGTGCAAAATGAAAAACAAAAGAAGATTACTCTGTTTGAAGAGTAACTTGGACCACTTCTTTTGTTGTCCAATTGTTGATCGACTCCCCTGGTGCACACGGGCGAACCCAGTTGTCTAGATCACAATCACTGTCATCGTCTTCACTACTGGTTGCAAAGACTTCATCGTGATTCATTAGCCCGGCGCTGGTAAAGGTACTCGGACCTGTCTACACAATCTGCTCCGCTTGCAGAGGTTGATAATCAATACCGAACTTGTCTTCTTTGACAGGAAAATCCACCATCTTGCCCGAGCCTTCTGCTTTACCGGAGTTGACAACCTCCACAGCTTGCTTGTACGATGCAATTGAGGCACCTGGCTTCTTCTGCTCAGCAAAAGCCACCCTCTCAAGTGCAACAGTCTCGAATGCCTGGCATAAAGTCTCATGAATCTCGCCATCCACCTCTACATACTTGAAAGAGGATAGGTGACTCACCAGAATGTCTTCTTTACCACACACAGTCACAATCTGACCATTCCAGACATACTTCAACTTCTGGTGGAGAGTCGACGAAACTGCCCCAGCTGCGTGAATCCAAGGACGCCCCAACAAACAACTATAGGCGGGCTGGATATCCATCACATAGAAGATGATATCGAATACCTCCGGACCAATCTTTATCGGCAACGTGACTTCACCAAAAACAGACCGTTTGGATCCGTCAAATGCACGAACAATCAGATCACTCGGAGTGAGGACAACTCCTTCAACATCAATCTTGCTTAGAGTCTTCTTAGGCAGCACATTCAAAGACGAGCCAGTGTCTACCAGCACATGTGACAACACTGCACCCTTACACTCCATAGTGATGTGCAAGGCCTTGTTATGGTTGCGACCTTCAGGCGTCAAGTCCAAATCTGTGAACCCCACACCATGCCTGGTACTCACATTAGTAATCACACCCTCCAACTGGTTGACAGAAATCTCCTGAGGTACGTAAGCCAGATTCAGCATCTTCAACAAGGCATTACGGTGCGCCTCAGAGCACAGAAGCAATGAGAGGATAGAAATCTTGGACGGAGTCTGATTCAGCTGATCTACAATCTTGTAGTCACTCTTCTTGATAATTTTCATGAACTCCTCCACATCCTTCTCAAATGAGCCCTCAGGCGCCTCCTTCTGAGCAGGCTCCTCATCAACCATAACCTGTTTACCTTTAGCCTTGGCGAGAGCCTCGACATTGTTATCTCTAAACGGTTGCGGAGCAAATAGACGACCACTTCTAGTAAACCCTCCTGGTCCTCCAACATTATCCACAACTGGACTTGCAACCACAGGAGTTCTACTTGGCAACCCAACCGTCACTGGAGCTTGATGAACTGGCCTGACCTGACTTTCAGCCTTTCTGTTGCTGCGATATGCATTGTTGTATTTCCACGGCACAACCCTACTATTCTCAACCGGCCTTCTACCCGAAGCAACGATGGTAGTTGGAGCACTGACGGTTACAGGAGCAGAAATGGTAACAGGAGTACCACTAGTTGTAGGCGCATTAACAGTCCTCAGGCCACGTCCCTCGGACAGTTTGAAATAAATGGTGACAGTCGACACCACCCCACGATCTTTCACAGCCCGAGCAAACTGTAAACAGCCCTCGTCAATCAGCTTCTGAATGCCAGCCTTCAACTGATCACAACCATTCTCTGACTCTGCGCAGTCTACACAACCCTCACAACAGCCCGGAAACACTCCCCCATTCAATAGACGGTTCTTCACAACAATCAACGGAGTCTGGATCTCCTCAACACTGACCACCAAGTCTTCAACCTCTCCCCCTTCAACATTGTTCACCCTGTGTGTACCATGCGGAGGCATAGGATTATTTACAACATTCGGCACAGGAGCAAAATTGATAGTTTTAGCATCAATTAGGTCCTGGACCTTATGATGAAAAGCCCGACAGTTCTCAATGTGGTGCCTCGGTGCACCAGAGTGGAAATCACAATGCACATTGGCATCATACCCAGGTGGTATCTTTGTCAACGGAGCCATAGTACGCAACTCCACGAACCCTAGTCTGAGCAACTCAGGCAGCAACTCAGCGTAGGTCATCGACAAAGGGTCAAAACGTTGATCAGGCATCCTCTGTCTAGGCTGATACAGACGTTGCTGTTGTTGTTGTGGTGGTGGTGGTTGTTGTACTCTCTATTATTGCTGATGACGAGGTTGAGGTGCTGGAATGGTTACAACAGCAACCTGGCGATATTGCCCTCTATTCGTACTTCTCCGGTGTTGCACAACATTGGTTTCGCCCTCTCTCCTGCGAGGTGCCCCTGCAAATGGTTTCTTGGAAGATGAGGAACCAGCATCCTGAATCTTCCCGACTTTGATCAAACTTTCAGTCCTCTCCCCACAAATTACAACGTCTGAGAAACTACCGAATGGGCAACTTCCCATCCGGTCCATGAAAACTTCCTGTAAAGTACCGATGAAGATATCAGTCAGTTCCCTCTCCAGCATAGGGGGTTGTACTCTTGCGGCCAATTCACGCCACCTCTGGGCGTACTCCTTGAAGCATTCCCCTGATTTCTGACAAAGACTCTGCAACTGAGTTCGGCTCGGTGCCATGTCCATATTATGTTTATATTGCCTCAGGAAGGCTTCGCCCAGATCTCTCCAATTTCGGATAGAATCTCTCTTAAGCTCCATGTACCAATCCAAGGAAGCCCCAGATAAGCTATCCTGGAAGAAATACATCCACATTTTTTCGTCATCTGTATAAGCAGAGATCTTTCTGTAGTACGCCTGCACATGGGTGCGAGGACAAGAAGTACTATTATATTTATCAAATGATGGCGCTTTGAATTTGTAGGGAATTCTCAACCCTTCCACCAATCCCATATTCGTCACATCAAAACCCAGGGAGTTCTGACATTCCATAGCTCTGATCTTTTCAGCAAGGGCATCAACTTTACGGTCCCTCTCTTCAACTCTCACTACATCATCATCTTCACTGAGCAGAGTGAACATGTCCTCCTGTCTGTCAACAAGCGGAGCAAGGTGATGAATCGGAGCCCGGGTAGCTCTAGCATTAACAGTCTCTGCAGCAAGAGGTTGTCCGTTGATTCTGATACCCCTCAATTAATCCCCTACAGCGTAGTCAGTGACAGGAGCAGCAACAGCAACATTCTCATGAATGGGTACACCCACTGGTGAAGCACGGTTGGACGGCGGAATCACGGCTTCCTGTCTCTGGGCTAAGGCACGCAGCTCCTCTTGCCCTTGAACGACCCCTTGCATCATGGTCATGAATTGGGCCATGTTAGCCCTCATCTCCGCCAACTCTGCTTGAACCTGGTCCATATTCCTCTGATGATTCAACCTAGTTACGTAGCGGTGCGGTCGCTGATCAGCTATCCTGCCTGACACAGGAACCAGAGTGAGAAGTCACGAGCAAGAACACCTGTAATGCAAAATGATATGTGTATGATGCTAATGATGCGTATGATGCACGTGATATGTTCATTTCTAAGGCAATCAAGTGCCTAATTCATCTTTTGAAAAATGGCAACCTGCAGCAAACAACAAGGAAGCAACACAAGATAACTTAGCACCAGGTGAAACATTAACAACCAACTCATCTATAGATATGAGCAACAAGGATCATACAACAAAGTCAACAAAGATCCAAATAATCAGGGTACAACAATGAGTCCCATCCAACAAGCCTGGAGGTGATTCTCAACATAAATAACAGAGGTACAAGCTAAGACAAATGTTCTCCCGGAATGAGAGTCTTCAGGTACTGACACTGGTCTATCAACAGGTCACACTCTGAACATTCTGGCAAAGGAGTGAGCTTCTCCTTCAGTTGTCTTCTGAGCTCCACAACTTCTCCTCCAAGTTGGCTCTCTGATGCCTGTCTCAAGTCAACTTCCTTCTTGAACTGGATGTCTTTGTCTCTGAGTTTCTTCTCCAAGTCTCTTATCTTCTTCTGATAATTGGCTTCAGCTCTCTGCAACCTCAAACACTCACGGTGTTCTGCATTCAACAAGGCCTCCATCTCCTCATAAGATCTCTTCTTGCCTTTTACTCCACTAGCATCTACCCCTTGCATGTCTCTGAGTTGATGAGCCAAGTTCAACCTATTAGCTTTGGCTTTGTAGAGCTCCATCTGGGTGTCTTGTTCCTTCTCCTTCAACCGACGATTCTCCATCAAGGCTTGCTTATACTGCTCAGCAGGTACGCTCTCAGCAAGGATCAAAGGTGGTTGTACTTGCAATGGCTTCATCCTATCATAGGGCAATAACAAAGTTTCCACTCTTTTCTTGACCCACTCAATGTAGTCAGGCATAGCAATGGCAAACTTCTTCCCTAACACAGCTCCATCCTTGACACCAATGGTCTTCCAAGCTATTCCTATCTGCTCCACTCTAGCAGGGTCACTCTGCTTCTCAAAGTACACACTCTCAGCTATCTCAGCATCAAGTGGTCTTCCATTCATCACAAACCCCAACTGGCGAAGAGAAAGAACCGGATTGTAATTGATGCAACCCTTAGTCCCCACAAGTGGCACATTACGAAACTCTCCACAACTCATAATGACATTACGCACATCCATCCGGTATGACTGCCACCTGATATCATACGAGGTAAGAGACATAATCCTCTGAGTCCACTTATGAGTGCTCTGAGCATCCACAAAAGGTCCACTGACTAGCAGAAGAGACAAGAACCATCTGAGTAACAATGGAAGGCAACATCTGATAGCTCCACCCTTACCATGCCTACTGTGAATAGCATAGTAAGTGTCAGCTAACAAGGTAGGAACCGGATTTCCTCTTATGAAGATGGTGACTGCAGCAAAGTCCACAAAGTTGGGCATACTCGGGAACAAGACAATCCCATAAATCATGATAGCCAACTGAGCATGAAAAGCTTCCCAATTCCCCTTCTCTGCTTCTCCTCTAGCAATCCTCAACAGGCACTTCAAAGGCAAACCCACAACATCCCCACTGGACTTCCAATTATCACTGACTTCTTTGATACTCAGATGAAAAGCTCTGGCAACAACTCTGAAATCAACCTCCTCTGGAACATCCAAGAAAGGAACCTGATACCGGATCGGGACATTCAGCAGAATGAAATACTCCTCAAGAGTGGGCGCTAACTGATAGTCCTGGAAAGTGAAGCAACGAAGCTCTGGGTCGTAGAACTGCAGAAGAGTCTGCAACGACACCGGATCTACCACCATCTTCAACAGTGTCAACAAATCCCCATACTGATCAACAAACCCCTTCTGGTTACCACTGGCCACAAGGCTGCTCAACTCTATCAAAGGCGTCAAAGGCTCACGGTGGAAACTGTAGGAGCAAGTCTTCCTCTTCAACTCGGGAACGGATGCCATCTCTCACAGTGAATAGACTCCTGAATGAACCTGAGAAATGATATGCATGCAGAGATTAGCTTTTTATTTTTTTTCCTCTTTTTTCAATTTTTTTTTATTGCATATTTTTTTGAAAATAAACATGCTATGATGCAAATGATGCAGACAAGACTGGCTGGCTGTGTATCTCGGAGCACAGGATCAAAGCTTCGGCTTGAACTCGGAACCACAAGTCATCTGAGACCCAAAATCATCTGAGACCCAACAATTCTAAACCAGGTCACCAACAGGATCACAAGTCACCAACAAGTCACCGACAAGTCACCAACTGTACCTGTAATAATGATCATTCCCTCCCCATTCACGGGTGTCATCTAGGCCAGGGTAAGGTTGAGAGAAACGCAGCATAAATAACCCTTTCATAGAATATCATCATATACACACCCGAAGTATGTAACGATAATACCCCATCAGAGTCTGAACTGCTCGTGATGTCAAGTTCCGCTAAGTGGCGCAATACCACCCGCTTCCCAAGAATCACTCTATTCCTAGGTGTCCTAGATTTCACTCATAGCCTGGGTATTGGGCCTTTTACCTCATGTAACTCCCACCCCAACAGAGAGACAAACACAGCACAGCCAGATGAATTTATGATGAATGCAAACATAAATGCAAACAATAAATGCAAACCATAAATAAATGAATGCAATAAATGAAACACCAAAAGCAACCAAACCCTAACCTAGAGAACGCTAGGAGAGACTCGCTTAGGGAAGGTGGACCAGCAAGAGGTCAACTATCCTTTCCCCAGCAGAGTCGCCAGCTGTCGCATTTCGCGAAAAACCGGCGGGAAAACGAAACAACAGAGCCGCCACCGTGCGTTATTTATCCCAAAAAGAGGGAAAGGAAACGCTCGAAGTAAACCTGGAAAGGAATGGTCTCGCGACCGGAGATTGATGGGATCAGGAGTCGGTTATGCGAAGGGAAGGTATTAGCACCCCTACGCATCCGTCGTACTCGACGGGATCCACGCTCAGAAAGAATAGAAGAAAGGTTGCTAAAGACTGCTCAAACACTGCACACACGCTGGAAACACTGGTCAAACACTGCACACATCGCATCCTGGGCCTACGTAGTCTTTCAGACACTGACATCAGAGTCGACGTAGTTCAGGATAGGGGAAACGTGCTCACTAGGATGTCGCATCCTATGCATACGTATCTTCTCTGACCGGAGAAGAATCAGAGCACTCGTAGCTCGGCAAACGCACGTCAAACAAAACCACACGGGAAACCGACTGCCAATCGTTGGACTTACGTCAGACTCCACACAAACAGGCAAACATGGAAACCGAACGCCAATCGTTGGACTTACATCAGACTCCGAACCAACAAACACACACAGGAAACCGACTGCCAATCGCTGGACTTACGTCAGACTCCAAACACACACAAAGGGTTGAAAAAAGACAAAGGGCGCCCGGAGAGATCAGCTCATCTCCTGCCTACGTACCTCATCTGGTATGAGGATCAGGGCGACGTAGTTCCCCTACGCAGGGAAAAAGGACTAGCCTAACCAGAGACTGGGAAATGACAAACTAGAAGGGAGACTGACTCAAACCTAATAGTTATCATGTAAATCCACCATGGTCCTAGGTTAAGGTTTCTATCTAACTTGCACAGGGAGCAAGCTATCCTAAACAGCACAGGCAAAGACATACAAGCACACAAAGCAAGCACACACACTATATGCACACAATTGGGCTCATACAAGGTTAGGCTGTGAAACACAAGCCAACTGGAATCGGGTGTAGTTAGCTCTTAACCTTAACATTGAGAGTTAGGGTGAAGCAGATGAAATGGGAAGTGAGAGTAAGACCTCACAGCTCTTATCCCTGGCCTGGGAGAGCTTCAGACAAATGAAAGTGTGGGAGTTCAGAAAGTAGGAACTCTTCTCCACATATGACTGACACAACAAAGATCTTGGGTTGATATCCACAATGCATTAACACATGGTGTGAGCAAAGTGGATGACACACTGAATAGCAGGAGATGGATTACACATCTCTTTTATCTGCCAATTGCCTCATAAGAGGACTTTTCCTGCTTGGCACAAAAGTAAACAAACACAAGCATTGCCTCTTAAGGAGGGCTTCAGACAGGTGCCTGCCCACATAACAGGACAGGTCTTCCAGACTACATGAAGTCAGAGAGTTATACCTCAGTGGTTAAGCAACCAAGCTAGCAAAGCAAGTTCAAAGAACTCAAAGCAACTTAGGTACCTGAAAAAATCTAACCCAATCAGTATACAATTCAAATAAACAGACAGACAACAGTCAATCACACAATCAGACAGATAAGGCATTAGGCAACAATGTGCAAGCCACGAGCCAATAGACACAACACAAATAACTTGGCATCAACCTACAAAACAACATAAGGTTAGCCAACATCAATCAACTAATCAACTCAAATGAGTGAGCAACTCCAATCATGGCAATGTGCTTCTTAACCTGAAATCCACAATCCAAACAGTGAGTCCAAACCACTAGGTCAAAGCCTAGGATAAAAAGAGGGTCAAACATTCAAAACAGAACATGAAATTTAACATGAATCAACTTCATTCAATCAAGAACACAATCCAAAAGGTCCCATATCAATATCATTAACCAAAAGCATTTCATGAACCAAACATGGCAAGGTATGCAAATTGTGACCACATTGTGACATCAGAAGAAACAAATGAACATTAAATCAAAAATGATTCAAATAATCTTGGCAAAATTCATGAGTAAATAGGACATGCAACATGATCATTACACAAAAAATTAGAGGCATTGGACATCATTAAGCATGGCAATCACATAGCATAAGTCAAGACAAGCACAACAAGCACATGTGTGACACAAATTGTCACACCAAGTTAGCATAGGCATAAAACAGAAATGGTAATTGGTAAAAACCTCAAACCAAAGCAAAAACAACACTCAACATGTCTAGAACTAGTGTGCAAAATTTCACATTCATTGGATAAGGAACAAGCATTTCATGATCAAATGAAGTTCAAGGCCATTTTACAACTCAAATGTGACCAATCAGAATGAAAAATCTCAATTAAATCAGAAGTGATCCCAAAAATTCCAAAAATATCATGAGCAATCACAACATCTATAACATGCATCATACAAAAAATCAAGGCAATTGGAGATCATTTGGCATGGAAAACTCATCAATCAAGTTGAACATCACAAGGTGTGACACAAATTGTCACACCTACCTTAGCATGATCATAAAACAACAATGACAATTGATAAAAATACCAAATCACCACCAAAATGTCAAGAAATGTGTCTAGTTATGGCATGCAAAATTTCATGAGCATTGGAAAAGAATCAAGCATTTCACAAAGGATATAGCATGGCAAAGTCAAGCAAGCATACATGTTCAAACTCCTTAGACAAAATAATTTCCAGGCCAGGCACAATTTGCATTTTAATGATCATAATAAACTAGATAGAATGAGAAACACAATGCAAAAAATTGGGATGAATTTGGTTGAGTTTTCAATTTTTAATGAATTTTTGAAGTTCATGGAAGAAATTAAAAAAAGAAATGGAGCAAGCATGAAATAAGGAAGAAAAGGCAAGGCAAATGGAAAATGTCCTCAACCGGTATCGAACCATGGCCAATTTTGAAATATCCTGCGCGCCTAATTCAAAACGACCGTGTTTTGACTAAAACCCTAGCGCGCGCTCCTGCATGGATTCAAAAATCCGCAGGTAATCCACATGCAATCCACAGGAAACCGTATGCGTTTTGTGGCAAAATTTGCAGCAAAAACCCTAGCTAATCTGGAAAATGAAGAACACCATGCATGAACGATGAAGATCATGAAGATCTTCATCTGGAAATTTCCAGAAAACGAAAATGTGTCCAGAAATCAATAAATTCCATACCAATAACTCGTCATGCTATGTACATCAAAGATCAAGCAAGCATTCAAACAAAAACAACAACATACGCACGAATCGAAGAAATTAAAAATCCACATCCAAACTTTAATCGCATGGATCTTTGCAAATATAGCACCAAATCACTCCATTCAAAGCTCAAATTCATCACTAATCTATGAACTACACAACTAGCATAATGGATTTGTGAATTGAAGAGGTCTAAAAACCAACCTCTTGATGAACAAAGTTGAATCCACGTGCTTCCAAGGCTTAGCAATGCTCAGATATCTTCCAATATGCTCCTTGAGATGGATGATGATGAAATGGAAGCTTAACAATGCATGAAACGAACTGAATCTCCAACTGCCATGAATGCTTCACTCTATGAACATGAACAATACAACCACGATTTCTCTTGAATCTTGATCCAAATATGCTCAACAACACTTCATGATGATGAATGGATCACTGAAAAGTGCTTGTGTTTGAAGAACTTAGCAAAAAAAAATGAGAGAAAAAATTTGAAGATTTTGTGATTCTAGATCTAGAATTGGTAATTGTGATGCAATCAGTTATGATTAAGGCTATATAGTCCAGGCTAATCAGGTTTAAGCAAGGATTAGGCACAATGCAAATGAGATTAGGGACATTGTGGTGTGAATGCAAAAAATCAAATTCATACTCCATGCACCCTCATGCACGTGAACAGTGCATGTGCAAGGCCAAAATCCACTTAAAATGTGTTCATGCAAGCTTTGGAAGTGATATTGTATGCATATATTCAACCAAAATGAGTTTATGAAATATCTTCCCAAAATCTTCATGAATGAGCCAATGCCATGCAAATGAGATTTCATGCCAAATTATTGTATGCTTGGAAAATACATGTTACAAGGATCAATGTGCAAAAAGAACCACTCAAATTGGAGTTTTGGTTTGAAAGTTATGCTCATTTGAAGTTTAAACCACACTTTGCCATGATTGAACCATATCTCCACAACCACACATGAGAAATTCATGATATTGGACTTTTTGGAAATGGGAGAGAAAGATCTTCAACTTTGATGTTGGACAAAATTTCATTTGGAGTTTTATTGATGATGTAATCTTGAGTTGAAGTTGGTCAAAAACCTTTCCATTTTTGGAAACTTCAAATTACAGGTCACCTGCTATTTTTGGAAAGTCTTGATCTGACTTCAAATCCTTCAATGTTGATGTTTGAAATGTCAAATGAGACTTGTTTGAACATGAATGAGGCATCACTAACCATTTCCCACCTCCAAATCCACAATTGAACTGACAGTTGACTTCTGTTGACTTTTTAGGGTTTTAGATGAATTGCACAAGGACTGATGAGCTCAGAGCCTTCAACTCTTGGCCAAATCACTTCAAAATGATCATTGAGTCACATGAACTCATTGTACCAACCCTAGGGCTTTGACCTCATGGAGAATGCTCTTGTTGCCTTGCACAGTTGAATCTCCTGACCAGTGTTTCCTGATGACTTGATGGACTATGCAATGAACAATGCAATGTTAATGACCGAAAATGAAAATGTATATACAAAATGGGAGGTGCAAATTTGAGGTGCTACACTTTCATGTTGATACCTAGAGCTAGTTTTGCTTGTAAAATCATTTTCTATGTTGAAACATTATAGATCATTTTGTCTATACCCTAATTTGAAAGTCAACTTCCCAAGGCCATAACTTGCTCAATTTTTATGATATGAAAGATTTCCAAGTTTCACAATCAAATTCAATATGTCTACTTCAACTTTTATGTTTTGAGTAAGAGATAACTCAACTTTTATGAGTATGTGATATGAGGCTACGTTATAGGTCACTTTTGACCTATACCATTGAACAAGTGATTTTTCCAAACTTCAAAAATGCATAACTCTATCATTTCAAATCCAAATTACATGACATTGGTGACCATTTTTAAGGTCTTTTAAAGAGATATAACTTTTATGAATACACTTTTCTCATTTGAATCTCACATAAAAAGTTAAGCAAGTTGGAATATTGAGATATATAGCTTGACACTTAGAAAAAATTTCAACATGTTGAAATTTCCAAACTTCCACCTCAAAATTAATCATGATACAAGCTTCAAATGGAAAAGTGTTAAACATGAAAGTTGTTCGTCTTGATCTCACCTTTCCAAAAAGTCTAATTTCATCAAATTTGGACAAGAATTGCTAGGGATGTGCATGGCTTGAACATGATATCATCAATTGGCAAAGATCAAACTTCAAGTTTCCATGTACACTTGCCTTGCAATCCAAGTTGATTTCAGACTCTCTCACACTCAATTTTGGTCCTAAAGAAATGATCTCATGGGCCTGTACATGCCCATGCACCCATGCATCATCCATTTCCAATTTTGGAAAGTGATTTGGAAGGTGCAATTATCACTTGATTCAGCTATAAATAGAGCTCCATATGCTCAGAATTCAACACACATTCACGCCAGCTTTGATCCTAAACCCATAACCCTTCCATTTAAGAGGATAATCCTGAGAATTTCATCTTGAAATTGAATTTGAATCTCACTGTTTTGAGATTCAAAACTCTAGGGATCCAAGACCTTTTGTGCATTTCATTCTACTTCTGCAAGCATCTGAGTGAGATCAAGCACGAGCCAAGGCAAGAATAGTTGAATCCAGACCTGCATTGAAGGTATTTTCCAGAAAATTTCATCTCTTCGATTCTCTCTCAATCTTGCTCAATTCTCTTGATTCTTTGGTTGTCTGAAGTCCTACCAATGTATGCAAGAAGATTGAGTTGCTTAGAGGTTAAATCGAAGCAACTCAGTTGACATACCTCAAAATTCAACTCCTCGTATCTTTCTATATGTGAGGAGTTAGTTAAAATTGAGGTCAGATTCATGCTCTACGCCATTTTTCTTTCAGATCATTTCCTCCTTTTTCATATTTTTGATAGTGATGAGTGAACCAGTCCGGCCAGGGTCACCGGAAAAGATGATCAGCCTTTGGATGCCGGTGATGTGTTGGCACGGTTCAGGGTCATTGATCTCTTTTAAATTGTTTTAATCTTGTGCATTGTTTTTAATTACCATGCCTGTGCCGCGTTGACTCAAGCCTATCATGGAACGCGCGCTGGTGGCCGCTTGACCTGCCACCTCAATTAATGAGGGAGATCAAGTCGTCAACGCTTTTTCTGATTATTTTAATTGCTTTATTTTCATTAATTCATATTAATTTTAATATTGATCCAAAAAAATATGAGAGCCTCACCAAATAATTTCCTCTTTGATATTCTGAATTAAAATTATTTTTTGGATCATTATTAATATTTTTCATGATTTAATTGATTTTTCATTTGTTTTTAATTGTTTAAAAATACTTTTAATTCTTTAAAAATCCAGAAAAAATTTCTCCAAGGTCCTTTGACCTTGTTTGACCTATGATAAATTTCATGGCCATTTATTTGGTGTTTTGATGAGGTTTTAGGAATTTGACAAACCATATTTAATTTAAATGTATTATTTTAGTATTTTTTTTAATTTGAATAAATGCCAAATAATTTTGTTGACCAATTGTGATGACTTGTTTGTGTTTGACTCTTGTTGTTGGGCCTTGGTTAAGGTTGATTTGATTTTGTCAAGTTAATATCATTGGATTTAGGGGATTGATGGAATGTACATTCCATCTCCCAAAATGAATGGATGATATTAATTTGGTAAAAGTCCTCCTTTGATCAATTTGAGTTTTCTATATTCCCTCCCCACTTCATCTTATTCACTTTCTTTATGCATTCATCTCATTTGGCCTATGATGTCTCTGAAGGAGAATTGCCATCCAAGGCGCAGCGGAATTTAAAAATTTCTCCATTTAGTGATCCTTACGAATGGGCATGATCAATGACAGAATCGTTAACTCTTGTGGCAATCACGAACGTTGAACGATGACAACGTCTCTACTCAGTCCACACGAACGTATTCCTTCAATCGCAGTGCTAGCTGTTATGAATGAAGGCTTTGAGTGAGAGAAAGAGAGATACAAAATTCCAACTCTTCAGTTGTGTTGTATTCCCATATAATGCTTCTGCACAAGAGTTCTATTTATAGAACCACTTGTGTGGGCTTCAAGCCAAAAATCCCACTTAAGTGCATTTTGCCCATATCTCATAATATGCCAAAATCACTTAAGTATTTGGTACCTTACCATATTTCGTATTCTACTTAAGGGCACCATACATTACGGTATTCCTTAATTATTCTATCTCTCATCAATCCGTCCTTTGTGTGTAAACCTGTAGGTTTTCGCGACGTTGGCAATTATATTAAATCACGCATTTAACATAATAAACAGTGAGCGATATCTAGCAACACATCACTGCTACCCAAGACACGAAAATGTCATGTGATCTGACAAAACCTCCTGTGATAATGATTATGTGTATAATTATCCCTTTGCCCTTATGTCTATATTGAACACAAGGTATAGACCGTGTCATCCTTGTCCAGTTCAATATTGGGCCCATAGACATTTATCCTGTTACGCAGGATGGGCAAATTCCATCTAAGTCACTCATGTCCCTCAGCATGCTTCGTGGAGTACCCATCAACTGTCTTTATGGTTATCTAGTTACGGACAACATTAGATCAGCAACAAAGCAATCGACTCTACATCTAGGGTCCATAGTGGTTTTAGGTCGAAGAGTGGCATACACCATTATCACCATGAGTATAACTTATGACACTTTGCATAACTTTCTATATAGTATTCTCATAGCGGGTCAATCCGGTATAAATATTACTCTTAATATTCATACCTATGTTTAAGACTTGATAACTCTTTATCCATGATCCATGAGATGTGATCATCAGTCTACAAACATAATAGTCTTAATGCTTTAATGTGATCCCACTTCACAATAAAGCTCGACTACGGATACCTTAAGAATAGTGTCCTTATGTTTAATGTGGTCTCATGATCAAGTCACACTTGATGCATTAAACGGACTAGCTATTCTAGGGACTTTATTAAACAACCGTAATAAAGAAAAAGCCTTTTATTATTAATAAATAATTCGATACAAGTACCAAAAGTATTAGCCTCTAGGGCTTACACCAACAATATCAAAGTCCTAAAGCTAGTTGATTGAAAAATTAACATGAGCATGGATGAGATTAGACCACATCTTTTGCACATTCTTTTTGTGTGTGGTATGTTTCATGAGCATAGTCCATAATACTATGTCTCTAACATGCATTAACACCAAAATTTTATTGCCCGGCCTCAAATAGTTGTGACTTCTACATAAGTCCAATTACGATTGCTTAACATAGCGCTAAATTTGCGACTTAAAAAGGCATAGAATTCTAGTTAGTGAGATTGTAAGTCTCCCCTCTTTCATGGTATTGTGTGGAAACTTGGCCTTTTTTCCTTCCTTTGGAAGATGTCTTGGTTCAAGGATCCATGCTTGTGATAAGTGGGTTGAGTGTTCTCCAAAGAATGTCTAAGAATGAAAAGCAAAAGCAAAAATAATACTAACTTCTAACCTATTAACTACTAACTTTTAATTTCAAGCCATTTACTTTAATGTCATTTAATTCTAGCTTTTATACATTTGCCATTGTTCATATCATTCTAATTGTTTATGTTAATGCAATTTTCACTTTGTCCACTTGGACCATATTGTGTGATATTCCTTGTTTGTATATACTTTGCTTGTTTGTGTGGTCTTTGACCATTAATGTACATAATAATAACAAAAACCCTAAAAAACTTTTATGTGGACTGTTGGCTTGATCTTGGACAAATGGACTTATAACTTAGGCAACATTCCTATGCTAAAGAACTTGGCCAATGCCAACTTCTTGGGAAACCAAGTACTTGCAATTTGAAACTTCATCTGATACATCATTCAAGATCTCTCTGAGTTCATCTACAACATGATCATTGTGAAGCTGTTATTTTGAACCTGTGACTTGTGAAGTTCATCTGCTACATGGGTTAATCTTGAAGAAGATCATGGAATGGATAAGCTTGGATGTGGTTATCTTTATTTGATGCCTTTGCTCTTCAAGATAATATAATTGTGCATTTGTGTGTTGCTTGATTCTAAAAGTCCAAGGGAATTCTGGGTTTCTATTGACATTCTTGTCTATTGGATCGCTACCCATTTGGTCAGATCTTTTCTACTCTTAACTTTAAATTTTGTGCATAGGATTGGTCTCTTCATCTTCTTCCCATTTCTTTAATTTCAAAATCTCTCCCTCCCTTTTCAAAAATCTTCTTTGATTGAACTTATTTTGTTCTAAACTTTGACGACTTTGCAAAAAGAGAGAAAGTTTGGTCTTGTGCCATTGCATTTTCAAACTCCTTTTCTTAAATCAAACTTGTAAATAAACGTAACTATACTTGACTTAAACTTTCAAAAAGCCAAAAAGAACTAACTCATTCAAACCATTTTTAGGCCTTTGTGCCTTTCAAACTTAATTTTTATTAAAAGCAATGCATCCATTTTGAAATTTGTATCACGAACTATGAGGTTTTGATCCCTCATTTTTTTGTTGGTACGTAGGCACAAGATCGAAGGTCTTGCCAAACACAAAAATATAATTAATGAATTCTTTTCTCATCCCCCCATGCTATTTGTTTGTAAACATCATTTTGTACCAAATACATATGCACACAAAAAGGGCTCCCTAGGAGTACCTAGGACACTTTAGGTGTTAACACCTTCCCTCTGTGTAACCAACCCCCTTACCTGTAATCTCTGACATTTTATTGGTTTTGATTTGAAAACTTCTTACTTTTGGGTTTTGTTCGTACTTTTTCCCTTTTCCCTTGGAAACAATAAAACCGCGGTGGCGACTCTTGTTATTTGATCTCTAGTTTATCCATAGCTTGATGATCATGAATTTACCGCTACACTTTCCATCTTTGATTCGAGATCCAAGACCTAATTCGTCGAGAAAGGACCTCAATTTTTGCATTGGCCAAGCTGGTCTAACATGCCTACCATGCCCTAAAAAAATGACCAAGACCACTACTTTACCACATTGCCATTTCCAAACCACAACTCCTTTTGACCTGGTTCTTTTTGCATCTAATCAATGACATGGCAAGGAACATTTGGCACAAGTTTTGGACAAAATGCACAAGCCAATTTGATTTGGCATTGGTTAAACATTGAAGATCATCCTGATTGGAAAACCAGACATGCACAAGTCAGATTTTGCATTTCCATTCACCAAGCCCTCAAATTACTTTGATATGATCCCCATGGCCCCCAAACATATTTAATATGGTAGTGTGTTGTATTTGGAAGTAAACTTGGATGCCAAAACTTCTTAAATTGCAAAATATGATCCCATGTGCAAATTCTGATTTTTCCTAAAATGGAAAAAAATTAAATACATAGCAGGCCATCCCAAGCCATTTGTTTGTTCCTAATCCATGCTAAGGACCAAAGCAAGGTGATATGAAGTGTAAGCAATGTCAGAATGAATCCACACATGTCTCCCCAAATCTAACCTTGAGCATGCTTCGAGCCACTTCCCTTTCTAAAGCAAACCTCCACATTCTTCCCTCCAAACCATCCAAACACCTTCCATATAAATAGAGAAAGGTGTCCCCTTTATTTGACAAGCTTGAAAATCCATAAAAACCATGTTGCAAACTCGAGCTGAAGCAACCAAAACAGAGTTTTCAAATTTGAATTTCAAAGTTTTTCAACCCCCAAATAACCACCCAGAATCCACCACTGACCTCCACTCAAACTTTCCCAAGTCCTAACTCACCTTCCCTGAGCTTCACTTGAGCTGAGTTGAGTCATCAAAACTTCACTCTAAGACTGATTTTGATCGGGTAGTTACACTCACCCCATCATCCAAACGAGTTACCATTCAACTCGAAATTCCTTTCTGATCATTAACCCTAAACTTTTAGCTTTGATTAACCAATATTCAACATTTAATTTTTAAACTAGGTCAACTTGTTTCTTCTGGTTCTTGGTGAAATACTCCACACTCAGAGCCAATCAATGGCTCATGAGTGTGGAGGGTGATTCAAATATTTTTTTTGCAAGATGAATCCATGTTAAAATCTGGTTAAAAACATGTATTTTCAAGTTTGGATTTATGAGTTTCAAGGTTGAAGACGACTTTGAGTCGTTGCCTCGCGTGAAATTTTAGATTCAAAAATATGTCATGTCCCATTCTGATTAGTTGATCAGCACGCGCATTCATTTTTAATTGTTGTTATTTTATTTATTCTATTCAATGTGTTTTATTGACACAAGCGAGCTCTTTGCCTAGTGGGAGAGGGGGTTGATCCACCCATGACCCTAAGGTCAGGGGTTCAACCCCCAGCGTGTGCATCTGCCTTATTTTTTTATCTCACTTAGGTTTTATTTATTTTTTACCATTTTTATTTCCAACATTGATTTATTTTTTAACCCACTTATTTTATTTATTCTGAAAATATTTTCAACATAGACCCTTATTATTTTTGTCTCTAGTGTTTATTTATGCCTTGTTTCAAGTAATTTGGATATTTTTGGATGGACTTATGAGGTCTTGAACCTTAAGGATAATGAAGTTTACACTTGTCATAATGTTATATTGTTTAGGTTTACTTGAACCTTTCTTGTGTTAAACATACTAATGGATGATCAAATCTTCATCCATGGTACTTTGAAGCATGGATAGGTTTCCCGTACATCAACCAACTTAGGTCATTTGACATGTAGATGAAACCTTACTTATAGATATGCTAACTTGTTGATTTCATCTGATACATTGTTACTTCTTTTTCTTATACTAACCCACTAGCCTTAAGTGGTGGAGAATGAGTAAGAATGAAGATTCCTACCCTTACTCTGATTATTTTGGATGCAAGACGCTTGGCTTGTTGTCTAGAATTTTTACCTCCGACCATAGACTTTAGTGCAATCTAATCACAAACTCTTTTCATAAACCCTTATTCAAGGTAAAATTAACATAACCCATCAAACATTATTTTTTGTGCCTTAGGGGCCACCCTGAAAATCCTTTTCTCAAAGGTAAAATCAACCAACACACGAACATTTTCCACTCTTAACTACGGAGCTCTGATTCCTCATCCACGGTGAGTGATACATAGGCAAAAGGGCCACGATCCTTGGTGAGAACAATAACAAAAATCCCCAGAGTCTCATCACATTTTACAAACTTTTGAAAATAAAAATAATAAATGAGATAAATACCAGCATACGTAACCAACCCAAATGGTTACCATGGAGTACCATGGACGTGAGGGGTGCTAATACCTTCCCCTTACATAACCGACTTCCGAACCCAAGTCTCGTTTGCAAGACCGATTCCCTATCCCTTTTTTACGCTTCCCATGCGTATCACTTTTTTCGAGGGTTTTATCGACTATTTCCCCTCTCCTCTCTGATAGAGATAAACAAAATAAAATTCGATGGCGACTCTTCTGATTTTTCCACTTTTTGGAAATCCTTTAGTCCTATTTTCCTCGCTCCCGAAACCCCGATTGCGATAGCTGGCGACTCTGTTGGGGAGTCGGTTTCCCTAAGCAAATCTAACCTAGTTTGGGTTGTTTTTCTTTTATATGTATATGGGGATTTTTCCATTTATTTATTTTTTCTATGTATATTTTTATTTTATTACTAACCTGTATATATTTTCTTTATTTATTAGTCTAAAACCATGGCTCTATGACGGAGAAAAAAGAGGTTACAATATTGATTGCAATAAAAACCTTGTGTGCAAGACTCTCCACCCGAGTCTGAGAGCCTACTTGAGATAAGAGAGGTTGAGTAATATGGGTCCCCGGGGAGCTTTCCTCGTGTAGGTTCATAAGAGAACCTCACTTAGTGCTAGACTCTCTAAAGGGGGTTTATAACCGTCTTCCTTTCGGAGTAAGCATCCTTTCCTTTATTAGAGTTTGTGACCCTAAGTCCCCCTTATATAACACTTAACCTTGGGCGGTCTAGACCGATGGTCGCGTAGTATAGGTCCCCGAGGAGCTTTCCTCACGAGGGTCGATACGAAGATCTCACTTAGAGTATGTTTCCTTGATGGAGTTGTTGCCTAGAAAGTAAATTGACATAAGCGGCGGACAGTCAAGGGAATCCATGACTATATGGGCAGTGTCTTACACCTAATTTCTCAAAATCCCTAGATCATACAAAGTGAGAACCCTGGTTTGAAAAGAAATCATTATTAAACCTCACACTTCGTCACGATGGTCCCAGATTTTGAACCCATGCCTAATGTTCAATGGAAATTAGTAACAACCATTCATCCATTCATGCATTCATTCATCATTAATTAATAAGCAAATCTCTTGAGAATTTCTTTTGTTGGAACGCAAAATTACAAGACTTTTTACAGACACGATCATGGATCCTTCAACAAGGAAAAACACTTCCACTTTCAGATTCAAGAGTCCAAACATCAACACTTTGAAGGTCCTTTGCTCAAGAGTATTATCCCTCAAGGACAACAAATTCATATCCAACTTTGGTAACATCATAGATCTCCTAACTGAGAAAGTTGACTATGGTGCAATCACTACATTGGCCCAATATTACAACGTCCCTTTAAGATGCTTCATTTTCCCAAATTTTAAAATTCTCCAACTCTAGAAGACATTGAGATACTTCTTAACCGACCGATAAAGGAATACAACCCCTTCCCCAAGTTGGAAGAAGGATTTTGCTTGACCAAACACTCTACTGTCTTGGGTATCAACACCAACCAACTAGTGGCTAATTTGGGATCTAAAGGTATCGTCAAGGGTTTGACTCAGAGATTCCTCGAAGCCCATTCCTGGGAGATGATTAAGGAAGAAAGGCCATACTTATGTAGCGTAACATTAGCACTTTTGATTCATGGAATTGTTCTATTCACAAACATAGACAAATTTGTGGATCATTTGGCGATGAAAGTCTTCCTAACCAAGAACCCGATGCCATTTCTGCTTGCTGACTTCTATCATACCTTCCATACAAGGTATGGGAAGAAGGGAGGGACCTTCCTCTACGTCAACAAAATCCATGTTCCACCAATGCCACTCAATGTCCTAATATCACCTAGGCCTTTCGTCATGCGGGGCATTAATGTAATCGGACGTATTAAGCCAATTGCCTTGAACGACACTGCTTCATCTTGGTAGCCATAGACTATTTCACCAAATGGGTGGAAGCAGTCTCCTACGCCAACGTCACAAGACAAGTAGTGTCTGGATTCATAAGAAAAGAAATATTTTTTTGTAATGGGGTCCACAACAAGATCGTTACTGATAATGGATTTAACCTCAATAACAAAATGATGAAAGAGCTTTTCCAAAGCTTCAAAATCGAACACCATAACTCATCGCCTTATAGGCCCAAGATGAATGGAGATGTCGAGGAAACTAACAAGAACATCAAGAATATTGTGTAGAAAATGGTAGAAACCTACAAATATTGGCACCAAATGCTCCCGTTCACATTACATGGCTAATGTACCTCAATACGTACCTCCACTGGGGCAACTCCTTTCTCTCTAGTGTATGGCATGGATGTAGTCCTTCTTGTTGAAGTAGAGATTCCTTCTTTAAGGATTTTGACCAATGTCAAGCTTGACGAAGCTGAGTGGGTGCAAGCTCGATTTTACCAACTGAACCTCATTGATGAGAAGCGCTTGGCAGCCATCTGCCACAACCATATTTACCAAAAGTGCTTCAAAAGGGCCTACGACAAGAAGGTATTTCCTCACATCCTCAAGGATGGAGACCTTGTGTTAAAGAAGATTCTACCAATTCACACCAATCAAAGGGGAAAATGGATGTCGAACTATGAAGACCCATATGTTATATGAAAGGTCTTCTCTGGAGGATCCTCAATCCTTTAAACTATGGATGGTGAAGATTTTCCATCCCCCATGAACGCGGATGTAGTAAAAAAATACTACGCTTAAAAAAAAGAGCCCGATAAGTTGAAAACATGAAAGGGGACTTATGCAAAAATGGGTATCCCGGTAGACTGAAAACCCAAAGGGCGGTCTAGGAAAAAATTAGGGATTCACAAAAGCGAGAGGCAGCATCCCGCAAAGAATCTTTCTTCACTCCTCGACAAGTTAATCCACTCACTCTCATTCTAAAGCAATATCAAAGGACAACCAAGAACATAAGGACCACAACAGAGTTAGAACTTGGTGGAAATCCGAGCTATTTCATTGCCATTATTGTTTTTCAATTTCTTTTCACAATCACCTCTTTTAGGAATTACTTCCTTTGCACAAATCACCCATTTTTGGGACTGTAGCGGTGTATTCCTCACTTTATGATTTATTGACTAAATCAAAAGCAAAGCATACAAAGAATCGAGTCGCCACCGCACTTTTATTTATCCAAAGGAATGGCTAAAAAGCGAACCAAAGCCTAAGAAGTTTTACACATAGAAAACTAATGAAAAGATCAGAGATCTGGGTAAGGGGTTAATTACGCAATGGGAAGGTGTTAGGCACCCAAAACGTCCTAGGTACTCCTAGGGAGCCCTTTTCACACTTGTTGTACGAAATGTTATTTGTTTATGAAATATTTATTGTGCAAACATGGATTGAAGGGATGAGAGAAAGAATATACAAGTTATTATTTTTGGGTTTGAACGGATGAACCCGTTGCCTACGTACCTTTCCATGGAAGGTAAGGATCAAAACACCGTAGTTCAGCTAAAAGATTTCCAAAATATGAGTGGATTCATTTTAAACAAAAGCCCTAAGGTCTTTCGTTATCCACGGGAGAAAACTCAACCTTATACAAACAACAAGTCCACCATGTGAGAAAAGCCTCAACTTGCTAGTGAGGGGTTAACCCTATAATAAGCAAGGAAGTCTTACAATTCAATCACTAAGGACAAAAAGGTGAGATTAATATCAACCAACTAGGATAAATCAAACCTATGGCTAATGTATGAAAACTTAACAAGAATGGACAACGCCACAAAACAATTGAATGAGTGAGATTAACCAATTAGGATTTATTCACAAAAGAGGGTCAAGATATGATTAGAAGTCAATTCAAAGAAGTATTATGAAATGGAGTTTGAAAAATCAAAGGCCTAAGGCCTAGGTTTCTAATTTGAAAAGAAATGAAGATGTTTATATAATAGTTTTCAGGTCTTGGATTAACATGCCAATGGAGGTTTAAAGAAACACAAAGGTGGAAGGGTGAGGAAGTAAAACTTCTTAGATGTTCACCCCTTGAGATTATATGTAGATGATTCAAGTGATTCCTTTGGAATAAGGCAACAATGCAAATAAGCAAATGAAAAATGGATACCGGATGCCAATCAATGGACTTACACCAATCTCACAAACAAACAATAATACCGGATGCCAATCATTGGACTTACACCAATCTCACAAAACAAACATGGATACCGGATACCAATCAATGGATTTACACCAATCTCCTAAAACAAAAACAATGATACCAAATGCCAATCAATGAACTTATACTAGTCTCACAAACAAACATGGATACCGGATACCAATCAATGGATTTACACCAATCTCCTAAAACAAAAAAATGATACCATATGCCAATCAATGGACTTATACTAGTCTCACAAAATAAACAACAAGGATACCAGATGCCAATCAATGAACTTATACTAGTCTCCCACCATATCATAGGAACAACTACCAAGTAATGGACTTATGCTTGTCTCCTCCATGGACAAAGCAAAAATGCTATAAAGCAAAGTTTATGAAATGATATACACATGATGATGATAAATGCACAAAGGCACACTCAAGCAGATATGCACAGATGAATCAAGTAAGCAAACACACAAGTCAATTAGCACACACTATATACAATCAATTAGGCTCAAGCAAGGTTAGACTTTAAAGTCAACTGGAATGGGGTATGTTGTGCTCTTAACCCTAACATTGAGAGTTAGGGTGAAGTAGATGAAATGGAGATGAGGGGTGTGCCTCATAGCTCTTATCCCTGGTCAGGGAGAGCTTTAAACAATAGAATGTGTGGGAGTTCAGAAAGTTGGAACTCTTCTCCACAAATGATTTGACTCTATAAGATCTTGGGTTAATGTTCACAATGCATCAACATGTTATGTGAGCAAAGTAGATGACACACTGAACAGTAAGAGATGGACTACACATCTCTTTTATCTACCAATTGCCTCATAAGAGGACTTTTCCTGCTTGGCACAAAAGATAAACAATCACAAGCATTGCCTCTTAAGGAGCACTTCAGACAGGTGCCTGCCCACATAACAGGACAGGTCTTCCAGACTACATGAAGAAGAGAGGTTATACCTAAGTGGTTAAGCAACCAAGCAAAAGAAAGTTCAAAGTGAACTTAAGCAACTTATGTACCTGTGGAAACATCAAACAAATCAGTACAACTATATAGACAAACAACCAACAGTTAATATCAGATAAACAGACAAGGTACACAATGCATAGGCCAAAGGTCAAACTCAAATGAGTCAACATCAACCTACAACAAACACAAAGATTAGTAATCAAAGGCAAACATCAATGCTCAAATGATGGAGCATCATTAACCATGTAACTTGGATGTTCAACCTGAAATCAAAGCTCAAATGTGAGAGGCAAACCACTAGGTCAAAGCCTAGGGTCAAAGATGGAGAAACAATTCAAAACAGAAGCTGAAAATTAACATGAATCAACTTCAAGCACATCTTGAAACAATCCAAAAGGTCTCACATCAATATCATATACCAAATCCATTTCATGATCAAATGAAGTTCAAGGCAATTTTAAAGCACAAATATGACCAACCAGAATGAAAAATCTCAATTAAATCAGAAATGATTCAACTAATTCCAAGAAAATTCATGCTCATTCACAACATCCATAATACGCATCATACTAAAAATCAGAACAATTGGAATTCATTTGGCATGGTAGACACATCACATAAGATGAACAAGAAAAGGTGTGACACAAATTGTCACACCTACCTCACATGATCATAAAACAGCAATGACACATGATAAAAAAACCAAATCAACACCATAATTTCAAGCAAAGTGTCTAGTTTCACATGTAAAATTTCAGATTCATTGGATAAAAGCTCATCATTTCACAAATGATATGGCAAGGCAAGGTACAAAATGCATACATGTTCACAAACCCTACCACAAAATGAAATCCAGCCATGCACAATTTATGGAAAAATGATCAAAAAATAATAGACAAAATAAGGAATGCAATGCAAAAAACCTCATAATTTGTGGATCAAATTTCAATTTGTTTTGATTTTTTGAAGATTGAAATAAAATGAAATGAATTTGTAACAATTAAAATGGATTAAATGAATTATTTATTTGAATTTTTAAAATGGCGCCAGAAACAGCACAAAACGCTGCCGTTCCATTAATGTGGTGGCAAGCATTGGCGCGGTCAAGATAAACAGACCAATCAGAAACGCGCATGGAGCTCCTCGTGCACCAATCACGTGCAAGCCCTAGCATGAACATAAGAGAACGCTATTTCGTGGCCAATGAGAATCAAAACCGTTCTCTAAAATCCTGCACTTCATCTTCATCGTGAAACAGAGGAACAGTACTCGTGTTCATCAATTCACGAACAATTTTTCCAGATTTCAAAAATGATCATATCAACATGCAGCACATACATCATAGATCACGAATCAAGGCATGGCTAAGCATAATTCATCAAGACAAGATCAAATCGAAGCAATCATCAATCATGCACAAAACTTGAAATCGACCTAACTAACTCAATTTTGCATGGAATTCAATGGTTTAAAGCTCAGATTAACTAGCATCACAAGATCTACAACAATAGCATGATAATTTTGAGAAATAAAGAGATCGATTTTGTGACCTCTTGAAGTGCAGAAGTGGAATTCGATGGATTCAAGCCTTGTGATGCTCAACAGATCTTCCACAGTGCTTGTACAAGTGATTGGAAGAGAAAACTCAGCTCAATTGCGCACGATCTTGCAAGAATTTGGATCTGCCATGGATGCTTCAAAGCTTCAAGAATGTTTCAACCTTGCACGAATTGCTATGGATCTTCCTTCAAACTTGCTCAAAGATGCTTCCAGATGATGAATTGATCAAGAAAAGTGGATTGTGTTTGAAGAATTTGAAAGAAAAAAGTGAGAGAAAAAGTGTGAAAAAATTTTAGATCTGAAAATTGTGATTGTTGTTAGTGAAAACTGTGAGGGTTTCATTTATATATGCTCTGCTAATCACCCTTCTAATCATGTTTAGCCAAATGGTAATTGGAATTAGCAAAAAGAGGTGTATGTACCAAAATGTGATTTTCACCTTATGCATGAAAAATGCATGTGAATAGTGCACGAATTTCCACTTAATTTCACTTAAAAATCTGTTTTGGAGCTATTGGCAATGATACAATATTCAAATAATGCACCAATTTTAAACTTTAATTTTTCCCTCCAAAAATCAAGTGAAATACCAAATGTTCATATGATGATAATGCATGCCATGGAATGCAAGATTTGGAAAGTATAGGTCAAAAGAAGAATGTACAAAAAAGAGCCATCCAATTTGGAGCTTTGGTTGAGAAGTTATGCACATTTGAAGTTCAATGCACACTTTGCCATGTTTTGATCATATCTCCTTAACCACACATGAGAAATTGATGATCTTGGACTTTTTGGAAATGGGAGGGAAAGATCTACAACTTTCATGTTCAACAAAATTTCATTTGAAGCTTTTTTGGGGATGTATTTTGAAGTTGAAGTTAGGTTAAAACCTTTCCATTTTTGGCAAATTTGAATTATAGTTCACTTTCTATTTTTGGAAAGTTTTGACCTGACTTTATTTTCTTCAATGTTGATGTTTGAAATGTCAAATGAGACTTGTTTGAGCATGAATGAACTATTTCTAATCACTTCCCACCTCGAAATCCACTGTTGACTGGGCAATTGACTTTCTAGGCCTTCAATTGACTGGGAAATATTCTGATGAAGTTCAAGCCTCTACCACTTGGGATTTTGATTCAAAATAAAATCATGGTTCATATGAACTCTTGATAATGATTGTGGTGTCCAAATTCTCAAGAATGGCCACCATCTATGGCTCAATGAATGCCTTTGACTGCTTTGACTGTTGATTGCTTCATCTGCAAGACAAGGGTTAGATGACATATTTTTGTACTTTTGGTTAGTGATGAAAAGAAAAGCAATGATATACAAATGCAATGAATGCTTGGTGATCAAGAATCACTCTCAAAAACATAACCAACCCACACGGAAGGAGGCAAGGTGCACAATGATCCTTGAGGCAATGAAATGATATGATATGATGCCATGAGGGATCTTAAGGACAAAATTGGGGTCTTACAGATGCCCCTATTTAAGGTCATTCTAGCCGGAGAAGTGAAGTTTAGAAATATTCATCTCGACGCGGTAGAATGGGCTTAAATAACAGTAATGAGACAAATTTTGGTCCCTAAGAGACCTCATAATGCAAATGTATGCATGCAAAAGAAACAAAACTCTGTGGGGAATATTGGTCCACAAAGAAGAAAAGACGATCCATCGGAGTAATACACTCACCAGGAACAGAGACTCTAACAAGACTCTCATGGGGATAAGAAAAAGAAAAAGAATACGTGAGCAGGACACGACTCTGAATTAGGATAAAACTGACGCGGCGTGAACAAGACACGACTGGACTGGAGACCTCACTGGGGAGAGAAGGACTCAAACAGGGAAAAGAAGAATTCCAAAGGAAAACACACATTGGAAAGGCTCAAGCTGACTCAAACTATCCACAAAGGATACTTCGGATGAAAATCCGGACTCGGACTGGGGAACGATTCACAAAGAACCTCCCTGCCGGGAAAAACTGCATATATTGGGGAAAACGCCAATACAGCAAAAGGGCAAAATCACAACAGAAACTCCACTGGAGAAGGTCTATCAAAGACTCTCCTGAGGAAGCAACAAAGAATGAGGTGTTACCGGTATAAGGGTAAAAAACCCAGGAAGAATGCATATCTAAGACCGGTATAAGGGTGAGAGATATCAATCAACCAAACATCTGAGAAAGACCTGAAAAAGGTACATCAACTCAGAAAAATCTGACTCCATAGGGGACCAAGTTCATAATAGGGAGCAGAAAGGAAGGAACACCAGGGATACCGGTTACTGGGTATATAATAGGTGACCTACCAAAACGTGAATTGGTATATATGCCAAAACACTCATCATCTGAAAGGAGGGCTTGAAAAAGCAAATCGACTTACAGGATGGACATTCGAATCCGCAACGGGAAGACGAATCTTACTCAGCTAGGAAAAACAAACCCAAAGAGCGCATGAGATATAATATCCATTACCGTCAGAACGTGGATAGTATATTCGCATGAGATATATCATCTATTACCGTCAGAACATAGATAACATACTCGCATGGAAGGAAACACCAGGGATACCGGCTACTGGGTATATAATAGCTGACCAACCGAAAACGTGAATTGGTATATATGCCAAGACACTCATCATCTTGAAAAGAGCAAAACGAAAACTTATCAAAGGATGGATATTCGATTCTACAAAGAATACGAATCTTACTCCGCTGGGGAAAATCAACAAAGGATTCCAACCAAAGAGCGAATGAGATATATTATTCATTACCATCAGAACGTGAATAATATACTCGAAAAGGAAGAGACACCAAAGATACCGATTACTGGGTATATAATAGGTGATCAACCAAAAAGAGAAACAATCGTTACCAACAACAACATGGTAAACGAAAGATAACTCACAGGGGATAAATTGCAAGCATCCGGCAATCATTCAAGAAACAAAGAATATTTGATTCCGCAAAGGAATAACGAATCTTACTCGACTGGGGAAGCACAACAGGCTTCGACTGAAGAGTGCATGAGATATATTATCCATTACCGTCAGAACGTGGATAACATACTCGCATGGAAGATTATCCACAACCGGTTAATGGGTTAATAAAGGATAAATCAACCGAAAGGAAAGGCATCGGGATACCAAAACTAGGTATATAAAGATGACCGATCAAAGGGAGCAACAATCATTACCAAGCAAAAGGGTAAATGAAAGACAACCCGCTGGGGGATGAATTGCATAAACAGCAATTATCCACAAGGACTTGCTGGGGATACAATTGCTAGCAACCGGCAATTATCCAAGAGCAAGGAGGGAATATCAACATCAAATATTGAATGAAGATAACCACAAAGAGTAACCATCATCGGTTAGGATGAACAACAAGGTTAACTCTGCAAAGGGGAGAAATTAGGGTTTACATCTACCGAATACGGGGTAGAAAACCAAAGACTCTGGCTGAGGAAGCGAGAGGTTTACCACTACCGACTACTGGGTAGAAAACCAAAGACTCAACTGGGGATAGGGTGAACGTTTGCCGAATACTGAGAAATTATTCAACTTATTCCACAGGGAGACACAGACTCCGTTGGGGTAAAACCACAACAGCACAAAATCCACCACCAACCAGAACGAACCACAAAGGTTACCTCTGCTAGGGGAAAAGAGATAGGACTTACAACTACCGAATACGGGGTAGTAGCCAACAACTCTGATGAGGATAAAAGATAGGGTTTACATCTACCGAATACTGGGTAGAAAACCAACAACTCCGCGTGGGAATGAAAGAAACACAATTCCGCACGGGAACAAAAATATGGTTTATAACAAACCACAAACTGCTGAAGAGCAGAAAAACTAGGATTTACATCTACCGACTACTGGGTAGAAAACCAATCAACTCTTGCTGAGGAATAAAAGGTATATCACCACAAATTCCGCCAAGAAGAGGGAACATAGGACTTATAACTACCGGTATAAGGGTAGAGGCCCAAAAGATTCCGCTGGGGATAAAAGAATTATTGCCGGTTACTGGGCAATTCATTCATTTATTCCACAGGGAAGCACAAGAAACAGTTGAAAAATGCCAATTCAGGATCAAACCGAAAAGACAGACTGAATCAAGACTCATCCTAATAAGGATATAACTCAAATAGGAAGATCCATCCCAATATATGTGTTGGGAGGAAACGGAAGAAACCGTCATCCACGAGGATATATCTAAGTGGGGAACTGCAGAAGGAAAGACAGACACTTTCTTCTTATGAGGCTGACTCTATATTGAGAGATTCACACACCCGACATCTGCTTGGGGAGATCTATTGTGGAGATCTATATCACCCATAGCAGGAGACAACAAACAAGAGATATATGGCAAAAAATGCAATATGAATATCTGAATGTTTATGAGTATGCACGGATATGCATGGTTTATGTTTGATGAATGCTGACAAAACAGACATATCTAACACAAACAGGTCCAGGAATCAAACGCCCGGTACTAAACTTCCAGAGGAACAAATCCAAGAACCAACTGGATAGCCAATCTGCTGGAGATCTACATGCTAAAAAGCAAAGATCTGCGGGAAAAAAATCCAGAAATATCAAGAAAATCACAAAATCTCTGAGTGATGGATCAACAATCAACCCAACTGGGGAACAGAAATTCACAACAGGCAGAAACTGCCACAAAGACAAATCTGTTGGGGAAACGGAGAAATCCCGAGATATCTGCAGGGGGATTCTCAGTATCAACTAGGAAGCAAAAGTTCATTGCACAGGCAAGAACTGCCACGAAAGCAACTCCAAATAACTCCGCTGGGGGAACAACCCACAAAGGGAGAACAGATCATCCATGTAGAATCTAACTGCACAAGCAACTCTACTGGGCATACTGTCAGCCACTCCATTGGGGAATACACCCACTGAGGGAAAAATAGATCACACAAGTAGATTCTGCCACAAGCCACTCTTCTGGGGATCGAAAGCATCAGGAAATCAACCAAATCTATGGATGATAGATCACCAACCGACCCTATTGGGGAAAACAACTCCGACGGGGATCTTGACTCTGTTGGGGACTCTGGGGAAATCACAGTTACAATCCACTATACCACAAATTTACTGGCGGCTTTACTGGGGAATCCACTAGAGAATCCACCGGGGATGAGGAGGAAAGCTGGGGATCAACCACCAAATGCTGAACCTTCCAAGAGAAAGCCAACAACTGCTAAGGAGGAAAATAAACACTGCTCTGCTGAAGGGATAAGAGGTGAAAACCTCAACAAGCCCTCTGATGGGGAGATATAGCATAAATGCAGTATATCATATCAACAACTCTGCTAGCGATTGTGCTGAGGAAAGTGATGAAATACCGGAATGTCAACCCATTCACCACTGAATCTTCCAAAGGAAAGCACCCATGCTGAGGAGAGAACTACTGTTGGAGAGGACTGTGAAGTCTATAACCAACACTCTGCTTGAGGAACAACCCCAACAAAAGCTCTGCTTGGGGAACAACCCCAACCAACAAAATCTGGATAAAGAGGATACAACCATGCCAGGAATATGAACAAATGTCTTACCTGTTGGAAATCATGCCACCCTTGGGAGAGCACTGAGAAATTCTTGAGTATCCTTTCGTCATTGTGAATGTTCACTTTGTCTAAAACAACAATTTGAAAAAAGTTTGTTTGTTTAAAACAATGACATTTTATCAATTAAAACATGCAAAACATTTGTTGAATTGAAACAAATAAGAGTGCAAATAATTGGATAAAAGTTCAAATTGATTTGATGGAATGGCAGCCTGCAAATGGCAAGACTCCATAGATCTGTACAAATTTGAAATCAGTGATATATATTTGAAGAGGGCTACATTGAACATAATGATCCTTTCTCTACCAATTTGAATCTCGATGTATTCGAAGCTTCAGTTGACGACGAATCGAGAATCTCTGACGAACAGACAGCTGTGGAAGAGAAAGTCTTGTCAGGATGCAGTTACTTGCCAAATCCCTAATTTTTGCCTAGATTGCCCCAGGGTGAGGTACTCAATCTAGCGGGATGCAAACACTCTTTTTTTCATGTCTCTAACTTTTGCCTGGATCACCCTTTCGGGTTCTCCACCGAGACGCTCATTTTTGCCTAAGCTACCCTTTCGGGTTTTCAACTTAGCGAGTTATTCTGTTTTTCTTTTGCATATTCTTTCTTTTTTTTTTTAGGCAAAGTATTTCTTAACTACATCTGAATTCACAGGACGAGTGAAATCCTCCCCATCCATTGTTGTAAGCATCAAAGCTCCGCCTGAAAAGGCTCTCTTGACAACATATGGACCCTCATAATTTGGAGTCCACTTGCCCCTGGAATCGGGCGCGAAAGACAAAACTTTCTTGAGAACGAGGTCACCTTCTCGGAACACACGAGGCTTGACCTTCTTATCGAATGCTTTTTTCATTCTCTGCTGATATAACTGACCATAACACATGGCAGTCAATCGCTTCTCTTCAATCAAATTCAGTTGGTCATAACGACTCTGAATCCATTCAGCATCAGTCGACTAGGGCTTTGAGGGTATACTTTTTTTCTTTTTCTTTTTTTTTATTTTAATTTTTTTTTTTGATTTTTGATTTTTTGATTATTTTTGTTTTTTCACCCTTTTTTTTTTATGATTACATTTGTAATGCCCCAGTTTGACTGTTTTGCTGATTCTCAAGATACAGCTGAATGATCTTCTTTTTATGCTCAAGAAGACGGGTAATCTCATCAGGAATCCCCTTCAACATCATCTTCCTCTGCCTCAAATACAAGGAATTCAAGATTGGGAGATGGCGTTGGATCATTATGTTCAATGGGTTTAGAAATCCCTGCATAATGATTTTGGATAATGGAAAGCTTTTGAATTTAAACAAGCAAATCATTATGCAGATGAAAAGATTGCTTTTATTTGTTTTTCAGGGTCTTTTTTGTGATCACCGTTTCATGCAAAAAGCAAAAAGTGAAAACAATTGGAAAAACAAATGTTTAATATGAATTTATTGAATGAAAACATCATTGTTTTAAATGATGCCAACAATGTCATCACTTCCCCTTTTGGCATGGGAGAAGGGTTTTGAACAAAGTGAACAAATTACGCTGACTTATGAATGACCGTAGGAACATCCACAGCGACCCAATTATGGCAGACACCACCAGGTATGATGAAGTTGCTCAAATCCTCTGCATCCTCTTCCAGAATAGCAGCAGCTTCCTCAGCTTGATCAGCATGGATGAAACTTCGACTCTTGAACAACCCTTGCTCATTGAATGCCCCAGAAGAATAGCCAATGCCAGCCCGGGATTTGTTATCTTCAAGCTCAATCATCTTCCCTAAACCAGCAACTGCACCATATTCAATGGCCAGTTTCGCATCACGGTAGAAAGCAAATGAAGGAGACTTCTTCTCAATTGGCTCGCAATAGATAAAGCTTGGAAAGGCGTTCCAACTTCATCCTCAGCATCAATATATGAGAAAGAAGACAAGTGGCTAACCAGGAGAGCCTTTTCTCCCCCTACCACAACCAATTTCTTATTCTTGACGAATTTCAGCTTCTGGTGTAGGGTGGATGTCACGGCGCCAGCCTCGTGAATCCACGGTCTACCAAGGAGACAACTATAAGATGGGTGGATATCCATAACCTGAAAGGTAACTTGGAAATCACTTGGTCCAATATTGATTGGGAGATCAACTTCCCCAATCACGGTCTTACGCGACCCATCAAAAGCCTTCACAACAACACCAATCTGCCTCATGGGAGGCCCCTGATATGAAAATCTCGAAAGAGTAGTTTTCGGCAATACATTCAAAGATGACCCAGTGTCCACCAGCACGTTGGACATGGCGTCATTCTTGTAGTTCATGGAAATATGTAAAGCCATGTTGTGGTCTCTTCCCTCCTCAGGGAGATCAGCGTCACAGAAACTCAAAGTGTTGCAAGCAGTGATGTTTGCAACTATACTGTCAAACTATTCAATCGTGACATCATGATCAACATAAGCCAGATCCAATACTTTCTGCAGAGCCTCCCTATGGGGTTCTGAATTCAGAAGCAAAGATAACACGGAGATCTTGGACGGCGTTTGTAGAAGCTGGTCCACAACGTTGTACTCACTCTTCTTGATGAGCCTCAGCATCTCATCACAGTCTTCAATCACAATGCCACTCGGGACAACAGAAGAAGCATGAGTCTTTTGTACAGAGGAGGGTTTGGCAACAGCAAGTGCCGGGTTTAGAACATTCACCGCAGTCCTAACCAGACGCTCAACAGAATCAGGAACAACAGCTCTAGCCTGAGGCTTAGGTGCTGAAAACACACGACCACTTCGGGTCAATCCGCTTACGTCAGCAATATTAACAACGGAAGTCGAAGGCAACGACACTTCTTTCCCATCTTCTACAGCAACGAGATTATAACGGAAGGGAATAGCTTTATCCGAAGAATAAGGCACAGGGCCCGCAAGCTTGATGACCAGAGAAGGAGAAACCTTCAGCTTGCTACCATCATAACGGATGACAACAGGCTCGGGCAACTTGAACACAAGAGAAATCACATTCACCTCTAGTTCGTCTTCATCAACATTTCGATTCTGCAGAATCTCAATGGTACCTTCATCCAACAACTCTTGAAGCTCTCTTCGCACTTGGCGGCAACCCAATATATTAACAGAACAGATACGACATATGTCATGGTCGTGCTCCATATGACTGTACTGACACAGCAAACGATGCAACTCGACCAATGACTGTCGAATATGGCTTACATATTTGACTTTATATTTACCAGGGCACCCCTGGACCATGTTAACCGACTTCCCATGCTCGGGCAATGGGTTCTTCGTAACATTGGGGCCTGAGTCCTCAAAGCTCAGAATGCCGCATCTCATAAGGTCTTGAACCTTAGTCTTCAATGGATAGCAATTCTCAATATTGTGTCCCGGAGCACCGGAATGATAAACACAATGTTGATCGGGCTTGTACCACCACTGCGGGTTAGCAGGCACAGCTGGAGGATCTCTGGGAGTAACCAGTTTCCTCTCCAATAAGGAAGGATATAATTCAGCATATGACATAGGAATGGGATCGAAACTGATCTTCTTCCTATCATAATTCAGATTGGCCTGATTACTGGTACTGCCACGAGGCTGGTAAGCCTGTTGTTGTGGACGATGTTGCTGCTGATACTGAGGTTGTTGCTGATGATGATGTTGCTGATGCTGATAATTGTCCCTGAAGACAGGTGCTACACTAGCCACCTGGTGTTGATGACGCACTGGCTTCCTCCTATCAGAGGGTCTTCTTGGTTTAGCATGGGATTGCACATCATGTGCTTCTCCATCTTTCTTCTTAAACGCCCCATACCGTTTAGAAGAGCTCTCATCTTTAGACAACCGTCCTTCACGAACACCTTCCTCCAAACGCATCCCCATGTTCACCATCTCGGTGAAATCAGAGGGAGCACTAGAGACCATCCGCTCATAATAAAACGAACTAAGAGTCTTCAAAAAGATCTTAGTCATCTCCTTCTCTTCCAGCGGAGGAGTAATCTAAGCTACCAGCTCTCGCCACCTCTGGGCGTACTCCTTAAATGTCTCTTTATCCTTCTGGGACATGGCCCTGAGTTGATCACGGTCAGGAGCCATATCAACATTATACTTGTACTGCTTGACGAAGGCTTCGCCAAGATCGTTGAAGGATCGGATGTTTGCACTATCAAGGCTCATATACCAACGAAGAGCCGCACCGGACAAACTATCCTGAAAATAGTGGATCAGCAACTGATCATTATCTGTCTGAGTCGACATTTTCCTGGCATACATGACCAGGTGAGCGAGAGGGCAGGTGTTGCCCTTATATTTCTCAAAGTCAGGGACTTTAAATTTGACAGGTATCTTAACACCGGGAACCAGGCATAACTCGGCAGCAGACTTGCCAAACAGATCCTTCCCTCGAAGGGTCTTCAATTCCTTTCGGAGCTCGAGGAATTGGTCATTCATCGCATCCATCTTCTCATTAACATCTGGACCCTCAGACGGCTCAGAATGATAGATGGTGTCGTCTACCCTGGGAATGGTATGCACGACAGGAGGAGGCATAGCAAGGACCGGGCTAGATGCCGACATGGAAGCAAAGGTCGGTGCTGGATGATCAGGCATGAAACCTGGAGGCATACCCCACGGAAACCCGGCTGGCATGGCATGCGGCACAAAATGAGCACTAGCAGCTGGCACAGTTGAGGAAACCACTTCAGATATAACAGTCCTCTGGGGAGGAGTTGCAGGAGGTGGAGAAGGTTGATTCTGAGCAGCCAACAATTGCTCCATCAGAGCACCCAGTCTGGCGACCTCTTCCTTCAGCTCTCTGTTCTCTTGTTCTAACTGATCCATCACTCTTGCAGAATTGGCTCTGGTATAGTACCGGTGAGTCAGCTTGTCTTCAAAATAAATGAAGAGCACAGAGTTAAGCCACAAACAAGAAGACCAGAACAACACCTATTTATGCAAGATGATGCATGCAATGCTTGTGCATATGCTTTGTTTTTTCATTTTTATTTCAAGGAACTTTTAGGGTTCTATTCGCAAATTTTTGAATATTTAAGCATTTAATAGCATATGGAAAATATCCCATCAAATATATTCGAGACAAAGAAGTACAACATTGTTGATTATTACAAGGGAAAAGGAAACTAAACATCCTATGGATCCCTAGAAGCTCGAGATGCTGGAAGACGAGAAACACAAAGCTTCTTGATCTCTCTCTCATATGCTGCTTCCATATCCGCTTTCTCCTTAGCAAGTCGATCATACTTCCTCTTCCAGAATTTGGAAGACTGGGGAAGCAGAGAAGTCCAGGTATCATTCGGATCATCTATCACCTGATGCTCGAGGAACTCGATCAGAGCGTCTTTCTCCTTGATTTGCTGAAGCAACTCTTCTCTTTCACGGATCCAGGCACGTGAAAGGTCTTCATCTCTAAACTCCTCTACGCCTTGGTTAGGGAGGGTTGAAGGCCCAGCCATAACCAACGGTGTAGGTCTCGGATAATCATATGGCATAAGATACTCTGATGCTCTCTGTCTGACCCAAGAAGTATACGGCTCCAAAGCAATGCAGTTCTTCGGACCCAACTCGTTTCTACCCTTCTTGTGAATCTTGCGCCAAGCGCGGACCATCCTAGCTTTCAGACCTTGGGGATCTTTACCCTTCTGAAAGAACACACCTTCTAACAGAATGTTATGAGGTTTATCCTTTAGGGGGAACCCAAGCTGACGACGTGCTAAGATAGGATTGTAGCTGATCCCACCATATGTACCAAGAAGAGGCACATTAGGGAATTCACCACAATAATCAATGATCTGAACTGTATCATACACGCGATCATACCAAGAGATATCATCATTAGTGAGAGACATAAGTCTCGTAGACCACCGCAGACATCCCTTGTTCTCCTTGAAAGCAAACGTCTGCGGTAAGTGAGAAATAAACCACTTATACAACAGAGGCAAACAGCACACAATAACTCCTCCACCCTTTGCATTCCTCAGATGCAAGGAGAAATAGGCATCACCCAACAGAGTCGGAACGAGATTAAGAACAGAAAAGATCCTAATGGCGTTCACATCCACAAATTTGTCGATGTTGGGGAACAATACCAAACCATAGATGAGCAGCACAAATATGGCCTCAAAGGCATCCTCACTCATGGCCTTCCCATAAACGGTAGCTTGAGCAATGAGGAATCAGAAGGGAGACCCTGAATTCCACCTTTAGTGGTCATATGCGCTTCAATCAGGGATTCATCTATGTGCAACAAGTCTGCAATCTCTCGAGAAGTCGGAATACTCTCCAAGCCACTGAACGGCACCTGATCCAGAATAGGAATACCCACAAGATGAGCATATTCCTCAAGCGTAGGCAACAACTGAAAGTCCGGAAAAGAGAAGCAATGATACAGAGGATCATAAGACTGAGCCAAGGTACTCATCAGTCCTTCGTCAACCTGAGTAGTCAACAGAGGCAGAAGCTTCCCATACCGAGCTTTGAAACCCAAGGGATCTAATACATAAGATGTCAGATTCCTTAACTCTTTCACATCGGGCTGTCGAAAGCTGTACTTCTTTGTATGCCTTTTTGGTCTTTCCATGTCTGAAAATTTTGCAAATAGACCCTTTAAGTTCCTTGAAAATTTTCTGATTTTTCTGATGACATGAATGCAGATGAATGCATGAATGTATGAATGCAACAATCACACTCAAGGATCAAGCAAATCACACCAGACAAAGGTCATGGGAAAGCTCATAGTATCCTTAATATCAATCATCCATTTTGGTGGATTATGGTTTTCACGTTATCAACACCCAAGTTCCATTGATATTAACGATACATGAACCGGCTCAATCATCCTTAATATCAATCATCCATTTTGGTGGATTATGGTTTTCACCTTATCAACACCCAGGTTCCATTGATATTAGGGATATCTGAACGACTCAACCATGAATCACGGGTTTGTTGAGAGTCACAAGCATGGAGTCTCGGTTAAGAACCACCCAAAGGGAGTGTATTAGGGTTTAAACCTGTCGAACATATTCTACCAGAGGTTCCCATAGTCATCATCCCATCTTTCGAATATTATCGGAGGAACTAATACTCGTATTCCAAAAATATTCTCAAGAGAGACTCTTATGAGTGTAGTATCGCGTAACAATCGCATCAGATCTTACATCTGAACGACCTCCGCACTACGTCCTAAAAATAGGCCAAGATGGGCTTGGTAAACTAAGGTCCTTGGCTTCTAAGGCACATGATTGAAAGAATAATGCCTAACCACAAATAACTTGTGTGACATTATTAATCCAACATGACCTCCACCAAGTGAATGGACTCGCAAGTCAACTTGTTAAGGAATACTCCACACAAGTCGACAAGACTATGCCATTCTCCTATCCTAAGGTGCACTCGAGTTCGGGTATAGAACTCATCTAACAGAGATCACCAAGCAAACAAGCAATTGTGTATCAAGCAATTCAATCATTACAATCAATACAGTTATCCCAAATTGTACAAAAATATGTCAAATAACAGATAAACAAATATCATACAACAAGGGTGAAAAGTAGGCAAAACCACCAAGGATTTAGTCCCCAGCAGAGTCGCCACTTTTCTGTAGCGGTGTATTCGTCACTTTATGATTTATTGACTAAATCAAAAGCAAAGCATACAAAGAATCGAGTCGCCACCGCACTTTTATTTATCCAAAGGAATGGCTAAAAAGTGAACCAAAGCCTAAGAAGTTTTACACATAGAAAACTAATGAAAAGATCAGAGATCTGGGTAAGGGGTTAATTACGCAATGGGAAGGTGTTAGGCACCCAAAACGTCCTAGGTACTCCTAGGGAGCCCTTTTCACACTTGTTGTACGAAATGTTATTTGTTTATGAAATATTTATTGTGCAAACATGGATTGAAGGGATGAGAGAAAGAATATACAAGTTATTATTTTTGGGTTTGAACGGATGAACCCGTTGCCTACGTACCTTTCCATGGAAGGTAAGGATCAAAACGCCGTAGTTCGGCTAAAAGATTTCCAAAATATAAGTGGATTCATTTTAAACAAAATCCCTAAGGTCTTTCGTTATCCACGGGAGAAAACTCAACCTTATACAAACAACAAGTCCACCATGTGAGAAAAGCCTCAACTTGCTAGTGAGGGGTTAACCCTATAATAAGCAAGGAAGTCTTACAATTCAATCACTAAGGACAAAAAGGTGAGATTAACATCAACCAACTAGGATAAATCAAACCTATGGCTAATGTATGGAAACTTAAAAAGAATGGACAACGCCACAAAACAATTGAATGAGTGAGATTAACCAATTAGGATTTATTCACAAAAGAGGGTCAAGATATGATTAGAAGTCAATTCAAAGAAGTATTATGAAATGGAGTTTGAAAAATCAAAGGCCTAAGGCCTAGGTTTCTAATTTGAAAAGAAATGAAGATGTTTGCACAAAAGTTTTCAGGTTTTGGATTAACATGCCAATGGAGGTTTAAAGAAACACAAAGGTGGAAGGGTGAGGAAGTAAAACTTCTTAGATGTTCACCCCTTGAGATCATATGTAGATGATTTAAGTGATTCCTTTGGAATAAGGCAACAATGCAAATAAGCAAATGAAAAATGGATACCGGATGCCAATCAATGGACTTACACCAATCTCACAAACAAACAATGATATCGGATGCCAATCAATGGACTTACACCAATCTCACAAAACAAACATGGATACCGGATACCAATCAATGGATTTACACCAATCTCCTAAAACAAAAACAATGATATTAGATGCCAATCAATGGACTTATACTAGTCTCACAAACAAACATGGATACCGGATACTGTCGCATTACGCGAAAAACCGGCGGGAAAACAAGAACAACAGAGCCGCCACCGTGCGTTATTTATCCCAAAAGAGGGAAAGGAAACGCTCAGAGTAAACCTGGAAAAAGCATGGTCTCGCGACCAAAGAGAATGGGATCGGGAGTCGGTTATGCGAAGGGAAGGTATTAGCACCCCTACGCATCCGTCGTACTCGACGGGATCCACGCACAAAAGGAAGGGAAATGGTTGCTAAAACACTGCTCAAATAAACATCTATACAGGCTGAAAGAGACACAAGAAACAGACTGAAACTGACTCGGCAGGATATCGCATCCTGGGCCTACTTAGTCTATCAAGCATAGACATCAGAGTCTAAGTAGTTCGGACTGGGGAAACGACACATGCTCGCTAGGATATCGCATCCTATGCATACGTATCTCCTTTGGACGAAGGAGAATCAGAGCATTCGTAGCTCGGCTAACACGCACACAAACAAACACAGGCAAAGGCGAACGTGGAGCCTGAATGCCAATCATTGGGCTTACATCAGCATCCGAACCAAAACACACACACTGGAACCCGAGCGCCACTCGATGAACTTACATCAGCTTCCAAGCACACAACAACACAAAACAAAGACACAGGCGAAAGAAGGGTCTCGATTGCAACTAGGGCAAGAGAAAAGAATTAGTGTTAGTCGTTAGTCAAACTCGACAAGACATCGCATCTCGTGCCTACGTATCTCATCTGGACATGAGAATCAGAGTTGTCGTAGTTCGGCTAAACTATTCCTGTTGGTTTGTGTTTTTTAAGTGGACGACGTCACTACGCAATCTATCTGATGCTGGACCTTTGGAGACTTACTCACCTGTAGTAGAAGGAGTTGACGTATCCTTAAGAGGGGATAATGTTTGTTTATGTTTTAGGAAAGCTCAAGCAAGAAAGGAAGTCCTATATGAAGGAACCGTGCTACCTTAATTGACATGCAAACGAGACTACGCGGAGTCTAGCAAACCTAGGGGATACAATCACACCACACAAACATATACAGCATGAAATAAACACACCAACAAGGGGCTCAAACATCAAGGCTAGGCTTTAGTCGAGGGGTCATATCAACCTCAACAAACAAGCCTCTGTATCGGGGTAAGGTTAGCTCTTAACCTTGACATTGAGGGTCAAGGTGAAGCTGATGAAAGGTGAGTGAAGATGAGACTTCACAGCTCTTATCCCTGGTCAGGGAGAGCTTCAGACAAAGGAGCGTGGGTTCAGAATGTGGGAACCCTTCTACGCTCAAGACTCTGACACAACTGTACATTGTACAAGATCTTGGGTTTGTGTCCCAATGCATCAACACAGTGGTGTGAGCAGAGGGATGACTCAACAGAATAGTGGGAGATAGATTGCATATCTCTTTGATCCACCAATTGCCTCATTGAGGTCTTTACCTGCTTGGCACAAAAGTAAACAATCACAAACATCGCCTCTTAAGGAGGACTTCAGACAGTTGCCTGGCCAAGTAACAGGCCAGGTCTTCCAGACTACATGGAGACAAGAATGTTATACCTCAGTGCAAATTGCTTATCAAGCAAAGCAAAGCAATATTAGCAACTAATGTACCTGAAATCAATCAAATATCATCAGTATACTAATCACATAACTAAACAGCAAATGGTTCACAATTAGCTATAAACAGACAACACAATCCAATGCACCGAAGTGCAAGCAACTCAAAAGCCAAACATCCTACAAAACAAAACAAGTTAGTGTACAATGTCAAATGATATCTCAATCACAAGTGAATCCACCTCCTTAAGGTATTTTGCCTCTTAATCTGAAAATCACATGCAAACATGAGATACAAGACCACTAGGACAAGCCTAGGGTCAAAAAGAAGGAAAAAAACCAAAACAACAAGTGAAACATGATCAAAATCAACATTATTCTCATACAAAGAGAATCCAATTGGTCTCATGTCTAAACCATACACCAAATTAATTTCATGCACAAATTAGATCAAGCTAGGCAATTATGAGTCATATAGGAGCAAACAGAATGATCTCACTCAAACAAATACCTAAACAGCTCAATAAACTCCACAAACAATCCAGCATAAACAGGACACATCCAATGAGCTACATATCAATTTTCATGCCATTTGGACAACAGGAAGTAGGTCAATGAAAATCAAAAAGTCAGCAGACATCCAAACAAGTCAACACATGGTAACAAAATGAGCATTAACTTCAATCAAATGCCAAACAGCGAAAACAATTAAGAAATTAATGGGACCAAAGCCAAACTACACCTAAACATGTTATGAATCACTCCATCAAATTTCACATTCATATGATATAGTATGAGCATTTCATGAGACATGGAAGTCAAGTAGTCAAGCAAAGACCAAAAAATGCCAAACAGAAATAAAAAATCCCAATTAAATGGAAATTGGATCAATTAAATCCACAAAAATTCATGTTGAAAGTTAACATACACATGTCATCTCATGCAAAAAATCAGGGCCATAGACCTAGGGGAAGCATGGTAAATTAATTCATGAACTCAGCATATCATAGTGTGACACATATTGTCACACTCAAAAAGAATAAATCATATCTACCAATCCAGAGATCCAAAAATCACAAATGATATACCAAAATCTCCAGAAATGTGTCAAGAATCATCATATGAAATTTCATTAATTTTGGATAAAGCATGAGTATTTGGTGATTAAAATGGTAAAACATGCAAATTTGTCACACATGATCAAGATTAATATACAAATCCAAAATTCTACCAGGCACAACTTACACTACTATGCCTAAAAAAAAGTAGACAAAATTTGGAAACTAACAAAAAAAGTCCCACCTAATTTGGACTAATATTGAATTTTATGTGAATTTTTTAAGTTTTGTAATATTATGATAATATTTATTTAAGTTATACGAATTAGTTGATTTAATCTACAGCAGGTGGCATTTCCGTGAATATCCAAAGCCAAGTCCAAAACGGTACTGTAGCATTTTTATTGCGTGGCGCTTTGTGGTTGGACGGTACAGGCGGTAAACAGATTTTGAAAGTGCCATGCGAAACTGACGGATCTACAGCGAAATATTTTCCAGAAATGCCAGCTTCTTCGCGCGGTTCATGTTCTTGAGTCCCAGCTACGGTTTCGATCAAATCTCAACGAAAACGCACAAATTTTATATGGATAGAAAGGTCTAAGTACGTACATTCCAGATATGTAAACGAAATTGTCCAGAAACTCGTGTACAAAGCGAATCGAACGAAAGAAGTTTGTGCATCTAAACTTTAATCTACGATATCTCTCTTAATAATTGACTAAAATCAAAACTACAAGAAGCATGGTATTCTACAATGAAAGATCTACAAATATCATATCTCAATTTGGCAAACGGTTAGATTCGAATTCCAACCTTGATCGATGGCAGTTGACGAATTTGTGCTTGTTGTGCTTCAATTCACGAAAACAGGTGAAGTATGTTGATTAGGAAGATGATTGGTACAACTTTGGTAGCTCAACAATACTCCAAGCGCTTGAATTCTTGATTTGCCATGGTTGAGCAAGCTTGGACAGTTGGAGTTTTTGATGGATTTGAGCTCCAATTGATGCAAACAGTTCTTGCCAATTACCTACACATGAAGATTCACACAAGAATTTGCAAGAACAATGGTGAAATATTGATGAATTGAGAAAAAAGTTTGTGAAAAAATGGAGAAAAAGTGAGAGAGTTCTTGAGTTTTCTGTTATGGATCTGAAAAAATGATTAGTGCTTTATGATTACAGTTACAATTATCTATTTATACCAATGCTGAATCACAAATTAATCATGATTAAGCATAATGGAAAGATTAGTGTTAAGTGTATTTTTCAAGTGTGTGGCCAAAATGCCCTTCCTTAATGCAGCTCATTTTCTGTCCAAATTTTGTTCAAACAAGTCACAAATGATATTTAGAAAATGTTACAAAAAGCCTCATTTCAAAATTCCAAATATTTCTCAAATTGGACCATTTTGCCCTTGGATTTTAATTAGTGCACTTGAAAATTGACCTTTTTGTGTGAATGCTTTTGGAAAAATGTGGTGATGGATTATGAAAGTACACATTAAATGTGATTTGCTAAAAGAAAAACCATCCAATTTGGCCACTCCAGGTGAAAGTTATGGCACTTTGATTTCGGGCATTTTCTGAAAATGATTGGTCCATGTCTTGCTAACCACACATGGGAATTTCAAGTTCTTGGACTTTTTGGAATGGTGAGATCAAGATCTTCAACTTTCATGTTGGACAAAATTCCATTTGAAGCATGTATGATGAAGTAATTTTGAGGAGAAAAACTTTCCATTTTGGGCAGTTGAAATTACAGGTCACCTGCTATTTTTGGAAACTTTCTGTCTGACCTCCAAATCTTCAACCTTGGTCTTTGATATGTCAAATGAGACTTATATGGACATGAATGAGGCCTTTAAAACCATTTCCCACCCTCCAATCCATAAAATCAGGCACAGTTGACCACAGTTGACTTTCTAGGGTTTCTGGTTGACTGAACAATGACTGATGACTTCTGAGTATCCAATCTTTGGCCAAATCACTTCAAAATGATCCTTAGACCATATGAGCTTGATAAATCCACCCTAGGGCTTTGTCTCAATGAAAATGGCACTTGCTTGCTTGATTGACTGATTCTCCTAACCAGTTTGACCTAATTTGTCAGTTGATCTTGCACTTGGGCCAATGGCTATGCAATGCTATGCAATGGCCTATGTTATGTTATGACCTATTATGAAAATGAATGTACAAAAGGTAGGGTGCAAATTTGAGGTGCTACAGCTGCCCCTATTCAATCAGTTGGGAACCCGAATGGATGAGAGCAACGGCTGTCAGACTTTCAGGGTAAACAGGGATTGAATACCAAGTACCGTAGAAATTTGCACACTGCTGGGAATTTTTTTTTTTGTTTTCTTCTTTCTTTTCAGGGTAAAGCACATCCAGACATCGACACACGATGAATGGGAACAGAAATCATCTCAACTAGATGCCAACGGACAACTAGGAAACACTCAACGTTTACCAAAACCAACGGAGAGGTAACTCAACTCTACTGGGGATAACCAGGGAAGGATACAACCATACGTCAGCGGACGTAATGGGGAAAAACTCAACGTTTACCAAGACCAACGGAGAGGTAACCAAACATCATCGGATGAATGGGAAGACTCGACCAGATGTCAACGGACGAAATGGGAAAGACTCAACGTTTACCAAGACCAACGGAGAGGTAACCAGACATCATAGGATGAATGGGAACAGAAATCATCTCAACTAGATGCCAACGGACAACTAGGAAACACTCAACGTTTACCAAAACCAAGGGAGAGGTAACTCAACTCTACTGGGGATAACCAGGAAAGGATACAACCATACTTCAGCGGACGTAATGGGGAAAAACTCAACGTTTACCAAGACCAACGGAGAGGTAACCAATCATTAATGAATGACTGGAAGGATAGTGATACAACCATACGTCAGCGGACGAAATGGGAAAGACTCAACGTTTACCAAGACCAACGGAGAGGTAACCAGACATCATAGGATGAATGGGAAGACTCGACCAGACGTCATAGGACGAAAGGGAGACTCAACGTTTATCGACACCAACGGAGAAGGAGAAAACTCGACCAGACGTCATAGGACGAAAGGGAGACTCAACGTTTATCGACACCAACGGAGAAGGAGAAAACTCAGCCAGACGTCATAGGACGAAAGGGAGACCACAACCGGACACCAAATAGGACGTCTACTGGGGATTCTGGCTGGGAAATCAACCAGACATTAATGAATGACTGGGAATAGGGTATACAATCAGACGTCATCGGACGAATGAGAAAAACACAACGTTTATCGAAACCAACGGGGAGGTAAATCCACTTGGGGAAGGGTACAACTAGACGTCATAGGACGAATAGGAAAAACTCGACGTTTATCGACACCAACGGAGAGGAGAAAACTCTGAGGGGAATCATATGGTATTACCAAATGATCTGTAGGGAATAAGCAACTAGACATCATCGGACGACTAGGAAAAACTCGACGTTTATCGACACCAACGGAGAGGAGGTTCAACTGGGGAAGACCCTGTGGGGAAAGATATCAACTATACGCCAACGGACGCATAGGAAAAACTCGACGTTTATCGACACCAACGGAGAGGAGGACTCTTCTAGGGAGAGCGAACACAACCAAATCATCAATGGATGATGGGGAAAAACTCGACGTTTATCGACACCAACGGAGAGGAGGAAAATCACTGGGGATCAAGGTCATGACAGAGAGTAGACAGGAAGGAACACCAAGGATGTTGGGTTGTAGGCAGAAAACAGGTGACCGACCAAAACGTGAATTGTTTGTGTTCAAAAACACTCAACATCCTGAAGAGGGCTAGAAAAGCAGTCTTGTTAGAGGATGGACATTCAATTCCACAAGGAATACGAATCTTACTCGACTGGGGAGAACGACTTCGACCCAAGAGCGCGTGAGACAGATTACCTATAGCCGTCAAAACGTAGATAATAGACTCGCATGGAAGATTATCCATAACCGGGTTGTAGGTTGTTAGATGGATAAAACGACCGAAATCATCCTGAAGAGAGCGAAAGCAAACTTGATAAAGGATGGAAATTCGATTCCACAAGGAATACGAATCTTACTCTGCTGGAGAAAACAATCAAAAGACTGACCAGAGAGTGCATGAGACATATTATCTATAGCCGTCAAAACGTAGATAATAATCTCGCATGGAAGATTATCCATAGTCGGGTTGTAGGCTGTTAAATGGATAAACGACCGAAAAGAAAGGCATCGGGTACCAGGAATAGGTATGCAAAGATGACCAATCAAAAGAGGATAAAGTTGCCAACTCGGAGCAAATATCCAAAGGGAAGTGAGAAACCCACTGGGGACAATACTGCTTGATCAAGGCAAGTATCCAGAGGGGACAAGACTATCAATACCACCAACTGGGTACTGATAACTGCAAAGAGGGGATTACATCTACCGGTTTGTAGGTAGAAAACCACGGGAAAGTAACCAGTCATCGATAGGATGAGCACACAGGGTTAACTCCACCAAGGGGATGAAAGTGGGATTTTACAACTACCAGCTAATAGGTAGAAAACCACAAAGATAGGACTTACAACTACCGGGTTGTAGGTAGAAGCCAACCGACAGAATGAACCACAAAGGTTACCTCTGCTAGGGGATGAAAGTGGGATTTTACAACTACCGGTTGGGTAGAAAACCACAAAGATAGGACTTACAACTACCGGTTTGTAGGTAGAAGCCCACAAATTCCTCTGAGGATAAGATGAATGAGTACCGGTTAGTGAGCCACTATTCATTCATGCCCCAGGGCAACACAAGAGACAGTCAACAAGAAGCCAATTTAGGATCGATCCAAAAAGGCAAACTGAATCACGACTCATCCTAATGAGGAAAGAACTCAATAGGGAAAACCCATCCCATTAGGGAGGGAACGGAAGCAACCGTCATCCACGAGGATGTATCTCAGTGGGGAAATGGCAGGAAAGGATGGACACTTTCTGCTTAAGGGGTAGACTCTACATGGAGAGATCAGACACACCCACATCTACTAGGAGGCTACTGGGTAGAACCAGGTTTTTCTTTCACCAACGGATGAGGAAATAAACCTCTCTGGGGGTACCAATCCTGAGTGCCGTCAGGAGCAACTGTAGCGAAAGCGCTGTACAGACGCCGAACAAGAAGCTGCTGAGGAAATCTGCTTGATGAAAACTCTGTAGGGAGAGCACTGACTTCTCACTCATGCTGGAGAACAGAGATACCAAGAATCAGCCAGATCTCTGGTGAAAATAGATAGGCATCGATGAAGTTCCTCATGTCAACCACTCTGCTGAGGACCTACCTGAGAAAATGACGGAATACTGAGACGTCAATTCTCCAAATACCGAATCGTTGCAGAAAAGCATCCGTGCCAGGGAGAGGAGAAGACTGCTCTGCTGGAGAGACGAAAATTGAAGTCTTCAGTACACCTACTGCTTGAGAACTGGCCCACGATAATGTCCAAAACAACAACCTTGCTGGGGATGCCCCACGATAGGGCTCAAACAGCACTCTATTAGGGATGCCCCACCATAGGGCTAACAGAGACTTGGAGAAAACATGTTGCACTGTCGGGGACGTGAAGATGAACAACTTCAACCAACACTGCACTGAGCAACCTCGCTGAGGAGAGACCAAGAAAAGGTTCTACAGGACAAAGATACAGTTATGCTCGAGATACGAACGACTGTCTTACCCGTCGGTAATCATACCACCCTTGGGAGAGCACTGCGGGTCTCCTAGGTATCCTTTCATCATTGTGAATGTTCACTTTGTTTAAGAACAATTTTGTGAAAAATTTTGTTTATTTTGAAAACAATGATACTTTATCAATTAAAACATGCAAAACATTTGTTGAGTTGAAACAAATAAGAGTGCAAATAATGGGGTAAAAGCTCAAATCGATGTGATGGAATGGTAGTCTGCAAAGGGCGAGACTCCATAGATCTGTACAAGTTTGAAATCGGTGATATATATTGGAGAGTGCTACATTGAACATAATGACCTTTCCTCTACCATTCTGAATCTCGATGTATTCGGAGCTTCGGTCGACGACGCATAGAGAATTCCTGGCGGATGACAGATATAGAACACGGTCTTGTCAAGATGCAGTTACTTGCCAAATCCCTAATTTTTGCCTAGATTGCCCCGGTGTGAGGTGCTCAATCTAGCGAGATGCAAATTCTTTTTTCAATGTCTCTAACTTTTGCCTGGATCGCCCTTTCGGGTTTTCAATCCACCGAGACACTCCTTTTTGCCTAAGTTACCCTTTGGGGTGTTCAACTTAGCGAGCTGTTTTGCTTTTTTTTGTTTAGGCTAAGTATTTCTTGACTGCATCTGGATTCACAGGACGAGTGAACTTCTTCATCCATTGTTGTAAGTGTCAAAGCACCGCCTGAAAAGGCTCTCTTGAAAACATATGGACGTTCATAGCTTGGAGTCCACTTTCCCCTGGAATCGGGCACGAAAGACAAGACTTTCTTGAGCACAAGGTCATTTTCTCAGAACTCGAGACTCGACCTTCTAGTCGAATGCTTTCGTCACTCTCTGCTGATATAACTGACCATGACACCTGGCAGTTAATCTCTTCTTTTCGATCGAATTCAGCATCAGTCAACTTGGGACTTTGAGGGTGCTATTTTTCCTTTGTTTTTTCTTTTGATTTTGCTTTTGATTTCTTTTGATTTCTTTTGCACCCTTTCTTTCTTTGTTTTTTTTTTTTTTGATTAATTTTTTTTTGATGCCCCAGTTGGCTGTTCTGCTGATTCTCGAGATGCAGCTGAGTGATCTTCTTTTCTTGCTCAAGAAGTCGGGAAATCTCGTCAGGAATCCCTTCAACATCATCTTCTTCTACTTCGAATACAGGGAATTCAAAATTGGGAGATGACGTCCGATCATTATGTTCAATGGGTTTGAGAAACAACCTGCATAATGATTTCGATATGAAAAACTTTTTGGAAAACAAACAAGACAATCGTTATGCAGATGAAAAGATTGCTTTTATTCTTGTTTTTAGGGTTTTTTGTGATCACCAATTTCATGCAAAAAGCGAAAAGGGAAAACAATTGGAAAAACAAATGTTTAACATGCATTTACTTGAATGAAAATATCATTGCACAAAATGTTGCCAACAATGTCATCACTTCTCCTTTTGGCATGGGAGAAGGGTTTTTAAACAAAGTGATTATTACTCTGACTTATGAACAACTGTAGGAGCGCCCACAGTGACCCAATTGTGATAGATCCCACCAGGGATAACAACTGTCAGAATCTCTTGCATTAGTAGCTTCTGCTTTTGATCAACCCTCTTTGTTGAAGACCTCAGGAGAAAAGCCAACGCCAGCCCGCGACTTGTTATCTTCAAGCTTGATTAACACGGGGACCCAAGTCTTCAAAGTTCAGAATACCTGACTGCACGAGGTCTTGAACCTTCATTTTCAACTGAAAGCAACTATCCACATCATGACCAGGAGCACCCGAATGATACACACAATGCTGCTCAGGCCTATACCACCACCGAGGGTTGACGGGTATAGCCGGCGGGTCTCTGGGAGTAATCAAGTTCCGCTCTATCAACGAGGGATACAGCTCTGCGTAAGACATAGGGATCGGATAAAAAATGACCCTCTTCCTCTCATTACTTGTACCGGCTTGATTATCATAGGGAGGCTGGTAAGCCTGCTGTTGTGGACGATGTTGCTGATGTTGATACCGCTGAGTTGGCCTTCCCTGTTGCTTTTGGGTTGCTGGAATAGTCACAGCGGCAGGTTGACGATATTGTCCTCTGTTCGCACTCCCTCGCCGGTGCACAGCATTTGTTTCACTCTCTCCCCTTTTGGGTGCCCCAGAGAATGGCTTCTTAGAATTCAACGAACTTGAAGAGCCACGATGGCGAACCGGAGTACGGGTTGCTCTGACATTAACAGTCTCTGTAGCAAGAGGTTGTCCATTGATTATGATACCTCTCAAATCATCATCCACGTCGTAGTTGTTGACGGGAATAGTGGCAGCAGCAATTTGATCATTAACGGGGACCCCCTCTGGTGAAGCACGACTGGGTGGCAGAATCATGGCTTCCTGTCTCTGGGCTAAGGCTCGCAGCTCCTCTTGCCCCTGAACGACCCCTTGCATCATGGTCATGAACTGGGCCATGTTTGCCCTCATCTCAGCCAACTCAGTCTGAACCTGATCCATACTCCTCTGATGATTCGATCTGGTTGCGGTGCGGACGATGATCAACAATCCTGTCTCAGACAGGAGCCAGAGTGAGAAGTCCGAACTAGAACACCTGTTATGCAACATGTTATGATTATGATGCTAATGCATATGATGCACATGATAATGATCATTTCTCAGGCCTTCAAAGAGCCTGATTCATCTTCGAAAAAAAAGCAATCTGCAGCAACGGCACAGTATACAAGAGCAATGAGTACCGAGTGAAACCAACAATTTCATCTGTAAATGAGCACCCGGATCTATCAGTGAACAGACTCTGGAATGTACCTGAGAAATGATATGCATGCAGAGATCATTTTTTTTCTCTTTATTTTCAAATTTTTTATTGATTCTTTTTTTTTGTTGATTGCGTTTCTTTTGAAAAATAAACATGTTATGATGCACATGATGCAGACACGACTGGCAAGCTGTGCATATCTGGACACAGGATCGAAGCTTCGGCTCGAACTCTGATCACAACCATCTGAAACCCCAAAGTCAACTGGTCAACTGTCATCTGAACCCAATCTGAGGAACCGAGTCACCAACGGATCAACCTTAAATTCAGCCCAGGGATCCGAAATAAACGGAACCCTCTGATCAATACCGGGGTCAAACCTCCGGCGTCCAGAAATAACGATCCATAAATCCGACTTATAAATATGACTCTGATCAACGAAACCAAAAGTCACCATCAAAGTCACCATCAGAACATGCATCTGTAAGAATCACCCTCCCCTCACAGGTAAATTCTAATCAGGTTATCCTAAGGCGGATAATGGTCTCGACAATCGGACAAAGATACTCAATGGGTTTGCCCTTTCGGGTGTGCCATTGTAGCTCTCTTAAGATCGTCTAAACCAAAGATCCGGGAAATGATCGGTCACCGGAGTCAATAGCCCAGAAGAGATAACTAAACCAAAGTGAAATATTCCACAATGGAAAGCTCTCCAATGAACCTCGTCCGGCTTGTGGTATGTCACGTTACAACAATATACTAATATAGCAAATGAGGAACGTGAGACCACACTAATCCTAGGTGTATACTCGGGCCTGGGTTTTAGCCCCACTCAGAACACCCACCCCAAACAGATGAACCACCTGCACAGAGAACAGCTCAATGATAGTATGATGCATGCAAACATAAATGCAAACAATAAATGCAAACAATAAATGAAATGAATGCAATAAATAACAGCAAATAGCAACCAAAGCCCCAACCTAGAGAGCGCTAGGAGAGACTCGCTTAGGGAAGATGGACCAGCACAGGTCAACTTCACTCTCCCCAGCAGAGTCGCCAGCTGTCGCATTACGCGAAAAATCGGCGGGAAAACAAGAACAACAGAGCCGCCACCGTGCGTTATTTATCCCAAAAGAGGGAAAGGAAACGCTCAGAGTAAACCTGGAAAAAGCATGGTCTCGCGACCAAAGAGAATGGGATCGGGAGTCGGTTATGCGAAGGGAAGGTATTAGCACCCCTACGCATCCGTCGTACTCGACGGGATCCACGCACAAAAGGAAGGGAAATGGTTGCTAAAACACTGCTCAAATAAACATCTATACAGGCTGAAAGAGACACAAGAAACAGACTGAAACTGACTCGGCAGGATATCGCATCCTGGGCCTACTTAGTCTATCAAGCATAGACGTCAAAGTCTAAGTAGTTCGGACTGGGGAAACGACACATGCTCGCTAGGATATCGCATCCTATGCATACGTATCTCCTTTGGACGAAGGAGAATCAGAGCATTCGTAGCTCGACTAACACGCACACAAACAAACACAGGCAAAGGCGAACGTGGAGCCTGAATGCCAATCACTGGGCTTACATCAGCATCCGAACCAAAACACACACACTGGAACCCGAGCGCCACTCGATGGACTTACATCAGCTTCCAAGCACACAACAACACAAAACAAAGACACAGGCGAAAGAAGGGTCTCGATTGCAACTAGGGCAAGAGAAAAGAATTAGTGTTAGTCGTTAGTCAAACTCGACAAGACATCGCATCTCGTGCCTACGTATCTCATCTGGACATGAGAATCAGAGTTGCCGTAGTTCGGCTAAACTATTCCTGTTGGTTTGTGTTTTTTAAGTGGACGACGTCACTACGCAATCTACCTGATGCTCGACCTTTGGAGACTTACTCACCTGTAGTAGAAGGAGTTGACGTATCCTTAAGAGGGGATAATGTTTGTTTATGTTTTAGGAAAGCTCAAGCAAGAAAGGAAGTCCTATATGAAGGAACCGTGCTACCTTAATTGACATGCAAACGAGACTACGCGGAGTCTAGCAAACCTAGGGGATACAATCACACCACACAAACATATACAGCATGAAATAAACACACCAACAAGGGGCTCAAACATCAAGGCTAGGCTTTAGTCGAGGGGTCATATCAACCTCAACAAACAAGCCTCTGTATCGGGGTAAGGTTAGCTCTTAACCTTGACATTGAGGGTCAAGGTGAAGCTGATGAAAGGTGAGTGAAGATGAGACTTCACAGCTCTTATCCCTGGTCAGGGAGAGCTTCAGACAAAGGAGCGTGGGTTCAGAATGTGGGAACCCTTCTACGCTCAAGACTCTGACACAACTGTACATTGTACAAGATCTTGGGTTTGTGTCCCAATGCATCAACATAGTGGTGTGAGCAGAGGGACGACTCAACAGAATAGTGGGAGATAGATTGCATATCTCTTTGATCCACCAATTGCCTCATTGAGGTCTTTACCTGCTTGGCATAAAAGTAAACAATCACAAACATCGCCTCTTAAGGAGGACTTCAGACAGTTGCCTGGCCAAGTAACAGGCCAGGTCTTCCAGACTACATGGAGACAAGAATGTTATACCTCAGTGCAAATTGCTTATCAAGCAAAGCAAAGCAATATTAGCAACTAATGTACCTGAAATCAATCAAATATCATCAGTATACTAATCACATAACTAAACAGCAAATGGTTCACAATTAGCTATAAACAGACAACACAATCCAATGCACCGAAGTGCAAGCAACTCAAAAGCCAAACATCCTACAAAACAAAACAAGTTAGTGTACAATGTCAAATGATATCTCAATCACAAGTGAATCCACCTCCTTAAGGTATTTTGCCTCTTAATCTGAAAATCACATGCAAACATGAGATACAAGACCACTAGGACAAGCCTAGGGTCAAAAAGAAGGAAAAAAACCAAAACAGCAAGTGACACATGATCAAAATCAACATTAATCTCATACAAAGAGAATCCAATTGGTCTCATGTCTAAACCATACACCAAATTAATTTCATGCACAAATTAGATCAAGCTAGGCAATTATGAGTCATATAGGAGCAAACAGAATGATCTCACTCAAACAAATACCTAAACAGCTCAATAAATTCCACAAACAATCCAGCATAAACAGGACATCCAATGAGCTACATATCAATTTTCATGCCATTTGGACAACAGGAAGTAGGTAAATGAAAATCAAAAAGTCAGCAGACATCCAAACAAGTCAACACATGGTAACAAAATGAGCATTAACTTCAATCAAATGCCAAACAGCGAAAACAATTAAGAAATTAATGGGACCAAAGCCAAACTACACCTAAACATGTTATGAATCACTCCATCAAATTTCACATTCATATGATATAGTATGAGCATTTCATGAGACATGGAAGTCAAGTAGTCAAGCAAAGACCAAAAAATGCCAAACAGCAATAAAAAATCCCAATTAAATGGAAAATGGATCAATTAAATCCACAAAAATTCATGTTGAAAGTTAACATATACATGTCATCTCATGCAAAAAATCAGGGCCATAGACCTAGGGGAAGCATGGTAAATTAATTCATTAACTCAGCATATCATAGTGTGACACATATTGTCACACTCAAAAAGAATAAATCATATCTACCAATCCAGAGATCCAAAAATCACAAATGATATACCAAAATCTCCAGAAATGTGTCAAGAATCATCATATGAAATTTCATTAATTTTGGATAAAGCATGAGTATTTGGTGATTAAAATGGTAAAACATGCAAATTTGTCACACATGATCAAGATTAATATACAAATCCAAAATTCTACCAGGCATAACTTACACTACTATGCCTAAAAAAAAGTAGACAAAATTTAGAAACTAACAAAAAAAGTCCCACCTAATTTGGACTAATATTGAATTTTATGTGAATTTTTTAAGTTTTGTAATATTATGATAATATTTATTTAAGTTATACGAATTAGTTGATTTAATCTACAGCAGGTGGCATTTCCGTGAATATCCAAAGCCAAGTCCAAAACGGTACTGTAGCATTTTTATTGCGTGGCGCTTTGTGGTTGGACGGTACAGGCGGTAAACAGATTTTGAAAGTGCCATGCGAAACTGACGGATCTACAGCGAAATATTTTCCAGAAATGCCAGCTTCTTCGCGCGGTTCATGTTCTTGAGTCCCAGCTACGGTTTCGATCAAATCTCAACGAAAACGCACAAATTTTATATGGATAGAAAGGTCTAAGTACGTACATTCCAGATATGCAAACGAAATTGTCCAGAAACTCGTGTACAAAGCGAATCGAACGAAAGAAGTTTGTGCATCTAAACTTTAATCTACGATATCTCTCTTAATAATTGACTAAAATCAAAACTACAAGAAGCATGGTATTCTACAATGAAAGATCTACAAATATCATATCTCAATTTGGCAAACGGTTAGATTCGAATTCCAACCTTGATCGATGGCAGTTGACGAATTTGTGCTTGTTGTGCTTCAATTCACGAAAACAGGTGAAGTATGTTGATTAGGAAGATGATTGGTACAGCTTTGGTAGCTCAACAATACTCCAAGCACTCGAATTCTTGATTTGCCATGGTTGAGCAAGCTTGGACAGTTGGAGTTTTTGATGGATTTGAGCTCCAATTGATGCAAACAGTTCTTGCCAATTACCTACACATGAAGATTCACACAAGAATTTGCAAGAACAATGGTGAAATATTGATGAATTGAGAAAAAAGTTTGTGAAAAAATGGAGAAAAAGTGAGAGAGTTCTTGAGTTTTCTGTTATGGATCTGAAAAAATGATTAGTGCTTTATGATTACAGTTACAATTATCTATTTATACCAATGCTTAATCATAAATTAATCATGATTAAGCATAATGGAAAGATTAGTGTTAAGTGTATTTTTCAAGTGTGTGGCCAAAATGCCCTTCCTTAATGCAGCTCATTTTCTGTCCAAATTTTGTTCAAACAAGTCACAAATGATATTTAGAAAATGTTACAAAAAGCCTCATTTCAAAATTCCTAATATTTCTCAAATTGGACCATTTTGCCCTTGGATTTTAATTAGTGCACTTGAAAATTGACCTTTTTGTGTGAATGCTTTTGGCAAAATGTGGTGATGGATTATGAAAGTACACATTAAATGTGATTTGCTCAAATAAAAACCATCCAATTTGGCCACTCCAGGTGAAAGTTATGGCACTTTGATTTCGGGCATTTTCTGAAAATGATTGGTCCATGTCTTGCTAACCACACATGGGAATTTCAAGTTCTTAGACTTTTTGGAATGGTGAGATCAAGATCTTCAACTTTCATGTTGGACAAAATTCCATTTGAAGCTTGTATGATGAAGTAATTTTGAGGAGAAAAACTTTCCATTTTGGGCAGTTGAAATTACAGGTCACCTGCTATTTTTGGAAACTTTCTGTCTGACCTCCAAATCTTCAGCCTTGGTCTTTGATATTTCAAATGAGACTTATATGGACATGAATGAGGCCTTTCAAACCATTTCCCACCTTCCAATCCATAAAATCAGGCACAGTTGACCACAGTTGACTTTCTAGGGTTTCTGGTTGACTGAACAATGACTGATGACTTCTGAGCATCCAATCTTTGGCCAAATCACTTCAAAATGATCCTTAGACCATATGAGCTTGATAAATCCACCATAGGGCTTTGTCTCAATGAAAATGGCACTTGCTTGCTTGATTGACTGATTCTCCTAACCAGTTTGACCTAATTTGTCAGTTGATCTTGCACTTGGGCCAATGGCTATGCAATGCTATGCAATGGCCTATGTTATGTTATGACCTATTATGAAAATGAATGTACAAAAGGTAGGGTGCAAATTTGAGGTGCTACAGATACCAATCAATAGATTTACACCAATCTCTTAAAACAAAACAATGATACTAGATGCCAATCAATGGACTTATACTAGTCTCACAAAACAAACAACAAGGATACCAGATGCCAATCAATGGACTTATACTAGTCTCCCACCATATCATAGGAACAACTGCCAAGTAATGGACTTATGCTTATCTCCTCCATGGACAAAGCAAAAATGCTATAAAGCAAAGTTTATGAAATGATATACACATGATGATGATAAATGCACAAAGGCACACTCAAGAAGATATGCACAGATGAATCAAGTAAGCAAACACACAAGTCAATTAGCACACACTATATACAATCAATTAGGCTCAAGAAAGGTTAGACCTTAAAGTCAACTGGAATGGGGTATGTTGTGCTCTTAACCCTAACATTGAGAGTTAGGGTGAAACAGATGAAATGGAGATGAGGGGTATGCCTCATAGCTCTTATCCCTGGTCAGGGAGAGCTTTAAACAATAGAAAGTGTGGGAGTTCAGAAAGTTGGAACTCTTATCCACAAATGATTTGACTCTATAAGATCTTGGGTTAATGTCCACAATTCATCAACATGTTATGTGAGCAAAGTAGATGACACACTGAATAGTAGGAGATGGACTACACATCTCTTTTATCTACCAATTGCCTCATAAGAGGACTTTTCCTGCTTGGCACAAAAGATAAACAATCACAAGCATTGCCTCTTAAGGAGGACTTCAGACAGGTGCCTGCCCACATAACAGGACAGGTCTTCCAGACTACATGAAGAAGAGAGGTTATACCTAAGTGGTTAAGCAACCAAGCAAAAGCAAGTTCAAAGTGAACTTAAGCAACTTATGTACCTGTGGAAACATCAAACAAATCAGTACAACTATATAGACAAACAACCAACAGTTAATATCAGACAAACACACAAGGTACACAATGCATAGGCCAAAGGTCAAACTCAAATGAGTCAACATCAACCTACAAAAAACACAAAGATTAGTAATCAAAGGCAAACATCAATGCTCAAATGATGGAGCATCATTAACCATGTAACTTGGATGTTCAACCTGAAATCAAAGCTCAAATGTGAGAGGCAAACCACTAGGTCAAAGCCTAGGGTCAAAGATGGAGAAAAAATTCAAAACAGAAGCTGAAAATTAACATGAATCAACTTCAAACACATCTTGAAACAATCCAAAATGTCTCACATCAATATCATATACCAAATCCATTTCATGATCAAATGAAGTTCAAGGCAATTTTAAAGCACAAATGTGACCAACCAGAATGAAAAATCTTAATTAAATCAGAAATGATTCAAATAATTCCAAGCAAATTCATGCTCATTCACAACATACATAATAAGCATCATATAAAAAATCAGAACAATTAGAATTCATTTGGCATGGTAGACACATCACATAAGATGAACAAGAAAAGGTGTGACACAAATTGTCACACCTACCTCACATGATCATAAAACAGCAATGACACATGATAAAAAAACCAAATCAACACCATAATTTCAAGCAAAGTGTCTAGTTTCAACATGTAAAATTTCAGATTCATTGGATAAAAGCTCAGCATTTCACAACTGATATGGCAAGGCAAGGTACAAAATGCATACATGTTCACAAACCCTACCACAAAATGAAATCCAGCCATGCACAATTTATGGAAAAATGATCAAAAAATAATAGACAAAATAAGGAATGCAATGCAAAAAGCCTCATAATTTTTGGATCAAATTTCAATTTGTTTTGATTTTTTGAAGATTGAAATAAAATGAAATGAATTTGTAACAGTTAAAATGGATTAAATGAATTATTTTTTTGAATTTTTAAAATGGCGCCAGGAACAGCACAAAACGCTGCCGTTCCATTAATGTGGTGGCAAGCATTGGCGCGGTCAACATAAACAGACCAATCAGAAACGCGCATGGAGCTCCTCATGCACCAATCACGTGCAAGCCCTAGCATGAACATAAGAGAACGCTATTTCGTGGCCAATGAGAATCAAAACCGTTCTCTAAAATCATGCACTTCATCTTCATCGTGAAACAGAGGAAGAGTACTCGTGTTCATCAATTCAAGAACAATTTTTCCAGATTTCAAAAATGATCATATCAACATGCAGCACATACATCATAGATCACGAATCAAGGCATGGCTAAGCATAATTCATCAAGACAAGATCAAATCGAAGCAATCATCAATCATGCACAAAACTTTAAATCGACCTAACTAACTCAATTTTGCATGGAATTCAATGGTTTAAAGCTCAGATTAACCAGCATCACAAGATCTACAACAATAGCATGATAATTTTGAGAAATAAAGAGATCGATTTTGTGACCTCTTGAAGTGCAGAAGTGGAATTCGATGGATTCAAGCCTTATGATGCTCAACAGATCTTCCACAGTGCTTGTACAAGTGATTGGAAGAGAAAACTCAGCTCAATTGCGCACGATCTTGCAAGAATTTGGATCTGCCATGGATGCTTCAAAGCTTCAAGAATGTTTCAACCTTGCACGAATTGTTATGGATCTTCCTTCAAACTTGCTCAAAAATGCTTCCAGATGATGAATTGATCAAGAAAAGTGGATTGTGTTTGAAGAATTTGAAAGAAAAAAGTGAGAGAAAAAGTGTGAAAAATTTTTAGATCTGAAAATTGTGATTGTTGTTAGTGAAAACAGTTAGGGTTTCATTTATATATGCTCTGCTAATCACCCTTCTAATCATGTTTAGCCAAATGGTAATTGGAATTAGCAAAAAGAGGTGTATGTACCAAAATGTGATTTTCACCTTATGCATGAAAAATGCATGTGAATAGTGCACGAATTTCCACTTAATTTCACTTAAAAATCTGTTTTGGAGCTATTGGCAATGATACAATATTCAAATAATGCACCAATTTTAAACTTTAATTTTTTCCTCCAAAAATCAAGTGAAATACCAAATGTTCATATAATGATAATACATGCCATGTAATGCAAGATTTGGAAAGTATAGGTCAAAAGAATAATGTACAAAAAAGTGTCATCCAATTTGGAGCTTTGGTTGAGAAGTTATGCACATTTGAAGTTCAATGCACACTTTGCCATGTTTTGATCATATCTCTTTAACCACACATGATAAATTGATGATCTTGGACTTTTTGGAAATGGGAGAGAAAGATCTACAACTTTCATGTTCAACAAAAATGTCATTTGAAGCTTTTTTGGTGATGTATTTTGAAGTTGAAGTTAGGTTAAAACCTTTCCATTTTTGGCAAATTTGAATTATAGGTCACTTTCTATTTTTGGAAAGTTTTGACCTGACTTTATTTTCTTTAATGTTGATGTTTGAAATGTCAAATGAGACTTGTTTGAGCATGAATGAAGTATTTCTAATCACTTCCCACCTCCAAATCCACTGTTGACTGGGCAGTTGACTTTCTAGGCCTTCAATTGACTGGGAAATGTTCTGATGAAGTTCAAGCCTCTACCACTTGGGATTTTGATTCAAAATAACATCATGGTTCATATGAACTCTTGATAATGATTGTGGTGTCCAAATTCTCAAGAATGGCCACCATCTATGGCTCAATGAATGCCTTTGACTGCTTTGACTGTTGATTGCTTCATCTGCAAGACAAGGGTTAGATGACATATTTTTGTACTTTTGGTTAGTGATGAAAAGAAAAGCAATGATATACAAATGCAGTGAATGCTTGGTGATCAAGAATCACTCTCAAAAATATAACCAACCCACAGGGAAGGAGGCAAGGTGCACAATGATCCTTGAGGCAATGAAATGATATGATATGATGCCATGAGGGATTTTAGGGACAAAATTGGGGTCTTACAGGGACCATATATCAATAAAATCAATTCCGTCATGTGTGCTCAATGTTTTTACTTTTCCTGTTTTATTTGTGAAATGTGACTTTTCTCAAATTGATATGACATTAGAAATTTTTCGATAAATAACTTTTACTAAAAAAAGATTTTAAGGGAAAACATTGAAGTACTTCTATTTCAAAAGTATCTAAAGGCAGCCCATAACACACGTTTGATATACCTCAACACCACAGTGCCACAAAAATCCTTTGGACTTAGCCCAATCAAGAAATTCGCCGGCAGTAATCCTTAACTATTGCACCTAATGCCTACTTGGATACCAGAAGTTCCAGGTTTCTGATGTCGGGAAGTCAGTTCACTCTCCCCAAGCAAATCCCAAGCCCAATCTTCATTGGCATTCCTAACAAATATTCCCCCGCAAAGCCCAATTATACTTGACATAACTTGCAGACTTTGCCAATGAAGATTGTTTCTAGGGCTCCATAGGATGTTGGGACCGATCTCGAGGACTTTGGATGATTGTTTCTAGGGCTCCATAGGATGTTCATCCTCCTTTTCTCTTGTATTGTATTTGGTTACCAAAACTGTATTACTTCTTTGGTGTAAACAAAATTTCCCAAATATTATTGCCATGAGTATTCCATATAAAAGTTAAATATTTTCAAAATATTTGCAAATAGATCTCTATAAAGTTCCTCTAATAAAAAACAAATCATATGCACAAACATTGCATGCATCATATGCATAAGCAGGTTTTGTTTTGAGATCTTGATCATTGGTCTAACTCTTTGCTCTTCATTTATTTTGAAGACAAGCTGACGCACCGGTATAATACCAGAGCTAATCATCCGAGGATAATGGAGCATTTAGAGCAAGAGAACAGGGACCTGAAAGAAGAGATTGCTAGGTTGACTGCCATGATGGAGTCAGTTCTAGCCGCCCAGAGCCAAGCTTCGCCAACTCCTGCAACTCCTCCCGGGAGGACTGTTATATCAGAGATAGCAACTTCTATTGTGCCTGCTGCAATATCCCACTTCGCTGCGTCAATGCCAGTCGGGTTCCCTTGGGGAATGCCTGCTAATTTTGTGCCAGAGGGTTTTTCTCCTACTCTCGCTTCCATGTCGGCATCTAGCACGGTCCTATCTGTGCCACCTCCCGTTGTGCACATCTTACCCCGTGTTGAAGACACCATCTATCATTCCGAACCGTCTGAGGGTCCGGATTTTTATGAGAAGATGGACGACATGAAAGACCAATTCCTTGAGTTGCGCAAGGAACTGAAGACTTTGAGGGGTTAGGACCTCTTTGGTAAAACTGCTGTTGAGTTGTGCCTAGTGCCCAACATGAAGATCCCTATTAAATTCGAAGTACCTGACTTTGAGAAGTATAAGGGAAATACATGCCCGCTCAACCATCTTGTGATGTATGCTCGCAAGATGTCAACACAGATTGATAATGATCAACTGTTGATCCATTACTTTCAGGATAGCCTGACTGGTGCCGCGCTCCGGTGGTATATGGGGCTGGAGAGTGCAAGCATCCTCTCTTTTAACGATCTAGGTGAGGCCTTCATCAAGAAGTATAAATATAATGTGGATATGGATCCGGACAGGGACCAATTGAGGGCGATGTCGCAGAAGGACAAGGAGACCTTCAAGGAGTACGCCCAGAGATGGAGAGAACTGGCAGCTCAGATAGTGCCACCCCTAAAAGAGAAGGAGATGACAAAGATCTTCTTAAAGACTTTGAGCTCTTTCTATTATGAAAGAATGGTCGCCAGTGCTCCCTCAGACTTCACCGAAATGGTGAATATGGGGATGAGATTGGAAGAGGGGGTCCGTGAAGGACGTTTGTCTAGAGATGATGGTTCCTCAGCAAAGAAGTATGGAGGCTTTGCTAGGAAGAAAGAGGGAGAGAGTCATATTGTGTCCTCTCACATTAAAAGAAGGTCGTCTGTAAGGAGGAAGGATGTGCGTCCAGCCGTCAACCAACACCAGGTGGCTCATATAGCAACTGCTTTTAGAGAAGTTCATCAACAACAACAACAACATCGTCAACAACAGCAGGCCTACCAGCCTCGAAACAATAATAACACCAGCACTAGCAATCACGAGAGGAAGAGGGTAACTTTTGACCCAATTCCGATGACATATGCTGAGCTTTATCCTTCTTTGATAGACAGAAAGTTGATAACTCCACGAGACCCTCCTGCTGTACCTACCAATCCTTAGTGGTGGTATAAGTCCGAGCTTCATTGTGTATATTATTCCGGTGCTCCCGGACATGATGTGGAGAAATGTTACCCGTTGAAGACCAAGGTGCAAGACCTTGTGAGAAGTGGGATATTGTTTTTCGAGGACGTAGGTCCTAATGTTAAGAAGAACCCATTGCCAGAGCATGGGAAAGCAGCTGTTAACATGGTCCAGGGTTGCCCTGGAAAATACAAAGTCCTGTATGTGAATGACATAAGGCAATATTTGGTCGAGATGCATAAGATGTTGTGTGAACACAACCACTAAGAGTACGACCATGATAGGTGCCAGGTGTGCACTATCAGTGAGAGAGGATGTCGATAAGTGAGAAAGGACATCCAAGAGATGATTGATTAGGGGATGATTGAAATACTTCATAATCGTAATGAGGACGAAGTCGATGTTATCACCCCAGTATTTAAAATTCCTGAGCCTGTTGTCGTCAAATATGATGGCAGCAAGAAAAAGGTTTCACCAGCTCTTGTGATAAAGCCAACGGGTGTTGTCCCGTATGTATCGGACAAGGCTGTTCCCTACCGATATGACACTGTGATGCTAGAAGATGGAAAAGAGGTGTTGTTGCCCTCAACTTCTATAGTGAGCACTTCAGACGTCAGTGGAGTGACCCGTAGTGGTCGTGTTTTCTCGGCTTCACCAAAATCCCAGGAAGATGTTGTGAAGAAGGCTGTTGTTAATCATGTCGGTCCTGTGGGGACTTCTTCTCAAAATAATCATGTTCCTGTTGTTGAACTTGTTGCTATCAAGAATAATAACACTCCTATGCTGGTTGGCCAGTCTGGCATGTTGAAAGACGATGGTGATGAGATGTTGAGGCTCATCAAAAGGAGTGAATACAATGTTATTGATCAGCTGCTACAAACTCCATCAAAGATATATGTCTTATCTTTGTTGATGAATTCTGAGCCACACCGTGAATCTTTGCAGAGGGTGTTGGACGTGGCATATGTGGACCACGATGTCACCATAGAATAGTTTGATAACATTATTGCAAATATAACCGCTTGCAACAACTTGAGCTTCTGTGATGCTGATCTTCCCAAGGAGGGAAAAGACCAAAATTTGGCTTTACACATTTTAATGAACTGTAAGGATGATGCCGTGTCCAATGTGTTGGTGGACACAAGATCATCACTTAATGTGTTTCCAAAATCCACTCTTGCTAGACTTTCATACCAGGGGCCTCCCATGAGGCAGAGTGGGGTGGTTGTGAAGGGGTTTGATGGATCGCGCAAAATCGTGATCGGCGAATTAGAACTCCCGATCAAGATTGGACCTAGTGATTTCCATATCACTTTCCAAGTCATGGACATTCATCTATCTTACAGTTGTTTACTGGGCAGACCATGGATTCACGAGGCAGGCGCCGTGACATCCACCCTACACCAAAAATTGAAGTTTGTAAAGAACAAGAAGTTGGTGGTGATAGGGGGAGAGAAGGCTCTCTTGGTCAGTCATTTATCTTCCTTCTCCTACATTGATGCTAAGGATGAGGTTGGGACCCCGTTCCAAGCCTTATCTATTTCTGAGCCTTCAAGGAAAGGGCTTTCTTCATTTGTCTCCTATAATGATGCGAAGTTGGCCATTGAGCATGGTGCAACTACTGGTTTGGGGAAAATGATCAAGTTGGAAGATAACAAGTCCTGATCTGGCATAGGGTATTCTTCTGGTGTTTCCAATGAGCGTGGGTTGTTCCAGAATGGAGGTTTCATCAACACCGTTAAAGATCAGGAAGTTGCTGCCATTGTTGAAGATGATGAAGAGGAAAACCTTGGCAACTTTGTCATACCTGGTGGAATCTGCAATAATTGGGTCGATGTTGATGTTCCAACAGTTATCCATAAGTCAACGTAATGTGTTCATTTTGTTCAAAAACCCTTCTCCCATGCCAAACGGGGAAGTGATGACATTGTTGGCATAATTTGATTAATACAATGATATTCATTCAATAATTGCATGTTAAATGTTTGTTTTTCCAAATTATTTTTCCTTTTTGCTTTTTTGCATGAAATTGGTGATCACCATAAAACCCTAAAAAGAGAATAAAAATCAATCTTTTCATCTGCATAATGATTTGCCTTGTTTGAATTCTAAAATCTCTTTTATACTCAATATCATTATGCAGGTTAATCAAACCCATTGAACATAATGATCCAACACCATCTCCCAACTTTGAGTTCCCTGTATTTGAGGTAGAAGAAGATGATGTTGAAGAGATTCCTAATGAGATTACCCGTCTGCTTGAGCACGAGGAGAAGATCATTCAACCGCATCTTGAGAATTTGGAAACAGTCAACTTGGGGTCTGAAGACTGCATTCGTGAAGTGAAGATTTGGGAACTCCTTGAAGAGTCTGTTAAGAAGGGGTTGATTGAGTTGCTACGAGAATATGTCGACGTCTTTGTCTAGTCGTACGAAGACATGCCTGGTCTAAATACTGATATCGTGCAACATTTCCTGCCATTGAAACCTGAGTGTATGCCTGTGAAGCAAAAACTCAGAAGAACTCATCATGATATGGCAGTGAAGATTAAAGAAGAAGTTCGGATGCATATTGATACGGGGTTTTTGGTGACTTCTACATATCCTCAATGGGTGGCCAATATTGTGCATGTGCCAAAGAAAGATGGAAAAGTCTGAATGTATATGGATTACCGTGACTTGAATAAAGCTAGTCCGAAAGATGATTTTCCTCTACCACACATTGATATGTTGGTAGACAATACAGCTAAATTCAATGTCTTTTCATTTATGGACGGATTTTCCGGCTATAACCAGATTAAAATGGCACCCGAGGATATGGAGAAGACAACATTCATCACACCTTGGGGAACATTCTGTTATCGAGTGATGCCCTTCGGTTTGAAGAACGCCGGAGCCACGTATCAATGAGCTATGACTACTTTGTTTCATGATATGATGCACAAGGAGATTGAGGTATATGTTGATGATATGATTGTGAAGTCGAAAACAGAAGTTGAACATGTAGACCACTTGTTGAAGCTTTTCCAGCGTTTGAGGAAGTACAAACTCCGCTTGAATCCGAACAAGTGTACACTTGGAGTCCGTTCCGGCAAGTTATTGGGCTTTATTGTCAGCGAAAGAGGTATTGAAGTTGATCCTGCCAAGGCCAAAGAAATACAAGAGATGCCTGCGCCCAAAACTGAGACGCAAGTCCGAGGTTTTCTTGGCCGCTTGAACTACATTTTGAGATTTATATCCCACATGACTGCCACATGTGCGCCTAAATTCAAGCTCCTTCAGAAAGATCAGCAAATTGATTGGACCGAGGATTGCCAAAAGGCCTTTGGCAGTATCAAGGAGTATCTGTCCGAGCCTCTGATTCTGTCTCCACCTGTCGAAGGGAGACCATTGATTATGTACTTGACCGTGCTTGATGATTCCATGGGTTGTGTCCTTGGTCAGTAAGATGAGTCAGGAAAGAAGGAATATGCAATATACTACTTGAGTAAGAAGTTCACTGATTGTGAGTCTCGGTACTCAACGCTTGAGAAGACATGTTGTGCTTTGGCTTGGGCTGCTAAGCGTTTACGCCAGTATATGTTGAATCATACGACTTGGTTGATATCCAAGATGGATCCAATCAAGTATATCTTTGAGAAGCCTGCTTCAACTGGGAGGATTGCCCGTTGGCAGATGTTGTTATCTGAGTATGATATTGAGTATCGAGCTCAAAAAGCTATTAAAGGTAGTATCTTGGCTGACCATTTGGCACATCAACCAATTGAAGATTATCAGTCTATGCAGTACAACTTCCCTGATGAGGAGATTCTGTATTTGAAGATGAAAGATTGTGATGAACCTACGCTCGAAGAAGAGCCAGAGTCTGGTTGCTGATGGGGTATGGTGTTCGATGGCGCTGTTAATCAGTATGGAAATGGTATTGGGACAGTGATTATTACCCCCCAAGGCACACATTTTCCTTTTACAACAAGGCTAACTTTCAAATGCACGAATAATATGACGGAGTATGGGGCTTGTATTTTGGGTTTGGAAGAGTGTATTGATCTTAGGATCAAACATCTTGATGTTTATGGTGATTAGGCCCTTGTTGTTAATCAGATTAAGGGTGAATGGGAGACGAATCAGCCTGGCCTCATCCCATATAGAGATTATGCGAGGAGGATTTCAACTTTCTTTACTAAGGTTGACTTCCATCATATTCCTCGAGATGAGAATCGGATGGCAGATGCTCTTGCTACGCTTGCTTCAATGATTGTGGGAAGTATTGGAATGAAGTCCCCAATATTACCGTGATGTGCTTGGATAGACCAACTCATGTGTTTGCAGTTGAGGAAGTAAAAGATGATAAGCCCTGGTATTATGATATCAAATGTTTTCTTCTGAGTCAGATTAACCGCCTGGGGAATCTGTTAAAGATAAGAAGACTTTGAGGAGATTATCTGGCAGTTTCTACCTCAATGGTGATGTGCTTTACAAGAGGAATTTTGACATGGTTTTACTCAGATATGTGGCTAGACACGAAGCAAACCTATTGATGACTGAAGTCCATGAGGGTTCATTTGGTACTCATTCCAATGGACATGCCATGGCAAAGTAAGTGCATCCTGACAAGACTTTGTTGAGAGCAGGCTATTATTGGCTGACAATGGAGTCTGACTGTCGCAAGTATGTGAAGAAATGCCACAAGTGTCAGATTTATGCGGTTAAGATTCATATTCCCCCGACACTTCTGAATGTTATTTCCTCACCATGGCCTTTCTCCATGTGGGGAATTGACATGATTGGCATGATTGAACCAAAGGCGTCAAACGGTCACCATTTTATTCTCGTAGCTATTGATTACTTCACCAAGTGGGTTGAAGCGGCATCGTATGCGAATGTGCCCAAGCAGGTGGTTGTAAAGTTTATCAAGAATCAACTCATATGCCGGTATGGTGTGCCAGACAAGATCATTACTGATAATGGATCTAACTTGAACAATAAGATGATGAAAGAGCTGTGTAGCGAGTTCAAGATTGCACATCATAATTCTTCTCCCTATAGACCCAAGATGAATGGGGCTGTTGAAGTTGCGAACAAGAACATCAAGAAGATTATTCAGAAGATGGTTGTTACGTATAAAGATTGGCATGAGATGCTGCCATTTGCTTTACATGGTTATCGTACATATGTCCGCACTTCAACAGGGGCAACCCCTTTCTCTCTCGTATATCGCATGGAGGTTGTGCTCCCCGTGGAGGTTGAGATCCCATCAATGAGAGTCTTGATGGAAGCCAAGTTGATTGATGCTGAACGGGTTCAGAGTCGTTATGGCCAGTTGAACTTGATAGAAGAGAAGAGATTAACTGCCATGTGTCATGGTCAGTTATATCAGCAAAGGATGAAGAAAGCCTTTGATAAGAAGGTCAAGCCTCGTGTCTTCCGAGAAGGTGACCTCGTGCTCAAGAAATTCTTGTCTTTCGCGCCCGATTCCAAGGGCAAGTGGACTCCAAACTATGAAGGTTCATATGTTGCCAAGAGAGCATTTTCAGGCGGTGCTTTGTTGCTTAGAACTATGGATGGGGAGGATTTCACTTGTCCTGTAAATTCAGATGCAGTCAAGAAATACTTCACCTAAAATAAAAACAGAATAGCTCACTAAGTTGAAAACTCGAAAGGCCGGCTTAGGCAAAAATGAGCGTCTCGGTGGATTGAAAACCCGAAAGGGCGATCCAGGCAAAAGTTAGAGACCTAAAAAAAATGAATATATATATCCCGCTAGATTGAGTACCTCACCCCGGGGCAATCTAGGCAAAAATTAGGGATTTGGCAAGTAAGTGCATCCTGACAAGACTTTGTTCTACAACTGCCTTTTGTCAAAGATGCTCGCTTAGTCATCGTCAACTGAAGCTTCAAATACAGTGAATTCAGAGTTGGTGGAGAAACGATCGTTATTTTCAATGTAGCCCTTTTTCCATGTATATCACCAATTTCAAATTTGTAAAGATCCATGGAGTCTCGCCATTTGCGGACCACCATTCTATTAAATAAAATTGAGCCTTTATCCAATTCTTTGCACTCTTATTTGTTTCTGTTTAACAAATGTTTGCATGTTTTAATTGATAAATATCATTGTTTTAAACAAATAAAATTTTATAAATTGTTTTAAACAAAATGAACATTCACAATGACTGAAAGGATAGCCGAAACGTCTTCAGTGCTCTCCCAAGGATAGTACGATTTCCAAAAGGTAAGACATTTGTTCATATTCTGGCATGTTTATATCCTCTTCATCAACTTTCATTTGTTTCATCAGCAAGAAGTTGTTTAGAGCAGTTGGTGAAGGGCTTGAGTCCCTTTTCATCCCCAACACAGCACGTGTGGACGAAGGATTCATTTCTATTTCCCTCAGGCAAGGTATTTTCCTTTGGGAATTTTGGCAGTTTATCCCCAGTAGGGTTGCCTACAGTTTATCCCCTGCAAGTTTGCTTGATCCGGGTTGATAATTTGTATCCCCTCCATGCTTGAAGTTTTCTTCTAAGTATTGAGATGATGAGGAAAATATGTTGTTTCCTTCCCCGGCGGAGCAAATTGTTATTTCTCCCCTTAGCAGAGATGTTTCTCTAGCGGTTGGAAGGGAGTGTTTTGATTGATGAGTATCTGTTTGGTGGTTGTTCCCCATAGAGTTTCACATCATTCCTTGATAAGTTCCCCAATAGAGTTGCTTCTACGACGGATGGTATTGGTATTCAACCACCTGTTCCCGAGAATTGTTGGAAAATCCCCGGCAGTTGAAAGCTGTGACTTTGCCTATCCCTAGCGGTGGTCTATGTCTCATGGTATTAGATCATCCCAACTAGAATTGATTTCTCCTGTCGGCCTTGTCTTTCTTTTTGGAGATATTGTGTCGGATGTTCGTTCGTGGCTCTTGAGCCTGTTTGTGTTAGATATGTTTGTCTGTCAGCATTAATCATACATAAAACATCCATATACATGCATAATCATAGCATTCAGATATTCATGATGCATTCTTTGCTATATATCTTGACTTGTTATCTCCTGCTATTGGTGAAATATTCATCCCCATGCAGATGTTTGTGTCTGATCTCTCCGTATAGAGTCAGCCCCATAGGCAGAAAGTGTCTATCTTTCCTTCTTTATTCCCCACTGAGTTTTGTCCTCGTGGATGATTAATGTTTCAGTTTCCTCCAGTCGCAACCTGAAAAATACAGTGCGTAAAAAAACAACCGGCGAGAGAAAATGACAGAAGAGTCGCCACCGTGCGTTATTTATCCCAAAGGAGGGAAAGGAAAGGCTCAAAGTAAACCTGAAAAGAGGAAAGGAAAAGATAAGGTCTCGCAACCAAATCTTGGGTTCGGGAGTCGGTTATGCGAAGGGAAGGTATTAGCACCCCTACGCATCCGTAGTACTCTATGGGATCCACTTTTGTAGTTCTTGTCTAAAGGGTGTGAGTTTATCTTGTGCTGCTTACTAAAAAAAAGGTTAAATGAAAATGACTCGCGCGGATGTCGCATCCACTGCATACGTATCTCATCTGAGTATGAGAATCAGAGTCTTCGTAGCTCGGCTGACCTATGGGTTGGGGGATGTGTGCTCGCTAAGACATCGCGTCTTATGCCTAAGTATCTCATCTGGAATGAGAATCAGAACAAGCCGTAGTTCGGCTAACTACGGGGTTATGGATTGGGTTTTGGACGAACGACGTTACTACGCAATCTATCGGATGCTCGACCTTTGGAGACTTACTCGCCTGTAGTAGAAGGAGTAAACGTGTGTTTAGGAGAAGAAAAATCAATGAAGGGTTAGGGTTTGGGATGCTCATGCAAAAAGGCAGTCCTTGGCGAAGGAACCTGTAAAAAAAATAAACACACAGAAACATTGCCTCCTATCAAGGTCTTCCAGCTAGGAAAGCAGTAAAATGCGGGAAAAATGTAAAAGTACCACGCGGATAAAGATCCGAAGTAATAGCAATTAGAGGAATGGGAAACCCATGGATCCTTCCCAGCTAAACACCATCAAAGAAAGTGAGTCAGTACAGGTAATCGGAATGAAAACTCCAGGAGGTATCCCATAAATAAAGTGGAAAATCACGTAAGTTATCCCTGCAAAAGTCATGTGAGCCCTCACAAAAACTCAACAAACAGGTTAGAGACAAAAAAATAGGGTAATCAAGGGTTGCCCCCAAATCAAAATGTAACCACATGAATCATGCCATTAAAATTCACAAAAAAGACATGCATCAAAAGGGTATCAAATTCACCCATAATACCTCAAACATTCAGAGTATTCAAATTCAAAGCTTAAAGGTAATGGGAATAAGGGCAAACCTGATTGGAGAGCTTGATTGAAATTGAGTTGCACCCGTGAGGTTTACAAAACAATCTTTAGGGTTTATGTGAGGCAGAGGTGATTCTGTGCAGTTGAGTTCCCTTCAGGGTTTGGAGGCTGCTCTGAACTCTGTTAGCTCTTCTCTCACTATCTTTTTCCAGCCAGGGTAATAGGAATAGCATGGCCTTTTGTTTCACTGAAACTCTGAATTTATAACCTGATTTTTGTGGACCTGTGGGCTCAAATGAGAGAGGTCCAAGTCCAAGATTTTTTCTTTTATTTATTTATTTATTTATTTTTCGTTTTCCTTTTTTTTTCCTTTTTTTTTTCAAAACACGTGGGCTTCGCCTAGCGAGAATGACAGCTCATGAACAAACCTTTGCTCCTTCAAGATTAACGTTTTGACTGACGAATAGACCCCTGTTGGAAGTAACTCAAGTCTTTCCCTTGTGTTGACTGATCATCTAAATAGAGCCCACAAAGTATCCTGGATGATGTTCAAGCTTCTTGGATCCGATTCTGATTCCCATGATGAAATGCAAATGCTAAATGACCTAAAAAATGAATGCATGCATGAGGTGTAAAGCGTATGCTTCCAGGAAAAATGATGGGTAAATTTTGGGGTATTACAGCTGCCCCTATTCAATCAACTGGAGACCTGGAAAGAAGATAGCAGTGACTTTCGTGCTTTCGAGGTATCAAGGGATTGAATACAATAAAAGCCCGAAAATTTGCACTGAAGTGAAGTGAAGTAACAATGCCTGTCAGAATCGGCAAAGAGGTGGTCTTGAAAGAAGAATCTGTCTGGTACGGTGAGAGTCAGTCTGAATACCGAAGAAGAATGTTAACCTGGATACCAAAATAAATGGTAACACAGAAATAACCATGGCCTGAATGCCGCTCATCAGTCTCAATACTAGAAATGACTTCGATCTGAACATCGGGAGATATGAGATTATTAATATCGGTCTGAACACCGAGAGGCTGGCCTGAATGCCATAAGTTGGGTCGACCTGAACATCGGAAACTTCTTCGATCTGAACATCGGAAAACTGGCCTGAACGCCACAAGTTGCATCGACCTGAACGTCGGAAACTTCTTCGATCTGAACATCGGAAAACTGGCCTGAACGCCACTTCGGTCTGAATACCGGAAACTTCATGCCTGTCAGCATCGGCAGAAATAGGGAACGATAATAGAGGCGGCGCATGGGCCAATGACACTTGCTGGGGATAACAAAGGTAAGTCATGAACAATCTTCAGTTTGAGTACTGGAAACAACTTCTGGCTTATCACTTGGGATACCGAGAATGTTTTATGCTTACATGCGTATGTTTGAATTTTTCAATGGCGTAATGCTCCATGAAAATGGAAATGCTACGCGATTTGGTAAGGATGCAATGCAATATGATTCTACATGCACGGATGCGAAATGCTGGGTAGAATGCCAAGCTGAGGCAAGGGGATCTGCTGGGGAAATCATCACCATCTTCTGGACCCTGGCAAGGCTGCTGGAGATGCACAGCGCAAAGAATTCTGTGGGGAAAGGACCTGCCACACGGTGTTCTAGCAATGACGAAATACCGAGATTCTGACTGGGGAGAGAACGGCACTGAAAACCTGCTGTTGGGGAAAGCGATAATGGTTCTGGCAACCACAATCTGCGAGAGATGACTCAGCAGGGGAAGCAAACACCGATACGGTACTGAGGTTCTGCTTCAAGGAAAGAAACCATGGATCTGGCATTGGGATTATCGATCTGGCCTGGAACTCTGAGGAGTAGCCGCTTTTGCTGGGAAGATACAGTCTGGCACTGTCAACTCCGCTGGGGAGTGTATAATCTGAAACCACCGCTTGGGGGGAAGGTATAGTGGTGAGAACCTGTTGGGGATTGAAGAATCTAACGCTCGATCAGCTCTACAGGGATAAGATACCGAATTCGTCTGTTGGCGACTTCACTGGGGAACACATTCACAATCATCTGCAGGGGATTTTAAGGAAATGCCCTGAGGGTATCTGTTCTGAATAGACGATCCAAAGCACTTAAAGTTTATAGCAAATTTAAATGTTTATTAAGCATGTACCTGTAAAGCTCTTATGTGTCATGATGCAATGTTTATCAAAAATTCGGACGTCATTTTTGCAATAAAAACAGAAAAATGAAAATGAAAACAGAGATATACTAAATAACATGATTTTATTGATTGAACGACCTCTGAATAGGCATTTACATCAGGAAGCAATCCCTGGAAAGAGGTAATCGAACAACAGATAAAAACAGACATTAATCTAATGGCAATGTGAAATGGATTTCTATTGGGTTCCAATTCTGCTATGACTTGCTCGTCTTCAAGATCCTCCAGATGATCAGCTTTCTGAAAGAGTGATTGGATTGTTTCCTATCCTTCAAAAGTTTCCAATCATTGACACGAGATGAGATTCAGAACTACTCAGAACGCAGTCATTCACTTAATCCCTAACTTTTGCCTGGATCGCCCTTTTCGGGTTTTCAATCCACCGGGACACCCATTTTTGCCTAAGTTACCTTTTCAGGTTTTCAACTTACCGGGTGTACAATCTTTTCACTTTTAATCCCTAATTTTTGCCCGAACCTTTTTCATTTTCTTGGTTCGCCGGGATGCCCATTTTTGCCTGGACTACTCTTTTTATTGTCCAGCGGGTCTATTTCATGCGAAGTATTTTTTAACTGCGTCTGAGTTCACCGGGGAAGTGAAGTTTTCACCATCCATCATTGCAAGCATTAAGGCCCCACCATCAAAAACCTTGGTGACAATATACGGTCCATCATAGTTAGGAGTCCACTTGCCCCTGTGATCTGTCTGAGGAGGAAGGATCCTTTTCAACACCAAATCTCCGACCTGGAAGCATCGAGGACGCACTTTCTGATCAAAAGCTCTCTTCATCCAACTTTGATACAACTGCCCATGACAAATGGCTGTCATTCTCTTCTCTTCGATAAGACTCAACTCATTGAACCTTGTCTGAATCCATTCAGCTTCGTCTAACTTGACATCCAACAGGACTCTTAGAGAAGGAATCTCCACTTCAATAGGTAGGACTGCATCCATACCATACACAAGGGAGTAAGGGGTTGCCCCGGTCGATGTACATACTGAAGTACGGTACCCATGCAAGGCGAAGGGTAGCATCTCATGCCAATCTCTGTACGTAACGACCATCTTCTGCACAATCTTCTTTATGTTCTTATTTGCTGCTTCAACAGCACCGTTCATCTTAGGGCGGTAAGGGGAAGAATTGTGATGCTGAATGTTGAAGTTCTGGCACAACTCCTTCATCATTTTGTTGTAGAGATTAGAACCATTATCAGTAATGATTCTTTCGGGAATCCCATAGCGACAAATGATTTCTTTCTTGATGAATCGGGCAACCACATGTCTGGTGACCTTCGCAAATGACGCTGCTTCGACCCACTTGGTGAAATAGTCGATGGCAACAAGGATGAAGCGATGCCCATTGGAAGCGGTCGGCTCAATCTTTCCAATCATATCGATGCCCCGCATAGCGAAAGGCCACGGCGAAGACATCACATTCAAAGGATTCGGCGGCACATGCACCTTATCAGCATAAATCTGGCATTTATGTCACTTCCGAGCATATTAGAAACAATCAGATTCCATGGTCATCCAGTAATAACCTGCTCTCAACAATTTCTTAGCCATTGCATGTCCGCCGGCATGAGTACCGAAGGAGCCTTCATGAACTTCCTGCATTAACATGCCTGCTTCGTGTCTATCCACGCATCTAAGCAGAACCATGTTGAAGTTCCTCTTATACAGAACATCGTCTTTGTTCAAGAAGAAACTGCCTGCCAATCTTCTCAAAGTCTTTCTTCATTGTTGGATGCCCCTGCAGGGTACTCTTGATTCTTCAAAAAGCACTTGATGTCGTGATACCAGGGCTTGTCATCAACTACCAGTTCAGCAGCAAACACATACGCGTCCCTATCAAGGCGCATCACGTTGATCTTGGGAGCATGGTTCCAACGGATCACCGTGATCATGGAGGATAGAGTGGCAAGAGCATCTGCCATCTGGTTCTCATCACGAGGTATATGGTACAACTTTACTGTTGTGAAGAAAGTCAACATTCTTCTCGTGTAATCTCTGTAGGGGACCAGAGTAGGCTGGAGAGTGTTCCAATCACCATTCACTTGATTGATTACCAGAGCTGAAACTCCGAAGATGTCCAAAGTCTTGATTCTCAAATCAATGGCTTGCTCAATACCCAAGATACAAGCTTCATACTCAGCTTCATTATTGGTGCACTCGAAAGTCAGATGAGCGGTGAAAGGCATGTGGACACCTTTCGGAGTTGTAATGACAGCACCAATTCCACTTCCTCTGGCGTTGACGGCCCCCATCAAACATTAAAGTCCACTTTTCGTCTGGATCAGGTCCCTCTTCAACAACTGGCTCTTCACAGTCTTTCATCTTGAGGAACATGATGTCTTCATCTGGAAAATTAAACTTCATCGGCTCACAATCTTCAACCGGCTGTTGAGCAAGATAGTCTGACAGAATACTCCCCTTGATGGCTTTCTGGGAAGTATACTGGACGTCGTACTCTGTCAGTACCATTTACCAACGAGCAACTCTTCCGGTGAGAGCTGGCTTCTCAAATATATACTTGACTGGATCCATTTTGGAGATCAATAAGGTTGTGTGAGACAGCATGTATTGTCTCAATCGCTTCGCAGCCCATGCAAGTGCACAACATGTTTTTTCAAGCATTGAGTATCTCGACTCGCAATCTGTGAATTTATTACTCAGGTAGTAGATGGCATGCTCTTTCCTACCTGTCTCGTCGTGTTGACCGAGAACACAACCCATGGAATTGTCCAGTACTGTCAAATACATAATCAGCGGTCTCCCTGGGACCGGAGGCACAAGGATAGGAGGATTCTGCAAATACTCTTTTATCTTCTCGAACGCCCTTTGACAATCATCATTCCACCTGATAGCCTGATCTTTTCTCAACAATTTGAATATTGGCTCACACGTGGCTGTTAGGTGAGAGATGAACCTTGCAATGTAGTTCAACCTCCCTTAGAAACCACAGACTTGTTTCTCTGTTCTTGGCTCAGGCATTTCCTGTATCGCTTTCACTTTGGACGGATCCACCTCAATCCCTTTTCCGCTAACAACAAAACCCAGTAGTTTTCCAGATCTCACCCCAAAAGTACACTTGTTCGGATTAAGCCTCAGCTTGAATTTCCTCAAACGCTCAAACAGTTTCTGCAAATTCACCAAATGTTCTTCTTCTATATGAGATTTGGAAATCATATCATTAACATAAACCTCGATTTCATGATGAATCATATCATGGAACAGAGTCACCATCGCTCGCTGATATGTTGCTCCGGCATTTTTCAGACCAAACAGCATCACCTTGTAGCAGAAGGTGCCCCATGGGGTTATGAATGTTGTCTTCTCCATGTCTTCTGGTGCCGTCTTAATTTGATTATAGCCAGAAAAACCATCCATGAAGGAGAATACCGAGAACAGAGCCGTGTTATCCACCAAAACATCAATGTGAGGTAAGGGGAAATCATCTTTAGAACTAGCCCTGTTCAGATCCCGGTAGTCAACACACATCCGTATGTTTCCATCCTTCTTAGGTACCGGAACGATATTTGCAACCCATGGCGGATAATTTGTGACTGCTAGAAACCCTGCATCCAACTGTTTTTGCACTTCTTCCTTTATCTTGACAGCCATCTCTGGTCTTGTTCTTCTGAGCTTCTGCTTGACTGGAGGACAATCTTCTTTGAGCGGCAAGCGATGTACCACGATGTCTGTCTCAAGCCCTAGCATGTCCTGATAAGACCAAGCGAAGATGTCAACATACTCTTGCAGCAATTCAATCAACCCCTTCTTCATATTATCTTCCAAAGCAGCCCCTATCTTGATTTCTCTCTTGGCGTCCTTGGTGCCGAGATTAATCACTTTAACAGACTCTTGATGCGGTTGAATGACCCTTTCCTCTTGTTTTAATAACCTGGTAAGTTCTTCAGGGAGTTCACAGTCTTCATCACCCTCTTCTTCAGCTTGGAAGATTGGATTTTCAAAGTCGAAGCGAGCCATAGCAGAACCGTTATCAATAGGATCCGGTGATGTGCATCTGCATGAGTGATGGTATGTGCTTATGAGTGTGAAAAAAAAAGTGGAAACTAAACAAAACATTGCCATTTTTTTTTGAAAAACTGCAAAAATAGAAAGACAGGGAACGAAATATTTGAATGCAAAAAGACGTCCTTTATTTATGATAAGAAATGTAAGTGTCACATAGATGAGCCCTATAATGAGTCATTACGCCCTGGCGGAACGTAAGACTTGGATATGCATGAATAAACAAAGAAAAATACTCCTCCAGACAAGTGGCTTGGACAATCTCCTCAGAAGACCAATTGTTGAGAACTTCACCCAGGATCCTCGGACGCACCCAGTTATCGATGTCGCAATCATTATCCCCATCTTCATTGTTGACCGCAGAGACTAATTTGACTTCTCCTTCAACCATGTTAACGTTGGCTCCACCATGCTGGGGCATGGGATTGTTGACGACATTAGGAGCTAGTGCAAAGTTAACGGCCTTTGAATCAATGAGGTCCTGAACTACGTGCTTAAAAGCTTTGCAGTTCTCAATATTGTGGCCAGGTGCCCCAGAGTGGAAGCTACACCTAGCGTTGGTGTCATAACCCACCGGAAGCCTACCAATGGGAGGAGCCAGAGTGCGCAACTGCACAAGTTGTAGTTGTTAAAGACTAGAAAGCAACTGAGCGTACGACATTGGAAGAGTGTCGAAACGCCGGTCCATCGTCCTTGGCCTCAGTTGATAGGCGGGTATGTTACCTGGTTGTTGTGGTTGGTACTGAGCTGGTTGACGATGTGGTTGTTGTTGTTGTAGTGGTGCTGCAGCTGGAATGGTCACTGTCGCAACACATGGTTGCTGATGATAGTTCTGAAAGTTATTCCTCCAGTTATCCCTGTTCTGATAAGAAGATATGGCACTTGCATCCCCTTCTCTCCTCTTCTGTCCCTGAATGAAAGGCTTCTTCACCCTTGATGAAGATCCATCTCCACTCTGGGTCTTGTATGTCTTCAGGTAATTCTCCACCCTCTCTCCAGTAGAGACTACATCAGCAAAATTGGAGGCATTGCAACCCACCAGGCGCTCAAAATAAGGTCCTGGCAGAGTGTTCATGAACATGTTAGCCATTTCCTTCTCTAACATAGGAGGTTGAACACGGGAAGCTATTTCTCTCCAGCGTTGAGCGTATTCTCTGAAGCACTCATCGCTTTAAAGAGATAGATTTTGAAGTTGAGTTCTGTCTGGAGCCATGTCTGCATTATACTGATACTGCTTCACGAAAGCCTCAGCCAAATCCTTCCAGCAACGGATGTGGGCTCTGTCCAGCCTCATATAACATTCCAGGGATGCCCCAGCTAGGTTGTCCTGGAAAAAGTACATAAGTAACTTTTCGTCATCGGAGTATGCAACCATTTTACGGAAATAGGCTTGCACATGGGTCTTCGGGCAAGAGTTGTCATTGTATTTGTCAAATATCGGGACCTTGAATTTCGGTGGCACTCTCACACTTGGGACCAGCCCCAAGTCAGCAACATCTACTCCCAGAGGATTCTGTCCTTCCACTGCCTTCAACCTCTCTTCCAATCTTCTAAACATGGAGTCCACACCATGACCCGTACCAAAGTCTTCCTGCAGCAGGGGGAACTGATCGTCCTGATCATCATGAACGGGCTGTTGACCGGAGGTGACATGTAGGATTGGGATAGGCCCCGGTCCATTGGGTCCATTAGCCTCTCCAGCTGGAGGATCAGTCACCGTCTCTGGTTGAGCAGGGGGATTCCTCTGTATCATCTGCCTGAGCTCTTGCTATCCCTGAGCCACCCCCTGAACCACATCCATGAATTGATTCATGCGGATTTTCATCTCGGTGAACTCTGCCTGTAGGCTCTCCATTACTCTCTGTTGGTTTCTACGGGTACCGTACCGGTGAATGCCTGGGTCAGCTATCCTGCTGATTGAACACCAAACAAACTGAGAACATTGTGGCGGTACCTGTTATGCAAGACATGCTAATGAATATGTAAATGCAATTACATGTTTATCAATTCCAAAGGTATTCTACCCCCTTGGTTCCAGTCTCTCAATAGATAAACGATGTAAAAAAAAACTAAGCCATTGATGAGAACCAAGAAAATTCCGACTAGAATCAAGTAGAAGATATAAACCCCACAGAAATGGATAAACATGTGTGAATGATTATGAATGCAAAATGATGTGATGCAAAATGATGTGAATGCAGTGCAGTGGCATGGGAATCAGGATCTTTGTATCTGCTTGAACATCTGTCAGGTTGCACTGTCTGGAGAGAAATTAAGAGCACACCAAACAAAGGTCATGGGATGGATCATGTTATCCTTAATATCAACCACCCATTTTGGTGGATTATGGTTTACACCTTATCAACACCCAAGTTTCATTGATATTAAGGATACCTGATCGGATCAACCATGAATCAAGGGTTTGTTGCAAGTCACGAGCATGGAGTTTAGGTTAAGAACCACCCAAAAGGAGTGTAATAAGGTTTAAACCTGCCAAACATGTTCTACAAAAGGTTCCCATAGTCATAATCCCATCTTTCGGATATTATCGGAGGAACGACTACTCGTATTTCAAAAATATTCTCAAGAGAGACTCTTATGAGTGTAGTATCGCGTAACAATCGTATCAAATCTTACACTTGAACGACTTTCACACTACGTCCTATGAATAGGCCAAGATGGATTTGGTAAACTAAGGTCCTCGGCTTCTAAGGTCTATATTGGAAAAGTAATGTCTAACCACAACTTACTTGTGTGACATTATTGATCTCAACATGACCTCCACCAAGTGAATGGGCTTGCAAGTCAACTTGCTAAGGAATAACTCCACACAAGTCGACAAGACTATGCCATTCTCCTATCCTAAGTGCACTCGAGTTCGGGTATAGAACTCATCTCACAAAGATCACCAAGCAGCCATAGCCAGCCAACAGATACAACAATGATATGTACACAATGCAATAAGGTAAAGCAGGTAAATAAATAACTGTACAAAAGCATGAATACCCAATAAACAAACAAACTACAAAAGCTAGGAGGGACTCGCTTAGGGAAACCGGGTCCCCAGCAGAGTCGCAAGCTGTCGCAACCTGAAAAATACAGTGCGCGAAAAAACAACCGGCGAGAGAAAATGACAGAAGAGTCGCCACCGTGCGTTATTTATCCCAAAGGAGGGAAAGGAAACGCTCGAAGTAAATCTGAAAAGAGGAAAGGAAAAGACAAGGTCTCGCAACCAAATCTTGGGTTCGAGAGTCGGTTATGCGAAAGGAAGGTATTAGCACCCCTACGCATCCGTAGTACTCTATGGGATCCACTTTTGTAGTTCTTGTCTAAAGGGTGTGAGTTTATCTTGTGCTGTTTACTAAAAAAAAGGTTAAATGAAAATGACTCGCGCGGATGTTGCATCCACTGCATATGTATCTCATCTGAATATGAGAATCAGAGTCTTCGTAGCTCGGCTGACCTATGGGTTGGGGGATGTGTGCTCGCTAAGACATCGCGTCTTATGCCTACGTATCTCATCTGGAATGAGAATCAGAGCAAGCCGTAGTTCGGCTAACTACAGGGTTATGGATTGGGTTTTGGACGAACGACGTTACTACGCAATCTACCGGATGCTCGACCTTTGGAGACTTACTCGCCTGTAGTAGAAGGAGTAAACGTGTGTTTAGGAGAAGAAAAATCAATGAAGGGTTAGGGTTTGGGATGCTCATGCAAAAAGGCAGTCCTTGGCGAAGGAACCTGTAAAAAAAAATAAACACACAGAAACATTGCCTCCTATCGAGGTCTTCCAGCTAGGAAAGCAGTAAAATGCGGGAAAAATGTAAAAGTACCACGCGGATAAAGATCCGAAGTAACAACAATTAGAGGAATGGGAAACCCAGGGATCCTTCCCAGCTAAACACCATCAAAGAAAGTGAGTCAGTATAGGTAATCGGAATGAAACCTCCAGGAGGTATCCCAGAAATAAAGTGGAAAACAACGCAAGTTATCCCTGCAAAAGTCATGTGAGCCCTCACAAAAACTCAACAAACAGGTTAGAGACAAAAAAATAGGGTAATCAAGGGTTGCCCCCAAATCAAAATGTAACCACATGAATCATGCCATTAAAATTCACAAAAAAGACATGCATCAAAAGGGTATCAAATTCACCCATAATACCTCAAACATTCAGAGTATTCAAATTCAAAGCTTAAAGGTAATGGGAATAAGGGCAAACCTGATTGGAGAGCTTGATTGAAATTGAGTTGCACCCGTGAGGTTTACAAAACAATCTTTAGGGTTTATGTGAGGCAGAGGTGATTCTGTGCAGTTGAGTTTCCTTCAGGGTTTGAAGGCTGCTCTGAACTCTGTTAGCTCTTCTCTCACTATCTTTTTCCAGCCAGGGTAATAGGAATAGCATGGCCTTTTGTTTCACTGAAACTCTGAATTTATAACCTGATTTTTGTGGACCTGTGGGCTCAAATGAGAGAGGTCCAAGTCCAAGATTTTTTCTTTTTTTTATTTTTATTTTTTTTATTTTTTATTTTTTTTTCAAAACACGTGGGCTTTGCCTAGCGAGAATGACAGCTCATGAACCAACCTTTGCTCCTTCAAGATTAACGTTTTGACTGACGAATAGACCCCTGTTGGATGTAACTCAAGTCTTTCCCTTGTGTTGACTCATCATCTAAATAGAGCCCACAAAGTGTCCTGGATGATGTTTAAGCTTCTTGGATCCGATTCTGATTTCCATGATGAAATGCAAATGCTAAATGAACTAAAAATTGAATGGATGCATGAGGTGTAAAGCGTATGCTTCTAGGAAAAATGAAGGGTAAATTTTGGGGTATTACACCTCCCTAGTTGTGTATTGGGATGGAATTACTCCCCTGAGTTATATCCTCATTGGGTTGAGTCTTGTTAATTGTGTCTTTCTAGTTTGTTCCTAGATTGACTCCTTTCTTGTGATTCCCCTGCAGTTTCCTGTGGTTTAGTAGTTCAATTTCTCAGGAACCAGTAATTGTTCATCCTTTACCCAGCGTATTTCTGTGGCCTTCTACCCAGTAACCGGTAGTTGTAAGTCCTATTTCTGTGGTTTTCTACCCAGTAACCGGTAGATGTAATCCCCTCTTTGTTGGTTATCTTTACCCAGTAGCCGGTATCGATATTCCTTTGTTTTTTTAGTATACCACCCAGTAACCGGTGATATATCTCTTGGATAATTGCTTTTGTCAGGCAATGTATCCCCAGCGAGTCATCTTTCACTTACCCTTGTTTGGTAATGATTGTTTCTCCCTTTGATTGGTCATCATTTTATACCCAGTACCCGATATCCCGATGTCCTTTCTTTTCGGTCGATTTATCCTTCATTAACCCAATAACTGGTTGTGGATAATCTTCCATGCGAGTATGTTATCTACATTATGACAGTAATAGATAATATATCTCATGCGCTCTTCAGTTGAAGTCTTTTTCCTCCCCAGTTGAGCAAGATTCGCATTTCCTTGTGGAATCGAATGCCAATCCTGTAAGTTGAGTTTGCTTTTTTAGCCCTCCTTTCGGATGATGAGTGTCTTGGATATGTTCCCAATTCATGCCTGGTTCGTCACCTATTATATGCCTAGTAACCGGTATCCCTGGTGTTCCTTCCTTCTGCTCCCTATTATGACTTTTTGTCCCCTGTGGAGTCAGATTTTCCTGAGTTGAGATGTGCCTTTTGGTTCCTCCTCGGATGTTTCGGATGATCGATATCTCTCACCCTTATACCGGTCTTAGATACTCTTTCTCCCTGAGTGTGTTGTTCTCTCACCCAGTAATCGGTGTTTTGATAACATGTCTCGCTTTGAGTTTATTACCCAGTAATCTGTAATATCTCGTTATTTCTTCCTCAGCTGAGTCCTTTGTGGGCGTCCCCGTCTGAGTCCGGATTTTTATCTGATGTATCCTTTATGGATAGTTTCGCTGTATTGGCATATTCCCCAATACATGCATCTTTGCGTCAGCTCGAGTCTTTCCATCGATTTATTTTCATGGAATCCCTTCGTGTCTCCCAGCAAGTTTTCAAGTCGTGATCTGCTCACGCATTTTTTCTTGTTTTTCCCCAGAGTCTTTGTCTCCCTAGTGAGTGTGTTACTCCTATGGATTTTTCAGTTTCTCCTGATTTCTTTTCCTTCATGGCAATTATTCACCATGAAGATTTTATTTTGCATACATACATTTGCATCATGAGGTCTCTTAGGGACCAAAATTCGTCTCTTTGTTATTATTTAAGCCCATTCTACCGCGTCGAGGCAAAGATTTTAACCTTCATATCTCCGGCTAGAATGACCTTAAATAGGGGTATCTGTAAGACCCTAGTTTTGACCCTAAGATCCCTTATGGCATCATATCATTTGCTCAATACATTGCCTCAAGGATCATAGCATGTTTGGCTCCTTAACCCTAGGGGTGGGGCTTGTGTGAGTTGGTTTGAGACCACCAAGCATGCTTGTATTGTATATTATTGCCTTTCTTATTTTGATTACTAACCAAAAGCACAAAAATATGTCACTAACTCTTTTTGTTTTGAAGCTCAAGTGATCATGTGCACCCATGCTCCTAGGAGGCTCTTAAGCTCAGTGATGTGGCTAGATGAGGATAAGAAAAAGCATGACAATGGCCCACAAAGTTCATAATTATCATATATGTCTCCTAAGTATCTCAATTTGCCAATTTGATCAAGATAACCCAAAGGGCTTGAGGATTGTTTCCCAAGGAAACCCTAATTTAATTGTGCATTGATTGTGCCTTGCTCATGAAGCAACCTCAAACTAAGATCAAATTTAATCAAGGTAAGTTCTTTCATTCATTATTTTATGCATATATGAGCTTATGTGATGTTCCTCAATCATTCATTCATCAATATTGGAAGGTTGGCCTTGAGAAGTTGTGAGAAGTTGACTAGTTAAGTCATCTGACTAAATTGAGAATCACTGAGACACAACGTGTGATGTGTTTGTCAAATGAAGATGACCCCAAGAGAAAAACTGTTCTTAAGAACCATATGAACAACTTTCAGGATCATCAAAAATCCATTTGAAACTTGGAAGTTCATCATTCATTTCAAAACATTATAGGTCATTTTGACTGAAACCCTGATTTTGGGTCAACTTACCAAGGATCTAACTTCCTTATTTTTTATGATTTTTAGGTTAGACCAAATGCATTAGAAAGCTTAAGATGTCCACTTCAAATGTTATGTTGGACAAAATTTCATAATCCTAAAATAAATACATTTGATAATACAAAACATTATAGGTCACTTTGGACCTAAGTCATTGAATTTGAAAAATGTCCAACTTCAAGTGCTCATAACTTTCTCATGAAAAATCCAAATGATGCAAAATATAAGTCTAAATTGATCATCGTGAAAATATATACAACTTTGATGTTGGAGGTTTTTCCATTTAAGGCTTGCATCATTGAAACAGAGGCGCTTGATAGTGCTTGCTTTTGTTGCAAATTTTCAAAGGTAACCTAGACATGTTTTGTACCCAAACTCCAAATGATTTTTTTCCCAACATGACTTTTGTTTCTTATTTCAAGGTCTTTCTAACCATTACTCACATTAACTTTTTGGACTTTCCATGAGTGAGTTTCGAAGAGCTTCATGTTTATGTTCATTTTTGCATTTCACTTTGTAACTTCATGTGCAAGCTTATGCACTCTCTTGTGCACGTCCAATTCACTTCCCTTTGATCTCAGCATGGATTTCCATTCATTCTTGGGCCTCACATGCGCCTGTACAGGCCCATGCAAGAGGAATTCAAACTTCATGCACACGAGCTAAGCATTGCCTTGCATCACATTTCAGCTATAAATAGAAGCTCATTCTCATTCAAATGGAAACCAAGTGGAGATCTGAATTGCTGCTGAATTGAAAACCAAACCCTCACTAAAGGAATTTCCAGTTTTCTCTTTCACTTTCTGTATACATGTGTTTTTGACGCCATGAGATTTAGTATGCAGAATGATTCTTTCGACAAATGACGTCATGAGATTAACAGTTTAGTTGATGAGTGTTGTTCGACACTTCGACAAAATGATGGTTCGACATTTCGACAAGATATTTGCAGATGGAAAGACGTCTTTGACAAGCATGGATGATGTTACAGTATTTCGACAATTCGACAAAGTCTGGAGAGAGACGTCATTTCGACATAAAGTAAAATTTTAAATTTAAAAGAGTTGTGACGTTTGGCAGAAGACGCGTGGAAGCATCTTGCGAAAGGAACAAAGCCAAGTGTCACAGTTTTAGGATTTGTTCGTTAGTAACCGTTATTTGGTTTGTATATAAATAGGATAGTTGTTATCAGGAAAAAGTGTGTGAAAACTTGTACAAAATTCCTGCAAATACTCAAAGTATCCGTGTGAGAGAAAAGAGTCATATTTGGAACATGTACGTGTAAACAAACACCAATTCTTTCAAAGTTTTATCTTATAAAATTCAAAGTTCTTTACCAATTTTCCTTTACATTTACCAGTCATTTATCTTTCTGCATTTCCTTTTTGACACTTTATACTTTATCTTAATCTTGTTAAGTTTACTTTTATTTAAGCATTTGTTATCAATATCTTTCGACACGAAAGATTTAGCAAATATAATGAAAGATACAAAAGTTGTTATAGAGATTTACAAAGTTATTTAGATTTGCACATGTCCTAGGATTTGTGTGGTTGATCCTGCAAGTAACCCAATTCGACAAGGATTTGTGTGGTTGGAAAACCAGAGGTTGTTCGCTAAAATCAGCAGCGAACAAATAGGCACGCCGAGTGGGACAGTGCAGAAATCTAAAACTTAGATAAGCGTTAGTCAAGGTTTTTTCTTCATTGCATGAGACTAAGAAGCGGTAAATTAGCCGTATCTGACGTAGAAAGACCTAAGAGAACAAGAGTAAGAAAAATGGCGAGTCAGCCAAATAATCCAAATAATCCCAATCCAAGTGAAGCCATCCAAGTATCCAACCTTATCCCTTCGACAGGAGGAAATGTGGGATCAATCCCTGTGTCAGAGGCTGTGCCTTCGTCAACAGGGTCAATACCAGCGATTTCAATTTCGCAAAATGCGCCTAGTTCGTTCATTAGGGCGCAACAAATGCCTGTTGGGACGCCTCCTCCTATGGGAAACACTTCTAGGCCTTTTGTGACGAATTTCACCACGCCTCTGCCTGGTAGGGAACAACCATTTGGAATGCCAACTTCGGTAATGGCAAATTTACACAATTCCCCGGTAGTATATTATGATTCTATGGCCAATATGTCTTCACCTTTACAAGGGTCAGGATATGGCAGAAACATGAATAGACTAAACCAACAACCACTTTACATGCCAGTGATAACAAATAATTCGGCGCAAGTAATTAGACAACAAATGGACGAGAGTAATCATGATATGGTCCAAATGTTGACACAACAAATGGGGGCGGTGTTCAATCCTCTAATACAAAACACCACCCAAACAAACCAATTGTTGGCAGCGTAAATGACGCGCATTGCTGACTTTTTTGGGGTCCCTCAAACTCGACACAGAGAACAAGTGGTTCAGAACCCAGCGGTAGCGGTCCAGGAAGAGCCTACGATAAACCAAATATCGTTAGACAATCCTCAGAAAAACGTCAGAAACCAAGAGGATGTGGTCGAACAGCCTCGTGTCGAAATCCCTGTTCCACAAGAGCCTAGAAGGATAGTAATCCAGGGAGGCCAAGACGCGGATGCTGTGTTGCAACAGCGAATCCGGTATAATCACTTGCCTGTCGAAAACAATTTAGCGGCCATTGTCTAAACGATAATGGCACAAAATGGGGTGAACATGGGATTACAAAGGCCCAGTTACGCTTCCCCACTGTCGGAGTATATTCTGCAAGAGGAATTGCCCCCAAGATGGAAAGTTCCTAAGTTCACCAAGTTCTCAGGGGATACTAGTGAGTCCACCATAGAACATGTAGCACGTTATCTGATCGAAGCAGGAGAGATAGCCCGTAATGAAAATTTGAAAATAAAATACTTCCCTAGATCCTTGACGAAAAACGCGTTTACTTGGTTTACATCTTTGCCTGCAAACTCAGTGTATACGTGGACCCAATTAGAGAGGTTATTCCATGAACAATTTTACATGGGACAAACCAAAATAAGTTTGAAGGAATTAGCTAGTGTTAAGAGAAAACACTCAGAACCAATAGATGATTATTTAAATAGGTTCAGATTGCTAAAGGCTAGATGTTTCACTCTGGTGCCAGAACATGAGTTAGTCGAAATGGCCGCAGGGGGACTAGATTATTCTATAAGAAAGAAACTAGACACCCAGTATCTAAGGGATATGGCGCAATTAGCAGATAGGGTGAGCGTAGCGGTGTATTCGTCGCTATATGATCTATTGATTAAATCATAAGCAAAGTATACAATGAATTCGAGTCGCCACCGCACTTTTATTTATCCTAAGGACTGGTTAAAAAGCGAACAAAAACCTAAGAAGTTTTACACGTAGAAAATTAATGAAAAAGATCAGAGAGTCTGGATAAGGGGTAAATTACGCAAAGGGAAGGTGTTAGGCACCCAATGCGTCCTAGGTACTCCTAGGGAGCCCTTTTCACACTTGTTGTTTGAAAATTATTATTTGTCATGACATAAGTATTGTGCAAACATGATTGGGATGATGAGAAAAGAATGTACAAGTTAATTATTTTTGTGTTCGAACGGATGAACCCGTTGCCTACGTACCTTCCATCAAAGGTAAGGATCAAAACGCCGTAGTTCGGCTAAAAGATTTCCAAAATATTTGTGAGTTCATTTTAAAACAATAGCACTAAGGTTTTACATTATCCACGGGAGAAAACTCAACCTTATGAAACAACACGTCCACCATGTGAGAAAAGCTTCCACTCGCTAGTGAGGGGTTAACCCTATAATAAGCGAGGAAGACTTACAATTCAATCAACTAAGGACAAATAGGTGAGGTTAACATCAACCAACTAGGATAAATCAAACCTACGGCTAATGTATGAAGACTTAACAAACATGGACAAAGCCACAAAATCATTTGAATGGGTGAAGTTATTTGGATTATTTACAAAAAGGTCAAAGTATGATTAAAGTCAATTCAAAATGAAGTATTTACACAAATGAAGTTTGGAAAATCATGGACTTAAGGTCCAAGTTTCTAATTTGGAAAGAGGTGAGAATGTTTGCACAACACTTATTTCAAGCTTTTTAAAACATGTGTGAAAAAGGTAGGACACAATGGGATGAATGGATAAATGATGTAAAACTTCTTAGAAAGGTTCACCTCTTGAAATCATATATAAGATGATTCAAGTGGGTCCTTAGGAATAGGCTACAAATGAGCAATGAACATGGTAACAGATGAAAGTCAATAAAAGCGGATACTGGATGCCACTCAATGGTCTTATACCTGTCTCCTAAAACAAGTAAGGATATCAGAAGCCACTCTATGGACTTACACTAATCTCCATCAGAATAAAACAAAAAAACAAAACAGGGAAGTCAACTGCCAATCTATCTGGACTTATGTTAACCTCCACAGTATGATCCTAGGAATACAAATGCCACATCACAGGGACTTACAATGAATCCTCACATACAACAACAATGCTCAAACAAAGAGCGAAGAAGATATGAGTGACCAATGAGGTCTTACACTCTATCTCTTCCATGTCATAGGAACAAAAGCCAATCAATATGGACTTACAATTGTCCTCAATGGGAAAACAACAATGTCACAAGGACAAAAGAACTGATCATGCACTGATGGCAAACAAAGATGATAAATGCACAACGGCAAACTCAAGTACTCATGTATAAATGAATCAAGTAATCAATCACATAAATTCAAGTAGCACACACTATAACCATTCAATGAGGCTCAAGCAAAAGGGTTTGACTATGAAAGTCCACTGTAAGAGGTAAGTGTCGCTCTTAACCTTGCCATTGAGGGGCTAAGGTGAAGCAGATGAAAGGGTATGAGGGGTGTGCCTCATTGCTTCTATCTCAGGTCCGAGAGAGCATGTAAATATAAGAATGTGGGGGAGTTCAGAAAGATGGAACTCTTTCCCCAATTGAAGACTCTATAGATCTTGGGTTTGGATCTCAATGCTACAACCATGTAATGGGAGCAAGGAGAAGACTCACAGAATAGTGGGAGATAGGCTACATATCTCTTATATCCACCAATTGCCTCAAAATGAGGACTTTTCCTGCTTGGGACAAACATAAACAATCACAAACATTGCCTCTTAAGGAGGACTTCAGACAGTTTGCCCGGCCAAATAACAGGCCGGGTCTCCAGACTACATGAATAATAGAGAGTCTACCTCAATGCAAATTGCTATTTAAGCAAAGCAATGCAAGTTCTTAAGAGAACTGAGCAACTAAGGGTACCTGAAATCAGTCAAATATAATCAGCATCCCAACATAAACATAACAACAACAATAAGAATCAATCAACAATCAAACAATGATGTGCATAGCACCAAGTCCATGTGAACCAAGCACCCTACAACACAAACAAATTAGTACACAATGATCAAAGTAAACAACTCAATTATGAATCAACCTCCTTAAGGCACTAGCTTTTTAACCTGAAAAGTCAAAGTCAAGCTCAAACATAAGTAACAAGACCACTAGGCCAAGCCTAGGGTCCAAAGGAGGGAAAAATCTTAAAACAGCAAGTAAAACATGATCAATGTCAAGATAATTCAAATAAGAAGATATCTCAAGTGGTCTCATATCCAAACTATGCACTAATCTCATTTTATGCACAATTTAAGGCAAAGTGATCAAAGTTGAATCACATATGAACAACCAGAATGATTACATCCAAAAAAATATCAAAACAGGTCAAGAAATTCCACAAAAATTATATCCTAAACATAGGACATTCAACAAGCTACATGTTAATTTTCATGCCATTTGGACTAGTGGAGCTATGGGAATTAATTCAACATGTCAAGGCATGCAAAAACACAACCAAAATAGGTCACAACATGTACACTAACTTCAATCAAATGGTAAACAGTGATATTAAATGGGAAATGGATGGGACCAAAGCCAAATGAAAGCTATACATGTTAGGAACTACCCCACCAAATTTCATATTCATAGGATTAGGGATGAGGATTTTGCAACATATGAAAAAATGTTACACAAGCAAGGCCCTAAAAATGCTAAGCAGCAAACAAAAATCCTAATCAATTAGAAAATGGATTATTAAAATCCACAAAAATTCATGTTGAAAGTTAACATGTCAAAGGTATCTCATGCAAAAAATCAGAACCATAGGCCTAACGGAAGCATGGAAAAATAATTCATAAACTCAGCATATCAAAGTGTGACACATATTGTCACACTCAAAAAGAATTAATCACATCTAGCAAACCAGAAGTCCAAAAATTACAAATCATATGTCAAAATCTCCAGGAGAGGGTCAAGAATCATCATGTGAATTTTCATCCAATTTGGAGCTAGCATGACTATTTTGTGATTAAAATGGTAAAACACATCAACATAGCACACATGATGAACATCCCTATGCCAATTAAATTTTCTACCAGGCACAACTTAAATTTCTATGCCTAAAAAAAAGTAGATAAAAAATGGAGATCATCAAAAAAAGTCCCAAATTAATTGGATGAATATTGGTTAATCTATGATTTTTTGAAGATTTGAAATAATTATTGAATATTTATTTAAATGGATTTTGGATTAATTGAATTATTAAGGTCTGAATGGCAAATCCGTAAATAGCCAGGCCATAGCCAAAACGACGTAGTGTCATTTTAATGTGTTGGCGAGTTGTGGTTCGCCCAATCCAGCGGGAAACAACAATTTGAATGGCCAGGCGCGGACGAAGGATCAAACACACTCATGTTCATCGTTTTTTCCCAGAAATCTACCAACAAGCTCAAGAACATCAAGAACATCCAACTTCAATGAAAATTAACATGCCTATAACCGTTGGAAAGGTCTCGCTCTCAGGATCTCAAATATCACAATGATTCATCCTAATTCTTATCGTACAGCACAGATCGAGCGGAAGAAGATTTTACATCAAAATTTAAATTCACGATTGCTCTCTCGAATCTTAACGATTTTCGATTCTACCTATTGCAGCGTACTCTACACATTATGCTCTACAATAACCACACAATGATTTTGAGTTTGGTAGAAATCGGATCCTAACCTTCTTGACGTGCAGTGCTGGAATCGGTGTGTGCAAGGCCTCAATGAGTGAAAACAGATGCAGAAGATCGTTGTGGACGGTGAAAGATGAAGAGAATCCAGCTCAAGAACGCTCGAATCAACAGATTTTGCTAACTGCCATGGGAGAACCGCTTTACAACAGCTGCGAATTGGCTTGAATCTTCACTCAATTCCTGCAAACAGAAATCCTAGACTACCTAACAATGATGAATCTGCAAAGAATTAACACAAAGATCAGTGAAAATTGGCGAATTGATGCATAAGTTCTTGGTGAAAAATTGGAGAGAAATGAGAGAATTGGTGGAATTTTTGCTTTTGGATCTGTGTATTGTGATTAGTGTTGTGAGTTTCTGTTACAATTAGGCTTATATATGATTGCTTAATCCCAACTTTAATCAAGATTAGCACAAAAATGGTGATTAGCAAAAATGAGCTTATGTGTGTAGTTTGGCCTTTTTGCCCTTGGATGGTTTTGATCAATGGAACAGTGATTTATCACCTCAAGCAAACCATAAATATCATTTGGAAGCTATTGGAATTGGTCCCATGCCCATTGAATGTATATTTCTCAATTTCACTATGTGATGGCTTATGTGTTCATTTTCAAGTTCATTTCAAAAGCCAATTTTCAAACCATGAAGCCTTGGCAAGTTATGAATATTCCAACAAGTTTCAAATGCCATTTGTGAAGTGTTGCAAAAATCCCCATCCAAAAATTCCAATTATTTCACAAGTTGGACAATTTTGCCCCTGGTCCTTTTTAACTGTCCAGTTGAAATTTGACCTTTTGCATTGACCTTTTTTGAAGAAATCCAATTATGCACCATGAAAGTACATGTCAAATGGAGTTTGTGCATGAGAAGATCATCCAATTTGGACACTCCATGTGGAAGTTATGCCCTCCTGATTATGGGTCATTTTTGAAATTGAATGGGCCATAACTTGCCAACCATACATGGGATTTTCAAGTTCTTGGACTTTTTGGAATGGTGAGGACAAGATCTTCAACTTTCATGTTGGACAAATTTCCATTTGAAGCTTTCTTGGACACGTAATATTTGGGAGAAAAACTTTCCATTTTGGGCAGGTGAGAATTACAGGTCATTTCCATTTTTGGAAACTTTTTGTCTGACTTCAAATCCTTCAACCTTGATCTTTGAAATGCCAAATGAGGCTCATATGGACATGAATGAGACTTTTCCAACCATCCCACACCTTCCAATTCCTGATTAAATGCACAGTTGACCACAGTTGACCACAATTGACTTTTCTATGGTTTTGGATGACTGGGCCATGTTCTGATGAATTCCAAGCCTCTTTCAATTGAGATCTTGATTCCAAATGATATCACAAGTTATATGAACTCTTTATGAATGATCATGGTGTCCAAATTCTTCAAGAATGGCCACCATCTATTGCTCAGGGCATGATTTGACTATTTGACTGATGATTGCTTCAGCTGCAAGAAACAAGGTTAGATAACAATATTTTTGTACATTTGGTTAGTCAACAAATGAAAAGCAATGATATACAAATGCAATACATGCTTGGTGATCAAGAATCACACTCACAAGGTATCCCACCCACTAGGAGAGAAGCTAGGGTATGCAATGATCCTTGAGGCCATGATATGATATGATATAGGGACAAAATTGGGGTCTTACAGATGCCCCTATTTAAGGTCATTCTAGCCGGAGAAGTGAAGTTTAGAAATCTTCATCTCGACGCGGTAGAATGGGCTTAAATAATAGTAATGAGACGAATTTTGGTCCCTAAGAGACCTCATGATGCAGATGTATGCATGCAAAAGCAAATTCTGTGGGGAATATATGATTCGCACAGAAGAAAAGACAATCCATCGGAGTAATACACTCACCAGGAACAGAGATTCTAACAAGACTCTTATTGGGGATAGTAAGAAGAATGCGTGAGCAGGACACGACTTTGATTAGGGAAATGACAAAACTGACACAGCGTGACCAAGACACAACTGGGAGTGGGGATAACAGACATCGGACTGGAGAACTTGCTGGGGAAGCAAAGGACTCACACCGGGGAATAAAGAATTCCAGAGGAAAATAAATCCATTGGAAAGACATAAGCTGACTCAAACTATCCAGAAAGGATACTTCGGATAAAAATCCGGACTCGGACCAGGAAAAGATTCACAGAGAACCTCCCTGCCGGGAAATGCATATACTGGGGAATAAACACCCATATAGCAAAAGGGTAAAAATCACCAAAGGAACTCCGCCGAGAAATGTCTAACAAAGAGACTTTCCTGGGGAAAAGCAACAAGATGAGGTGTTACCGGTATAAGGGTAACAAACTCAGGAAGAATGAATATCTAAGACCGGTATAAGGGTGAGAGATATCAATCAACCAACATCTGAGAAAGACCAACGAAGGGTACACAAACTCAGGAAAATCTAACTCCACAGGGGACCAAGGTCATAATAGGGAGTAGAAAGGAGGGAACACCAGGGATACCGAAGTATATAATAGGTGACCGACAGAACGTGCATTGGTATATATGCCAAGACACTCATCATCCGAAAGGAGGCTTGAAAAAGCAAAATCAACTTACTGGATGGACATTCGAATCCACAACGGGAAAACAAATTTTACTCAACTGGGGACACAAACCCAAAGAGTACATGAGATATAATATCCATTACCGGCAGACCGTGGATAAGATACTCGCATGAGACATATTATCTATTACCGTCAGAACGTAGATAATACACTCGCATGGTAAGAAACACCAGAGATACCGAAGTATATAATAGGTGATCTACCGAAAACGTGAATTGGTATATATGCCAAAACACACATCCGAAACACAAACAGGTTAAAGGATGAATATTCGATTCTACAAAGAATACGAATCTTGCTCAGTTGGGGAAAATCAACAAAGGATTCCAACCAAAGAGCGCATGAGACATATTATTCATTACCGGCAGACCGTGAATAATATACTCGAAAGGACAAGACACCAGAGATACCGAAGTATATAATAGGTGACCGACCACAAAGAGAGACAATCGTTACCAAGCATCCGGGTAAACGAAAGACAACTCAAAGGATAAATTGCGAGCATCCGACAATTATCCAACAACAAGAATATTCGACTCCGCAAAGGGAAATAACGAATCCTACTCGACCAGGGAAACACAAAAGGCTTCAACTGAAGAGTGCATGAGATATATTATCCATTACCGTCAGAACGTGGATAGTATACTCGCATGGAAGATTATCCACAACCGGTATAAGGGTTAATAAAGGATAAATCGTCCGAAACGAAAGGCATCGGGATACCAAACAGGCATATAATGATGACCAATCCAAGGGGAGTAACAACATTACCAATAAAAAGGGTAAATGAAAGACTCACTGGGGATTAATTGCAAGCATCCGGCAATTATCCGCAAAACAAAGGAATACATTGATAAACAATCAATGATCCGGGGAACGAATCACTAGCAAACGGTGAAAAGGCCCACTGGAGACTTCAAAAGGATAACATTGCAAGCATCCGGCAATGATCCAGGAGACTGCTGGGAATACAAATGCTTACTCAAGAGCAACTACCCAAAAGCAGGAAGGAATATCAACATCGAATATTGAATGAAGATAACCACAAAGGAAGATTAGGGTTTACATCTACCGAATACGGGGTAGAAGACCAAAAATCTGGCTGAGAGAACAAGGAGTTTAACAATACCGACTACTGGGTAAGAAACCAAAGACTCAGCTGAGGATAAAATTGCTAGCAACCGGCAATTATCCACATGTATCATAAGATACAACTCTGCTAGAGAGAAAAATCACAGCAACATAGGATTTACAGCTACCGAATACGGGGTAGAAGACCACAAACTCCACTAGGGATACAAATCACCACCGGGAACAGAACTCTGTTAGGGGTAAAACCACAACAACAGAAGATCCACCATCAGCCAGACCGAACCACAAAGGTTACCGCTGCTAGGGGAAAAGAGATAGGACTTACGACTACCGGTATGAGGGCAGTAGCCATACTTGAAGGTGAGAAAAACAAGAAAGGGGGGTTTGAATTGTTTGAAAAATAAGCGCTTTTGCAAAATGAAATCACACAATGATTTTATACTGGTTCGCTTATAACACAAAGCTACTCCAGTCCACCCGGCCAAGGTGATTTCGCCTTCAACAAGGACTTAATCCACTAATCTTGAAAGATTACAAACAACCCCTAAGAGAGAAGAAAATCTCTTAGTCCTCTCAAGTCTACAGACTGCAAAGAGTCACTTGAGAAAATCAAATAAAAATAGATACAAGATGTGTAATCTAGAGTGCTTCTAAGAAAGCAAATATTACAAACTTAAGAACAAATTTTTCACTTGATAAGCAACAGCTTAGTGAAAATCTTTGAAGAACAAAGATGTTTTTCTTGAGCGTGATATGATTTCAGTATAGTTTTGGCTAGTGATTTCTTCGTGTCGTTGTATTTTTACTGAATGAGATTTCTTCTCTATTTATAGGAGTTGAAGTAGAGTTGAAGTAGCGTTGGATCTGTTGGATATTGAGATGTAATTACGCCATTCCATTAATAGCTTCTGCAGTAGACTTTTTCACTTAGAAGTGACTACTTACCACAATTAGTATCTTTTCTCTTGGAAGAGGAGATTAACGTCTCTTTCTAATTGAGGAAATCCATTTGCAGAACTTTAACTTGGCTTAAACGTTACTTCATCATGATTAACAATTCTGATTAGAGTCTTTGTGTATCTGGAGAAATCTTGCTTCTGATGTTATTACTTGAGAGTTCAGATGGCGCTGATAACTTCCAGAGTTTGCAGAAGGCATTTGTTCAGAGTCAGAGCTTCTAGACTTTACTTCATGTTCAGATGCTTCTGATACTTTGCAGTTTTGTCCAGAGTCAGAGCTTCTTGAAACGAGATTCCACTTTAGATGCTTCTGATACTTGAGATTTTGCATCTGATCTTGTTGTGCATCTGATGACATCATCAGATTTATTTCTTCTTTCTTTAGAACCCTGCACACTTAGAAACTTTTCGTTAGGGTGCCATTTTTGGTTTCATCCTTTGTTATCATCAAAATCATGGAATCTATTGTAGAACTATTTTTGTTCTTACAATCTCCCCCTTTTTGATGATGACAAAACAAATAAAATTATCAGATGAAACATGAAAAATATTAGATCAGATAAACAAAAGCTCCCCCTGAGTTAGTACTAGGGAGTTCAGAAGTTCTTACCAGAGCTTTCCAAGCAATAAGATTTCTGAAAACTTTCTGCAATTTCTTAATTTAATGTTAGAACTATTTAATCAGAGCTATTATTTAATCAGAGCTATTTATATCAGAACTAATTCTATAATTGTTGCAGAATGCTTAAGGTTTTAGACATAGTTTTCATCAGAGCTATTTAATAATTTCTCCCCCTTTTTGGCATAATCAAAAAGGCATAAAAAATAAAAAGAATAATAGAGAGAAAAACACTTCATTAAACAAAAGCACAAAGGCAAGCAGAAGTCAAAACATCAGATTCAACAGAAATATCAGAGCTAAAAAAGAAAAGACAGAAGCAAAAACACTAGGCAAACAAAAGAAATCCTAAGTGCCTAAGGGTTTGGAGGAGGAGGAAGTCTCTGTAGTAGCATAGCAAACATATTCTGGAGGTTTTCATTCAGAGCGTCTTGCTTGTCCATCCTTGCCCGGAGCTCACTCTGATCTTGCTTGATCTCTTTCTGATCTTGCTTGATCTCCTTCAGAGTGTTAAGAATCAGAGGGATCGCAGAGGAAGACTCCCCCTGAATCAGAGCCTGCTGAGTTTCAGCTTCAGCAGCAGCTTGGGCTTCTGCATCTGCCTTAGCCTTGGCTTCAGCTTCCTGAATTCTCAGACGTTCTGCTTCCTTTGCCAGGCGTTCTTCTTCCAACCTCTTAGCTTCTTCTTCAGCTTCCCTAGCCAATCTCTCTTCTTCTAATCTCTTGGCCTCAGCTTCTCTAGCCAGTCTCTCTTCCTCTAACCTTCTGGCCTCAGCTTCTCTAGCCAGTCTTTCTTGAAGTCTTTCCTCAGAGTCTCTGATGTAGCCATTTCTGACTTGTTCAGAGATACTCTTCAGCCTATAAGACTCAGAGGTCATCCAACTAATAACTCTGTTCCAGTGTGTCCTAACAGATTTAGGATCATCACTGACTTCAGAATTTTTAGCCAGAGACTTGATCTTCTGGACTGAAGCTTCTGCAACCTGTATAATGGCCTCCTCAAGGGTAGGTGTGATAATTTTAGGTTCAGGTTCAGGTGAATGAGGTGGAGAGTTTTGAGGGCTGAGATTTAGAGGTTGAGGTTCAGTTTGATGAGGTTCAGATTCTGCTTGAAGTTCAGAATCTGCGTCTGGTTGAAGACTAGGAGAAGAAGCATATAATGGATTTAGGTCTAAAGGGTCAGAGTCTGGTCCAGGTACAGCGGGAATAAGTGGTGGAGTGATATAAGGTTCAGATGGTTGAATCACAGGTGGTTGGGTTTCAGAGGGTGTGGTGGTTGTTTGTGGTGGAAGTGAGGTTTGATTTTCAGAGGAGATGGTGGTTGTTTGTTGTGGAAGAGAAGTTCGGAGGGGAGAGGTTACTTCAGTTTGTGTTTGAGTTTGTGGGGCGAAATTTTTAGCATAAATTTCAGCTATTGTTGGGGAGTTTGGGTCAGAGTGTTCTTGATCAGAGGACTCATGATCAGAGAACTCTTGGTCAGAAGAAGGTGAATGGTAAGGGGGTGATTCATAATCAGAGGATGATGAAGAACTGTGGTGATATAGTTGATTAGGGTCAGAGGTTGTTGTAAAAGTACGGGCAATTTTTAGAACAGGTGGAGGTTGAGAGGTTCTGATGGTAGAAGGTGGTATATCAGCGGTGGTATATATTGGTTGAGAGGAGAGAGGGTTAGAGGAAGCCATTACAGATTCAGAAGAGACAGGAGGAATGGACTTACCAGAGGAGACATTCAGAGGTGCTGAAGCTTTGGTGCCAGAGGTTTCTCCAATTCTGGCTTTCTTTGCCTTCCTTGCTTCCTCAGCTATCTTCTTCTCAGAAAGGCCTCTTTTGTATCTGACCAGATCTTCTACAGAGTCCAGACAGTCTTCTAGGCGAAAATCAGAGATATCAATGCCTTCATCCAGACGATCCTGAAGGTAGATAGCAATGGCATCTCTGGGTTCGTTCTTGAAGAACCTTTCAAGGCCATGAGGCATCTTTCTCTGATCCTTCAGAGCTTCCCAGGTCACATTCATAGTGGGCTTGGCTCTGATGTCTTTGATGATTCCCATACTCCTCAGATTTCTGGCATTCAGAGGCTTTCCAACGTCAATTGCCAGATCATCCATACATCTGGTCTTCTCCAGAGCATCTACCAGCCCATGCTCAATGAAGATGTCAGAGAGCAATCTACCCAGAGGAATGTAGGATCTGGGCTTCATATTATTCCTTGTTTCTCTGACTGAATCCCTCAGATATCTGAAGAGAAGAACAGGGAGGTTGATTGGAATACCCTTCTGAATACAGTAGAGGATGCACTTCTGATCAGCATTTATATAATCTGAAGAGTTGGAGGCTGGACGATGATGGATTGTTCCCAGAATAATCTTCAACCAAACTCGGAGGTTCTGATGAAGCTCCTTGTTCTTAGATGGGTTTCCTTCAACGTTTGCTTTGAAGATAGTAGGGTTAATGACTTCTGTGATGCGCTTGGACCTTGGAGGAATGTAGTAAATCCTTTTACCTCCAGCTTTTTCCATATTCAGCAAAGAAGCAATAGACGCTTCTGTGATAATGATCTTCACTCCCAGAACAAAAGAAACGATGAACTCATCATCAGCATCTGCACATCTCCAGAATTCTTTCACCAGAAGAGGATAGATTGGACCATACAATCTGTTGAAGTAGGTTTCCCAACCTTGCTTGTGAAGATCTTCAGTTAAATCAACGCCATTTCTTTTCAAATTCTCAAAATCCACAAGCGATTCACACAGTACATCCAAACCTTCAAAGGGAGTTGAAAGATGAATGTGTTGTTCACGTTCCAAAATGTGAGGTTCTTTGTAAACTGGGGTCGTGGTAACATCTACAACCATGGGTGTTTGAGTGTTTGAGGTTTGGGGGTTAGAAGCAGCTTCCATTTGTTGGGAGAAGTTAAAAACAGCTTGTTCTTGAGGATTCATGACGAAGATTGATGAAGAGGATGAAGAACTGAGAAGGTTGCAGAGAAAACTTCGAGAGAGGGTTTAGGGTTTAAGAGTGAGTGAGAGTGATAAGTGTGTGAAATGTGAGAAAAGTGTTTATATACTAAGGGTAAAAACACATGCAAAACGACACACATACCAGCGTTAGCACAAAAACCAAAATAGCACGTTTGGGGGAAAAATGATTACAGCTCATTAATGAATGTCTAATCCCAACAGTAAGCACACTGCTCAAGGAGATTTTCAAGCGTTCTGACCTTTGATTTCTTTTGACAGCTGTCTAGAAGTTCTAGGGTTAGACGCATGTTCCCCACGTGTTGATGTTTCTGATCTTCAGGAATACCAAAGGATTTCTGAAGATTTCTAACTCAGATATCTTCTTAACTTGGTAGAAGTATCAGAGTCAGAGGCAGAAGTATATTTGTTTTTATCAGAGTCTCATTTTACATGTTCAGAGCCAAATTTTACTCAGGACAATTTTTAATGTTCAGATTTTCTAAGATGAAAAGAAATCTATCTTCAGCTAGAGGCTTAGTAAAGATATCTGCCCATTGATGTTTTGTATCAATGAACTTCAGCGTTACTATTCCTTTCTGAACATAGTCTCTAATAAAATGATGTTTAATTTCTATGTGTTTGGCTCTGGAATGTAGAATAGGATTCTTACTTAAACAAATAGCAGCAGTATTATCACAAAAGATAGGAATGTTACTCTCGAATATCTGGAGATCTTCTAGCTGATGCTTCATCCAGAGCATCTGGGTTGTGCACAGTGATGCTGAGATGTATTCTGCTTCTGCAGTTGATAGAGCAATTGTTGACTGTCTTTTGCTAGCCCAGGAGATTAAGTTGTTTCCCAGAAGCTGGCAATTTCCAGATGTGCTTTTACGTTCTATTCTATCTCCTGCATAATCTGCATCACAATAACCAGAAAGCCTATACTCTGATGTTTTCTCATACATCAGGCCCAGGTTAGGGGTTCCTTTCAGATACTTAAGAATTCTCTTAACAGCTGTTAAATGAGATTCTCTAGGATCTGATTGGAATCTGGCACAAAGACAAACACTAAAGAGAATATCAGGACGAGTAGCAGTCAGATAGAGAAGAGAGCCTATCATACCTCGATAGAGCTTCTGACAAACCTTGTTGCTTACCTCTTCCTTCTCCAGAATGCAAGTTGGATGCATGGGAGTCTTTGCAGAATTGCATTCAGACATATCAAACTTCTTTAGAACGTCTTTAATGTACTTGCTTTGATGAATGTACGTGATTTCTGGAGTTTGATTGATTTGAATTCCCAGAAAGAACTTTAGTTCTTGCATTAGACTCATTTCAAATTCTGCCTGCATTAACTTAGAAAATTCTTGGCAAACAGAGATATTAGCAGAACCAAAAATAATGTCATCAACATAAATTTGGCATATCATGAGATCATTTTCATGATTTTTACAGAAGAGTGTAGAATCAACTTTCCCTCTGATAAAATTTTGTTCCAGAAGAAAATTACTTAAGCGTTCATACCAAGCTCTGGGAGCTTGTTTAAGTCCATATAAGGATTTCTTAAGTTTGAAAACATGTTCTGGAAAAATTTGAGTTTTCAAAACCAGGAGGTTGATTAACATACACTTCTTCTGAAATATAACCATTTAGAAATGCACTCTTGACATCCATTTGGTATAATTTTATAGAGTGATTAATAGCAAATGATACAAGAAGACGAATAGACTCTAACCTTGCGACTGGAGCAAAGGTTTCATTATAATCAATACCTTCTTGTTGACTATAACCTTGAGCTACCAGTCGTGCTTTGTTTCTGACAACTTCTCCTTTCTCGTTCAGTTTGTTTCTGAAAACCCATCTGGTTCCAATGACATGAGTGCCTCTGGGTTTAGGAACAAGATCCCAGACATCATTCTTGGAGAATTGATCTAACTCTTCTTGCATAGCTGCCACCCAATCATTATCTTGAAGAGCTTCATCACATGACGTAGGCTCAATCAGAGACACTAGTCCCAGAGGAATATCTTCAGAAGTTCTGAAGGTAGATCTGGTTCTAACAGGTTCATCTTTGTTTCCCAAAATCAAATCTTCAGATACGTTGCTACGACTCTTGACTTTCCTTGGAATTTCTGGAGATTTAATTTCTTCAGAGTCTGGAGTGACAGTTGCTTCTGGAGTTTTCTCAGATTCTACCAGAGTGATCTCTAAATCTGCAAACTTTTCAACTAGCTTTGACTTTTCAGGGTCAAGCTTATCATCAAATCTAACATGAATTGATTCCTCCACAATTTTGGTTTCTGTGTTGTATACTCTATAGCCTTTAGAGCGTTCTGAGTATCCTAACATAATACCTTTCAATAGTTTCGGAGCCTCTGATCCTTCCTTTCTGATCTCCTCCGAAGCCTACAAAGCCAGCGTCTTTAAGTTCCAGGCTTTGGAACATAGACTTTCTTCCCGTCATATGTCGCGAGCATCCAGAGTCCAGGTACCATGACTGGTGTCTGAACTTTGCTGCATAGGATATCTGCAACATAGATAATCTTATCTTTCGGTACCCAGAATCTCTTGGGTCCTTTCAGATTAGTTTTCCCAGAGTTTCTTACAACTTTGGGTCTTCTAGCATTTTTAAATTTGTGTTCTTGTGTGTGTGTGTAGTGGTATGAGAAAGGCGATTTAATTTGGTTACTGGTAGAAGTTTTATCAGAATCAGAATCATACCCAATTCCCCTTTTATTATTCTGACCTACTCCATAAATCATGGATGCCATAATACTCCTATTTATCCCATTCTTCAGAAATTGTTGAAAGGCTTCTTCATACTTATAAATAATTTCATTTGAAGTTTGTGGTGCTTGAGACAACACTTCTTCTAATTCTAAGCTTTTTGTTTTAGCTCCATCTCTTTCTAACGTTAAAGATTTGATTGTATCTTCATGTGCTAGAATTGTTGTCTCAAGTTCACTACATTCTTCAGATTTTGCTTTAAGAAGACCTTTAATGCTTTTAATTTTTTGTTTTAATTTCTGAAGAGAGGTAAGAGTTTCTGATAAACATGATTCTAAGTCAGATCTAGAAAGTTCAGAAAATACCTCTTCAGATTCTTCATCTGAGCTGCTGGATGTGGTAGCCATAAATGCTACGTTGGCTTGTTCATCAGAGTCAGATTCTGATGATCCTGATTCACTATCGTCCCAGGTGGCCATTAATCCTTTCTTTGTTCTGAAGGCATTTTTCTTGAAGCTTTCTTTCTTAGAGTTATCTTTCTTCAGCTTGGGGCATTCATTTCTATAATGACCTGTTTCTTTACATTCAAAACAGGTAATATCTTTATTAGGTTTACCTTTTGAAGTTGACTCTGATCTATCCCCTCTGGGTCTTGATCTTCTGAAGTTGTTGTTGTTCCTTCTTTTCCAGAGTTGCTTAACTCTTCTGGTTAGTAAGGACAGTTCTTCTTCATCATCAGAGTCTTCAGGTTCAGAGTCGTCAGTATCTGCAGTTTCTGCCTGGAGAGCTTTGGTTCTGTCTGACTTCCGTCTTTCAGATCTGGACTTCAGCGCCACTGACTTGTTTCTTTTCTGAGGCTCATCCTCCTCTAGTTCTATCTCATGACTTCTGAGAGAGCTAACAAGTTCTTCAAGGCTGATGTTGTTCAGATCCTTTGATAACTTCAGAGCAGTAACCATTGGTCTCCATTTCTTTGGCAGACTTCTGACAATCTTCTTAACATGATCTGCAGTCGTATATCCCTTGTCTAGCACTTTAAGACCTGCAATAAGAGTTTGGAATCTGGAAAACATAGCTTCTATAGCTTCGTCATCTTCCATCTTGAAGGCTTCATATTTCTGGATCAACGCCAGAGCCTTCGTCTCCTTGACTTGGGAGTTTCCTTCATGGGTCATCTTCAGAGAGTCAAGTATATCTTTAGCCGTCTCTCTGTTGGTGATCTTTTCGTATTCGTTGTATGATATAGCATTTAGAAGTATTGTTCTGGCCTTGTGATGATTTTTGAACTCACGTTTCTGATCTTCTGACATTTTGCTTCTGGGAACTTCAGCTCCATTTAAGGTTGGAGGTTTGTATCCATCTGTGACAATGTCCCAGAGGTCAGCATCATAACCAAGAAAGAAACTTTCGATTCTATCTTTCCAGTAATCAAACTTTTCTCCATCAAAAACAGGAGGCTTGGCATTGTAAGAGTCTTTCTCATTTGAGTGGGCCATTTGTTTTTCTCGCACTGGATCTCTCTACACGGTTAAGTGTTTGATTTGAAAATCAATAACAGAGCCGGAGCTCTGATACCAATTGAAGGTGAGAAAAACAAGAAAGGGGGGTTTGAATTGTTTGAAAAATAAGCGCTTTTGCAAAATGAAATCACACAATGATTTTATACTGGTTCGCTTATAACACAAAGCTACTCCAGTCCACCCGGCCAAGGTGATTTCGCCTTCAACAAGGACTTAATCCACTAATCTTGAAAGATTACAAACAACCCCTAAGAGAGAAGAAAATCTCTTAGTCCTCTCAAGTCTACAGACTGCAAAGAGTCACTTGAGGAAATCAAATAAAAATAGATACAAGATGTGTAATCTAGAGTGCTTCTAAGAAAGCAAATATTACAAACTTAAGAACAAATTTTTCACTTGATAAGCAACAGCTTAGTGAAAATCTTTGAAGAACAAAGATGTTTTTCTTGAGCGTGATATGATTTCAGTATAGTTTTGGCTAGTGATTTCTTCGTGTCGTTGTATTTTTACTGAATGAGATTTCTTCTCTATTTATAGGAGTTGAAGTAGAGTTGAAGTAGCGTTGGATCTGTTGGATATTGAGATGTAATTACGCCATTCCATTAATAGCTTCTGCAGTAGACTTTTTCACTTAGAAGTGACTACTTACCACAATTAGTATCTTTTCTCTTGGAAGAGGAGATTAACGTCTCTTTCTAATTGAGGAAATCCATTTGCAGAACTTTAACTTGGCTTAAACGTTACTTCATCATGATTAACAATTCTGATTAGAGTCTTTGTGTATCTGGAGAAATCTTGCTTCTGATGTTATTACTTGAGAGTTCAGATGGCGCTGATAACTTCCAGAGTTTGCAGAAGGCATTTGTTCAGAGTCAGAGCTTCTAGACTTTACTTCATGTTCAGATGCTTCTGATACTTTGCAGTTTTGTCCAGAGTCAGAGCTTCTTGAAACGAGATTCCACTTTAGATGCTTCTGATACTTGAGATTTTGCATCTGATCTTGTTGTGCATCTGATGACATCATCAGATTTATTTCTTCTTTCTTTAGAACCCTGCACACTTAGAAACTTTTCGTTAGGGTGCCATTTTTGGTTTCATCCTTTGTTATCATCAAAATCATGGAATCTATTGTAGAACTATTTTTGTTCTTACAATACTCTGGTGGGAATAACCACAAATTGGGGTTTACCTCTACCGAATACGGGGTAGAAAACCAAAAACTCTGCGTGGGGATAGAATAAATCACGAATCCGCACGAGAAACCAAAATGAGGTTTATAACAGACCACAAACTCTGTTGGAGAGTAAGGAATTAGGATTTACGACTACCGACTATCAGGTAGAAAACCAACAACTCTGGCTGGGGACTAAAAGGTATATAACCACAAGTTCTGCCAAGAAAGCCAGGAGAATAGGACTTACAACTACCGGTATAAGGGTAGGGGCCAAAAATCGACTCTTGCGGAGGAATGAAAGGTATATAACCACAAATTCCGCCAAGAGGAAAGGAACAATAGGACTTACAACTACCGGTATAAGGGTAGAGGCCCGAAACTCCGCTGGGGAACAACCCACTGGGAAGCACGATATAGTTGACAAAGCGCCAATTCGGGAATATTCCGAAAAGACAGACTGAATCAAGACACGTCCTATGAGGATATAGCTCAATAGGAAAACTCCATCCCAATATATATGTTGGGAGGAAACGGAAGAAACCGTCATCCACGAGGGTATATCTCAGTGGGGAACTGCAGAAGGAAAGACAGACATTTTCTGCTTATGGGCTGACTCTATATGGAGAGATTAAACACTCGACATCTGCTTAGGAAGATCTTTTAGAGAGATCTATGAAACCCATGGCAGGAGACAAATAAACAAGAGATATATGGCAAACAATGCAACATGACTATCTAAATGTTTCATGAATATGCATGAATATGTGTGATTTACGTTTGATGAATGCTGACAAAACAGACATTACTAACACAACAGGTCCAGGAATCAAACGTCCGGTATTATACTTCCAGGGGAAAACCAACTTGAAAGCCAATTCTGCTGGAGATCTATATGCTATAAAGCAAAGATCTGCGAGTACTGCTGGGAAGCAGAAGCAAAAGAATCAGGGATATCTGGAGAATACCAAATCTCTGAGCGATGGATCAACGATCACCCCAACTAGGGCACAGAAAGTCACAACAGGCAAAGAGCCACAAAGACAAATCTGTCGGGGAACAAGAGAATCTCAAAGTCCTGCAGGGGATCCTAGCAAACACTGCTATGGAAACAGATCCAACATAGCTCCATTGGGGAATAATCCACTGAGGGAGCAAAGGTCACCCGGATAGAGTTTGGCTGCACAAGCAACTCTACTGGGGATATCATCAATTACTCTCTTGGGGAACAACCCACCGAGGAAGGAAAGCACCAAACAAGTAGATTCTGCAACAAACCACTCTACTCGGGGCGAACACACATCTGATGGATCACATCAGCAGATTCTGCAACAAAATCCGCTCTACTGAGGATCGAAAAGTAATCAGGAAATCAATATAGTCTCTGGATGACGGAGCTATCAACCGACCATACCGGGGATTGAAAGAGGTTCAACAGGCAATACTGCCACAACAACCGCTCTGCAGACAAATGCTGGAGAAAGACGGATGAAAATACCGGGATATCAACCCAATCAACCACTGAGTAGGAAAATAAATCCTGCTCTGCCGAGAATAACAACCATTCTGATAGAGAGAAAGTAAGCACTCCGTTCGCGACTGCGCTGGGGAGGAGTGACAACAACTCTGCTCGCGACTTCGATGGGGATATTAATAACTGCACTACTCGTGACTGTACCGAAGAGACAAATAAAGTCTGGGGATAGCGACCCACTGGAGAAAGTGACAGGGCACCAAGGTGGCAAACCATCAACTGCCGAATCTTCCACAAGGAAAGCATCCATGCCGGGGAAAACTGCTGCTGGAGAAAACTGAGTCTTCAACAACACTCTGCTTGGGGAACAACCCCACCAACAACTCGACTTGCAATTATGCTGGCAACTCACTTGGGGAGAAATACGGGATACGGGGATATCAACCCACTAACCACAAATTTTCTGAACACCTGAGCAATCAAGTCGGGGAGAGACTACTGCTGGAGAACAGACTGAGCCTTCAACACACAACTCTACTTCGGGGAGTCAAAATCCACAGAAGCTCTGCTTAAGGAACAACCTCAACAACCAAATCTCTGCTTGGGGAACAACCCCAACAACCAAATCTGGAGAAGAAGGATACAAACCAAACCAGGAGTATGAACAAATGTCTTACCTGTTGGAAACCATGCCACCCTCGGGAGAGCACTGAGAAATTCTTTGAGTATCCTTTTATCATTGTGAATGTTCACTTTGTTTAAAACAATAATCTTTGAAAAATTTTGTTTTTAAAACAATGATATTTTTATCAATTAAAACATGCAAAACATTTGTTGAATTGAACAAATAAGAGTGCAAATAATCGGATAAAAAGCTCAAATTGATTTGATGGAATGGTAGCCTGCAAATGGCAAGACTCCATAGATTTGTACAAATTTGAAATCAGTGATATATATTGGAAGAGGGCTACATTGAACATAATGATCCTTTCTCTACCAATTTGAATCTCGATGTATTCGAAGCTTCAGCTGACGACGAATCGAGAATCCTCTGACGAAATGACAGCTGTGGAACAGAAAGTCTTGTCAGGGTGCAGTTACTTGCCTGATCCCTAATTTTTGCCTAGATTGCCCCGGGGTGAGGTACTCAATCTAGCGGGATGCAAATATGCTTTTTTATCAAGTCCCTAACTTTTGCCTGGATTACCCTTGCAGGTTTTCCACCGAGACGCTCATTTTTGCCTAAGCCGCCCTTTCGGGTTTTCAACTTAGCGAGCTATTCTGTTTTTCATTTGCATATACTTTTTTTTTTAGGCAAAGTATCTCTTGACTGCATCTGAATTCACAGGACGAGTGAAATCCTCCCCATCCATTGTTGTAAGCATCAAAGCTCCGCCTGAAAAGGCTCTCTTAACAACATATAGACCCTCGTAGTTTGGAGTCCACTTGCCCCTGGAATCGGGTACGAAAGACAAAACTTTCTTGAGCACAAGGTCTCCTTCTCGGAACACACGAGGCTTGACCTTCTTATCAAATGCTTTCTTCATTCTCTGTTGATATAACTGACCATGGCACATGGCGGTCAATCGCTTCTCATCAATCAAATTCAGTTGGTCATAACGACTCTGAATCCATTCAGCATCAGTCAACTAGGGACTTGAGGGTATACTTTTCTTTAATTTTTCTTTCTTTTGAAATTTTTTTCCTGATTTTTCATTTTTCATCTTTTTTCACCCTCTCTCTTTTTTTTTTTTTACATTACATTTGTAATGCCCCAGTTTGACTGTTGCTGGGTTCTTGAGACGCAGCCGAATGATCTGCTTTTTATTGCTCAAGTGCTCGGGTAATCTCATCAGGAATCCCCTTCAACATCATCTTCCTCTGCCTCGAATACAAAGAGCTCAAGATTGGGAGATGGCGTTGGATCATTATGTTCAATGGGTTTAGAAATCCCTGCATAATGATTCTGGATAATGAAAAGCTTTAGAATTTTAAACAAGCAAATCATTTATGCAGATGAAAAAGCTATTTTATTGTTTTTCATGGTTTTTTGTGATCACTGATTTCATGCAAAAGCAAAAAGTGAAAACAAATGGAAAAAAAAATGTTTAACAATGCATTAATTGAATGAAAACATCATTGTATATATGAGCCAAACAATGTCATCACTTCTCCTTTTGGCATGGGAGAAGGGTTTTAAACAAAGTGAGCATATTTACTCTGATCTATGGAGGACCGTAGGAACATCTACAGCGACCCAATTGTGGCAGACACCACCAGGAATAACGAAGTTGTTCACATCTTCTACATCCTCTTCAATGATAGTAGCAGCTTCTTCAGGTTGGTCAGCATGGATGAATCCTCCACTCTTGAACAAACCTTGCTCATTACACGCCCCAGAACAGTAGCCAATGCCAGCCCGGGATTTGTTAACCAGGAATAAATCCATCAACAGTACATAGTCTGGCAAATATCTCTCTGAGTTCATAGCTCTCTTGCTCAGGATGATCCATCAATCTCGAAGAATCGGCTCTGGTGTAGTACCGGCGAGGTGCGTCTTCAAAATAAATGAAGATCGTAGGGTCAGACCACAGGACAGGAGTTGAACAAAAACCTGCTTATGCAAATGATGCATGAAGTGTTTGTGCATATGCTTTGTTTTTATATTCAAAGGAACTCTTAGGGTATTATTTGCAAACTTTGAAATATTAACATTTTGATCGTATATGAGAATATCTCATCAGATATATCAGGTGAAAATTTTTTCCGGTTTTTTCATGTTTGAATTTTTTTTGCAAATAAACTCCTTTGAGTTCCTTGAAAATTTTCTCTTTATCTGATGATATGGATGCGGATGAATGCATGAATGTATGAATGCAACAATCACACTCAAGGATCAAGCAAGGCACACCAAACAAAGGTCATGGGAAAGCTCAATGTATCCCTTAATATCAATCATCCATTTTGGTGGATTTAGTTTTTCACCTTATCGACACCCAAGTTCCATTGATATTAACGGTACATGAACCGGCTCGAACACCCTTAATATCAACCAGCCGCTTTGGTGGATTTTAGGTTTTACACCTGATCCGGGATCCATTGATATTAACGGTGTCTGAACGACTCAACCACGAATCACGGGTTTGCTGAGAGTCACGAGCATGGAGTCTTGGTTAAGAACCACCCAAAGGGAGTGTACTAGGGTTTAAACCTGCCAGACATGTTCTACCAGAGGTTCCCATAATCATCGTCCCATCTCTCGGATATTATCGGAGGAACGAATACTCGTATTCCAAAAATATTCTCAAGAGAGACTCTTATGAGTGTAGTATCGCGTAACAATCGCATCAGAACTTACATCTGAACGACCTCCGCACTACGTCCTAAAAATAGGCCAAGATGGGTTTGGTAAACTAAGGTCCTTGGCTTCTAAGGCACATGATTGAAAGAATAATGCCTAACCACAAATGACTTGTGTGACATTATCAATCCAACATGACCTCCACCAAGTGAATGGACTCGCAAGTCAACTGGCTAAGGAATACTCCACACCAATCGACGAGACTATGCCATTCTCCTATCCTAGAGTGCACTCGAGTTCGGGTATAGAACTCATCTCACAGAGATCACCAAAGCAAACAGCATTTGTATATCAAGCAATTCAAACATTACAATCAATACAGTTATCCCAAATCGTACAAAAATATGTCAAATAACAAGATAACAATATAGCACAACAAGGGTGAAAAGTAGGCAATACCACCAAGGGTTGGACTCCCCAGCAGAGTCGCCACTTTCCTGTAGCGGTGTATTCGTCGCTATATGATCTATTGATTAAATCATAAGCAAAGTATACAATGAATTCGAGTCGCCACCTCACTTTTATTTATCCTAAGGACTGGTTAAAAAGCGAACAAAAACCTAAGAAGTTTTACACGTAGAAAACTAATGAAAAAGATCAGAGAGTCTGGATAAGGGGTAAATTACGCAAAGGGAAGGTGTTAGGCACCCAATGCGTCCTAGGTACTCCTAGGGAGCCCTTTTCACACTTGTTGTTTGAAAATTATTATTTGTCATGACATAAGTATTGTGCAAACATGATTGGGATGATGAGAAAAGAATGTACAAGTTAATTATTTTTGTGTTCGAACGGATGAACCCGTTGCCTACGTACCTTCCATCAAAGGTAAGGATCAAAACGCCGTAGTTCGGCTAAAAGATTTCCAAAATATTTGTGAGTTCATTTTAAAACAATAGCACTAAGGTTTTACGTTATCCACGGGAGAAAACTCAACCTTATGAAACAACACGTCCACCATGTGAGAAAAGCTTCCACTCGCTAGTGAGGGGTTAACCCTATAATAAGCGAGGAAGACTTACAATCCAATCAACTAAGGACAAATAGGTGAGGTTAACATCAACCAACTAGGATAAATCAAACCTACGGCTAATGTATGAAGACTTAACAAACATGGACAAAGCCACAAAATCATTTGAATGGGTGAAGTTATTTGGATTATTTACAAAAAGGTCAAAGTATGATTAAAGTCAATTCAAAATGAAGTATTTACACAAATGAAGTTTGGAAAATCATGGACTTAAGGTCCAAGTTTCTAATTTGGAAAGAGGTGAGAATGTTTGCACAACACTTATTTCAAGCTTTTTAAAACATGTGTGAAAAAGGTAGGACACAATGGGATGAATGGATAAATGATGTAAAACTTCTTAGAAAGGTTCACCTCTTGAAATCATATATAAGATGATTCAAGTGGGTCCTTAGGAATAGGCTACAAATGAGCAATGAACATGGTAACAGATGAAAGTCAATAAAAGCGGATACTGGATGCCACTCAATGGTCTTATACCTGTCTCCTAAAACAAGTAAGGATATCAGAAGCCACTCTATGGACTTACACTAATCTCCATCAGAATAAAACAAAAAAACAAAACAGGGAAGTCAACTGCCAATCTATCTGGACTTATGTTAACCTCCACAGTATGATCCTAGGAATACAAATGCCACATCACAGGGACTTACAATGAATCCTCACATACAACAACAATGCTCAAACAAAGAGCGAAGAAGATATGAGTGACCAATGAGGTCTTACACTCTATCTCTTCCATGTCATAGGAACAAAAGCCAATCAATATGGACTTACAATTGTCCTCAATGGGAAAACAACAATGTCACAAGGACAAAAGAACTGATCATGCACTGATGGCAAACAAAGATGATAAATGCACAACGGCAAACTCAAGTACTCATGTATAAATGAATCAAGTAATCAATCACATAAATTCAAGTAGCACACACTATAACCATTCAATGAGGCTCAAGCAAAAGGGTTTGACTATGAAAGTCCACTGTAAGAGGTAAGTGTCGCTCTTAACCTTGCCATTGAGGGGCTAAGGTGAAGCAGATGAAAGGGTATGAGGGGTGTGCCTCATTGCTTCTATCTCAGGTCCGAGAGAGCATGTAAATATAAGAATGTGGGGGAGTTCAGAAAGATGGAACTCTTTCCCCAATTGAAGACTCTATAGATCTTGGGTTTGGATCTCAATGCTACAACCATGTAATGGGAGCAAGGAGAAGACTCACAGAATAGTGGGAGATAGGCTACATATCTCTTATATCCACCAATTGCCTCAAAATGAGGACTTTTCCTGCTTGGGACAAACATAAACAATCACAAACATTGCCTCTTAAGGAGGACTTCAGACAGTTTGCCCGGCCAAATAACAGGCCGGGTCTCCAGACTACATGAATAATAGAGAGTCTACCTCAATGCAAATTGCTATTTAAGCAAAGCAATGCAAGTTCTTAAGAGAACTGAGCAACTAAGGGTACCTGAAATCAGTCAAATATAATCAGCATCCCAACATAAACATAACAACAACAATAAGAATCAATCAACAATCAAACAATGATGTGCATAGCACCAAGTCCATGTGAACCAAGCACCCTACAACACAAACAAATTAGTACACAATGATCAAAGTAAACAACTCAATTATGAATCAACCTCCTTAAGGCACTAGCTTTTTAACCTGAAAAGTCAAAGTCAAGCTCAAACATAAGTAACAAGACCACTAGGCCAAGCCTAGGGTCCAAAGGAGGGAAAAATCTTAAAACAGCAAGTAAAACATGATCAATGTCAAGATAATTCAAATAAGAAGATATCTCAAGTGGTCTCATATCCAAACTATGCACTAATCTCATTTTATGCACAATTTAAGGCAAAGTGATCAAAGTTGAATCACATATGAACAACCAGAATGATTACATCCAAAAAAATATCAAAACAGGTCAAGAAATTCCACAAAAATTATATCCTAAACATAGGACATTCAACAAGCTACATGTTAATTTTCATGCCATTTGGACTAGTGGAGCTATGGGAATTAATTCAACATGTCAAGGCATGCAAAAACACAACCAAAATAGGTCACAACATGTACACTAACTTCAATCAAATGGTAAACAGTGATATTAAATGGGAAATGGATGGGACCAAAGCCAAATGAAAGCTATACATGTTAGGAACTACCCCACCAAATTTCATATTCATAGGATTAGGGATGAGGATTTTGCAACATATGAAAAAATGTTACACAAGCAAGGCCCTAAAAATGCTAAGCAGCAAACAAAAATCCTAATCAATTAGAAAATGGATTATTAAAATCCACAAAAATTCATGTTGAAAGTTAACATGTCAAAGGTATCTCATGCAAAAAATCAGAACCATAGGCCTAACGGAAGCATGGAAAAATAATTCATAAACTCAGCATATCAAAGTGTGACACATATTGTCACACTCAAAAAGAATTAATCACATCTAGCAAACCAGAAGTCCAAAAATTACAAATCATATGTCAAAATCTCCAGGAGAGGGTCAAGAATCATCATGTGAATTTTCATCCAATTTGGAGCTAGCATGACTATTTTGTGATTAAAATGGTAAAACACATCAACATAGCACACATGATGAACATCCCTATGCCAATTAAATTTTCTACCAGGCACAACTTAAATTTCTATGCCTAAAAAAAAGTAGATAAAAAATGGAGATCATCAAAAAAAGTCCCAAATTAATTGGATGAATATTGGTTAATCTATGATTTTTTGAAGATTTGAAATAATTATTGAATATTTATTTAAATGGATTTTGGATTAATTGAATTATTAAGGTCTGAATGGCAAATCCGTAAATAGCCAGGCCATAGCCAAAACGACGTAGTGTCATTTTAATGTGTTGGCGAGTTGTGGTTCGCCCAATCCAGCGGGAAACAACAATTTGAATGGCCAGGCGCGGACGAAGGATCAAACACACTCATGTTCATCGTTTTTTCCCAGAAATCTACCAACAAGCTCAAGAACATCAAGAACATCCAACTTCAATGAAAATTAACATGCCTATAACCGTTGGAAAGGTCTCGCTCTCAGGATCTCAAATATCACAATGATTCATCCTAATTCTTATCGTACAGCACAGATCGAGCGGAAGAAGATTTTACATCAAAATTTAAATTCACGATTGCTCTCTCGAATCTTAACGATTTTCGATTCTACCTATTACAGCGTACTCTACACATTATGCTCTACAATAACCACACAATGATTTTGAGTTTGGTAGAAATCGGATCCTAACCTTCTTGACGTGCAGTGCTGGAATCGGTGTGTGCAAGGCCTCAATGAGTGAAAACAGATGCAGAAGATCGTTGTGGACGGTGAAAGATGAAGAGAATCCAGCTCAAGAACGCTCGAATCAACAGATTTTGCTAACTGCCATGGGAGAACCGCTTTACAACAGCTGCGAATTGGCTTGAATCTTCACTCAATTCCTGCAAACAGAAATCCTAGACTACCTAACAATGATGAATCTGCAAAGAATTAACACAAAGATCAGTGAAAATTGGCGAATTGATGCATAAGTTCTTGGTGAAAAATTGGAGAGAAATGAGAGAATTGGTGGAATTTTTTCTTTTGGATCTGTGTATTGTGATTAGTGTTGTGAGTTTCTGTTACAATTAGGCTTATATATGATTGCTTAATCCCAACTTTAATCAAGATTAGCACAAAAATGGTGATTAGCAAAAATGAGCTTATGTGTGTAGTTTGGCCTTTTTGCCCTTGGATGGTTTTGATCAATGGAACAGTGATTTATCACCTCAAGCAAACCATAAATATCATTTGGAAGCTATTGGAATTGGTCCCATGCCCATTGAATGTATATTTCTCAATTTCACTATGTGATGGCTTATGTGTTCATTTTCAAGTTCATTTCAAAAGCCAATTTTCAAACCATGAAGCCTTGGCAAGTTATGAATATTCCAACAAGTTTCAAATGCCATTTGTGAAGTGTTGCAAAAATCCCCATCCAAAAATTCCAATTATTTCACAAGTTGGACAATTTTGCCCCTGGTCCTTTTTAACTGTCCAGTTGAAATTTGACCTTTTGCATTGACCTTTTTTGAAGAAATCCAATTATGCACCATGAAAGTACATGTCAAATGGAGTTTGTGCATGAGAAGATCATCCAATTTGGACACTCCATGTGGAAGTTATGCCCTCCTGATTATGGGTCATTTTTGAAATTGAATGGGCCATAACTTGCCAACCATACATGGGATTTTCAAGTTCTTGGACTTTTTGGAATGGTGAGGACAAGATCTTCAACTTTCATGTTGGACAAATTTCCATTTGAAGCTTTCTTGGACACGTAATATTTGGGAGAAAAACTTTCCATTTTGGGCAGGTGAGAATTACAGGTCATTTCCATTTTTGGAAACTTTTTGTCTGACTTCAAATCCTTCAACCTTGATCTTTGAAATGCCAAATGAGGCTCATATGGACATGAATGAGACTTTTCCAACCATCCCACACCTTCCAATTCCTGATTAAATGCACAGTTGACCACAGTTGACCACAATTGACTTTTCTATGGTTTTGGATGACTGGGCCATGTTCTGATGAATTCCAAGCCTCTTTCAATTGAGATCTTGATTCCAAATGATATCACAAGTTATATGAACTCTTTATGAATGATCATGGTGTCCAAATTCTTCAAGAATGGCCACCATCTATTGCTCAGGGCCTGATTTGACTATTTGACTGATGATTGCTTCAGCTGCAAGAAACAAGGTTAGATAACAATATTTTTGTACATTTGGTTAGTGAACAAATGAAAAGCAATGATATACAAATGCAATACATGCTTGGTGATCAAGAATCACACTCACAAGGTATCCCACCCACTAGGAGAGAAGCTAGGGTATGCAATGATCCTTGAGGCCATGATATGATATGATATGGGCCATGAGGGATCTTAGGGACAAAATTGGGGTCTTACAGATGCCCCTATTTAAGGTCATTCTAGCCGGAGAAGTGAAGTTTAGAAATCTTCATCTCGACGCGGTAGAATGGGCTTAAATAATAGTAATGAGACGAATTTTGGTCCCTAAGAGACCTCATGATGCAGATGTATGCATGCAAAAGCAAATTCTGTGGGGAATATATGATTCGCACAGAAGAAAAGACAATCCATCGGAGTAATACACTCACCAGGAACAGAGATTCTAACAAGACTCTTATTGGGGATAGTAAGAAGAATGCGTGAGCAGGACACGACTTTGATTAGGGAAATGACAAAACTGACACAGCGTGACCAAGACACAACTGGGAGTGGGGATAACAGACATCGGACTGGAGAACTTGCTGGGGAAGCAAAGGACTCACACCGGGGAATAAAGAATTCCAGAGGAAAATAAATCCATTGGAAAGACATAAGCTGACTCAAACTATCCAGAAAGGATACTTCGGATAAAAATCCGGACTCGGACCAGGAAAAGATTCACAGAGAACCTCCCTGCCGGGAAATGCATATACTGGGGAATAAACACCCATATAGCAAAAGGGTAAAAATCACCAAAGGAACTCCGCCGAGAAATGTCTAACAAAGAGACTTTCCTGGGGAAAAGCAACAAGATGAGGTGTTACCGGTATAAGGGTAACAAACTCAGGAAGAATGAATATCTAAGACCGGTATAAGGGTGAGAGATATCAATCAACCAACATCTGAGAAAGACCAACGAAGGGTACACAAACTCAGGAAAATCTAACTCCACAGGGGACCAAGGTCATAATAGGGAGTAGAAAGGAGGGAACACCAGGGATACCGAAGTATATAATAGGTGACCGACAGAACGTGCATTGGTATATATGCCAAGACACTCATCATCCGAAAGGAGGCTTGAAAAAGCAAAATCAACTTACTGGATGGACATTCGAATCCACAACGGGAAAACAAATTTTACTCAACTGGGGACACAAACCCAAAGAGTACATGAGATATAATATCCATTACCGGCAGACCGTGGATAAGATACTCGCATGAGACATATTATCTATTACCGTCAGAACGTAGATAATAAACTCGCATGGTAAGAAACACCAGAGATACCGAAGTATATAATAGGTGATCTACCGAAAACGTGAATTGGTATATATGCCAAAACACACATCCGAAACACAAACAGGTTAAAGGATGAATATTCGATTCTACAAAGAATACGAATCTTGCTCAGTTGGGGAAAATCAACAAAGGATTCCAACCAAAGAGCGCATGAGACATATTATTCATTACCGGCAGACCGTGAATAATATACTCGAAAGGACAAGACACCAGAGATACCGAAGTATATAATAGATGACCGACCACAAAGAGAGACAATCGTTACCAAGCATCCGGGTAAACGAAAGACAACTCAAAGGATAAATTGCGAGCATCCGACAATTATCCAACAACAAGAATATTCGACTCCGCAAAGGGAAATAACGAATCCTACTCGACCAGGGAAACACAAAAGGCTTCAACTGAAGAGTGCATGAGATATATTATCCATTACCGTCAGAACGTGGATAGTATACTCGCATGGAAGATTATCCACAACCGGTATAAGGGTTAATAAAGGATAAATCGTCCGAAACGAAAGGCATCGGGATACCAAACAGGCATATAATGATGACCAATCCAAGGGGAGTAACAACATTACCAATAAAAAGGGTAAATGAAAGACTCACTGGGGATTAATTGCAAGCATCCGGCAATTATCCGCAAAACAAAGGAATACATTGATAAACAATCAATGATCCGGGGAACGAATCACTAGCAAACGGTGAAAAGGCCCACTGGAGACTTCAAAAGGATAACATTGCAAGCATCCGGCAATGATCCAGGAGACTGCTGGGAATACAAATGCTTACTCAAGAGCAACTACCCAAAAGCAGGAAGGAATATCAACATCGAATATTGAATGAAGATAACCACAAAGGAAGATTAGGGTTTACATCTACCGAATACGGGGTAGAAGACCAAAAATCTGGCTGAGAGAACAAGGGGTTTAACAATACCGACTACTGGGTAAGAAACCAAAGACTCAGCTGAGGATAAAATTGCTAGCAACCGGCAATTATCCACATGTATCATAAGATACAACTCTGCTAGAGAGAAAAATCACAGCAACATAGGATTTACAGCTACCGAATACGGGGTAGAAGACCACAAACTCCACTGGGGATACAAATCACCACCGGGAACAGAACTCTGTTAGGGGTAAAACCACAACAACAGAAGATCCACCATCAGCCAGACCGAACCACAAAGGTTACCGCTGCTAGGGGAAAAGAGATAGGACTTACGACTACCGGTATGAGGGCAGTAGCCATACTCTGGTGGGAATAACCACAAATTGGGGTTTACCTCTACCGAATACGGGGTAGAAAACCAAAAACTCTGCGTGGGGATAGAATAAATCACGAATCCGCACGAGAAACCAAAATGAGGTTTATGACAGACCACAAACTCTGTTGGAGAGTAAGGAATTAGGATTTACGACTACCGACTATCAGGTAGAAAACCAACAACTCTGGCTGGGGACTAAAAGGTATATAACCACAAGTTCTGCCAAGAAAGCCAGGAGAATAGGACTTACAACTACTGGTATAAGGGTAGGGGCCAAAAATCGACTCTTGCGGAGGAATGAAAGGTATATAACCACAAATTCCGCCAAGAGGAAAGGAACAATAGGACTTACAACTACCGGTATAAGGGTAGAGGCCCGAAACTCCGCTGGGGAACAACCCACTGGGAAGCACGATATAGTTGACAAAGCGCCAATTCGGGAATATTCCGAAAAGACAGACTGAATCAAGACACGTCCTATGAGGATATAGCTCAATAGGAAAACTCCATCCCAATATATATGTTGGGAGGAAACGGAAGAAACCGTCATCCACGAGGGTATATCTCAGTGGGGAACTGCAGAAGGAAAGACAGACATTTTCTGCTTATGGGCTGACTCTATATGGAGAGATTAAACACTCGACATCTGCTTAGGAAGATCTTTTAGAGAGATCTATGAAACCCATGGCAGGAGACAAATAAACAAGAGATATATGGCGAACAATGCAACATGACTATCTGAATGTTTCATGAATATGCATGAATATGTGTGATTTACGTTTGATGAATGCTGACAAAACAGACATTACTAACACAACAGGTCCAGGAATCAAACGTCCGGTATTATACTTCCAGGGGAAAACCAACTGGAAAGCCAATTCTGCTGGAGATCTATATGCTATAAAGCAAAGATCTGCGAGTACTGCTGGGAAGCAAAAGCAAAAGAATCAGGGATATCTGGAGAATACCAAATCTCTGAGCGATGGATCAACGATCACCCCAACTAGGGCACAGAAAGTCACAACAGGCAAAGAGCCACAAAGACAAATCTGTCGGGGAACAAGAGAATCTCAAAGTCCTGCAGGGGATCCTAGCAAACACTGCTATGGAAACAGATCCAACATAGCTCCATTGGGGAATAATCCACTGAGGGAGCAAAGGTCACCCGGATAGAGTTTGGCTGCACAAGCAACTCTACTGGGGATATCATCAATTACTCTCTTGGGGAACAACCCACCGAGGAAGGAAAGCACCAAACAAGTAGATTCTGCAACAAACCACTCTACTCGGGGCGAACACACATCTGATGGATCACATCAGCAGATTCTGCAACAAAATCCGCTCTACTGAGGATCGAAAAGTAATCAGGAAATCAATATAGTCTCTGGATGACGGAGCTATCAACCGACCATACCGGGGATTGAAAGAGGTTCAACAGGCAATACTGCCACAACAACCGCTCTGCAGACAAATGCTGGAGAAAGACGGATGAAAATACCGGGATATCAACCCAATCAACCACTGAGTAGGAAAATAAATCCTGCTCTGCCGAGAATAACAACCATTCTGATAGAGAGAAAGTAAGCACTCCGTTCGCGAATGCGCTGGGGAGGAGTGACAACAACTCTGCTCGCGACTTCGATGGGGATATTAATAACTGCACTACTCGTGACTGTACCGAAGAGACAAATAAAGTCTGGGGATAGCGACCCACTGGAGAAAGTGACAGGGCACCAAGGTGGCAAACCATCAACTGCCGAATCTTCCACAAGGAAAGCATCCATGCCGGGGAAAACTGCTGCTTGAGAAAACTGAGTCTTCAACAACACTCTGCTTGGGGAACAACCCCACCAACAACTCGACTTGCAATTATGCTGGCAACTCACTTGGGGAGAAATACGGGATACGGGGATATCAACCCACTAACCACAAATTTTCTGAACACCTGAGCAATCAAGTCGGGGAGAGACTACTGCTGGAGAACAGACTGAGCCTTCAACACACAACTCTACTTCGGGGAGTCAAAATCCACAGAAGCTCTGCTTAGGGAACAACCTCAACAACCAAATCTCTGCTTGGGGAACAACCCCAACAACCAAATCTGGAGAAGAAGGATACAAACCAAACCAGGAGTATGAACAAATGTCTTACCTGTTGGAAACCATGCCACCCTCGGGAGAGCACTGAGAAATTCTTTGAGTATCCTTTTACCATTGTGAATGTTCACTTTGTTTAAAACAATAATCTTTGAAAAATTTTGTTTTTAAAACAATGATATTTTTATCAATTAAAACATGCAAAACATTTGTTGAATTGAACAAATAAGAGTGCAAATAATCGGATAAAAAGCTCAAATTGATTTGATGGAATGGTAGCCTGCAAATGGCAAGACTCCATAGATCTGTACAAATTTGAAATCAGTGATATATATTGGAAGAGGGCTACATTGAACATAATGATCCTTTCTCTACCAATTTGAATCTCGATGTATTCGAAGCTTCAGCTGACGACGAATCGAGAATCCTCTGACGAAATGACAGCTGTGGAACAGAAAGTCTTGTCAGGGTGCAGTTACTTGCCTGATCCCTAATTTTTGCCTAGATTGCCCCGGGGTGAGGTACTCAATCTAGCGGGATGCAAATATGCTTTTTTATCAAGTCCCTAACTTTTGCCTGGATTACCCTTGCAGGTTTTCCACCGAGACGCTCATTTTTGCCTAAGCCGCCCTTTCGGGTTTTCAACTTAGCGAGCTATTCTGTTTTTCATTTGCATATACTTTTTTTTTTAGGCAAAGTATCTCTTGACTGCATCTGAATTCACAGGACGAGTGAAATCCTCCCCATCCATTGTTGTAAGCATCAAAGCTCCGCCTGAAAAGGCTCTCTTAAAAACATATAGACCCTCGTAGTTTGGAGTCCACTTGCCCCTGGAATCGGGTACGAAAGACAAAACTTTCTTGAGCACAAGGTCTCCTTCTCGGAACACACGAGGCTTGACCTTCTTATCGAATGCTTTCTTCATTCTCTGTTGATATAACTGACCATGGCACATGGCGGTCAATCGCTTCTCTTCAATCAAATTCAGTTGGTCATAACGACTCTGAATCCATTCAGCATCAGTCAACTAGGGACTTGAGGGTATACTTTTCTTTAATTTTTCTTTCTTTTGAAAATTTTTTCCTGATTTTTCATTTTTCATCTTTTTTCACCCTCTCTCTTTTTTTTTTTTACATTACATTTGTAATGCCCCAGTTTGACTGTTGCTGGGTTCTTGAGACGCAGCCGAATGATCTGCTTTTTATTGCTCAAGTGCTCGGGTAATCTCATCAGGAATCCCCTTCAACATCATCTTCCTCTGCCTCGAATACAAAGAGCTCAAGATTGGGAGATGGCGTTGGATCATTATGTTCAATGGGTTTAGAAATCCCTGCATAATGATTCTGGATAATGAAAAGCTTTAGAATTTTAAACAAGCAAATCATTTATGCAGATGAAAAAGCTATTTTATTGTTTTTCATGGTTTTTTGTGATCACTGATTTCATGCAAAAGCAAAAAGTGAAAACAAATGGAAAAACAAATGTTTAACAATGCATTAATTGAATGAAAACATCATTGTATATATGAGCCAAACAATGTCATCACTTCTCCTTTTGGCATGGGAGAAGGGTTTTAAACAAAGTGAGCATATTTACTCTGATCTATGGAGGACCGTAGGAACATCTACAGCGACCCAATTGTGGCAGACACCACCAGGAATAACGAAGTTGTTCACATCTTCTGCATCCTCTTCAATGATAGTAGCAGCTTCTTCAGGTTGGTCAGCATGGATGAATCCTCCACTCTTGAACAAACCTTGCTCATTACACGCCCCAGAACAGTAGCCAATGCCAGCCCGGGATTTGTTAACCAGGAATAAATCCATCAACAGTACATAGTCTGGCAAATATCTCTCTGAGTTCATAGCTCTCTTGCTCAGGATGATCCATCAATCTCGAAGAATCGGCTCTGGTGTAGTACCGGCGAGGTGCGTCTTCAAAATAAATGAAGATCGTAGGGTCAGACCACAGGACAGGAGTTGAACAAAAACCTGCTTATGCAAATGATGCATGAAGTGTTTGTGCATATGCTTTGTTTTTATATTCAAAGGAACTCTTAGGGTATTATTTGCAAACTTTGAAATATTAACATTTTGATCGTATATGAGAATATCTCATCAGATATATCAGGTGAAAATTTTTTCCGGTTTTTTCATGTTTGAATTTTTTTTGCAAATAAACTCCTTTGAGTTCCTTGAAAATTTTCTCTTTATCTGATGATATGGATGCGGATGAATGCATGAATGTATGAATGCAACAATCACACTCAAGGATCAAGCAAGGCACACCAAACAAAGGTCATGGGAAAGCTCAATGTATCCCTTAATATCAATCATCCATTTTGGTGGATTTAGTTTTTCACCTTATCGACACCCAAGTTCCATTGATATTAACGGTACATGAACCGGCTCGAACACCCTTAATATCAACCAGCCGCTTTGGTGGATTTTAGGTTTTACACCTGATCCGGGATCCATTGATATTAACGGTGTCTGAACGACTCAACCACGAATCACGGGTTTGCTGAGAGTCACGAGCATGGAGTCTTGGTTAAGAACCACCCAAAGGGAGTGTACTAGGGTTTAAACCTGCCAGACATGTTCTACCAGAGGTTCCCATAATCATCGTCCCATCTCTCGGATATTATCGGAGGAACGAATACTCGTATTCCAAAAATATTCTCAAGAGAGACTCTTATGAGTGTAGTATCGCGTAACAATCGCATCAGAACTTACATCTGAACGACCTCCGCACTACGTCCTAAAAATAGGCCAAGATGGGTTTGGTAAACTAAGGTCCTTGGCTTCTAAGGCACATGATTGAAAGAATAATGCCTAACCACAAATGACTTGTGTGACATTATCAATCCAACATGACCTCCACCAAGTGAATGGACTCGCAAGTCAACTGGCTAAGGAATACTCCACACCAATCGACGAGACTATGCCATTCTCCTATCCTAGAGTGCACTCGAGTTCGGGTATAGAACTCATCTCACAGAGATCACCAAAGCAAACAGCATTTGTATATCAAGCAATTCAAACATTACAATCAATACAGTTATCCCAAATCGTACAAAAATATGTCAAATAACAAGATAACAATATAGCACAACAAGGGTGAAAAGTAGGCAATACCACCAAGGGTTGGACTCCCCAGCAGAGTCGCCACTTTCCTGTAGCGGTGTATTCGTCGCTATATGATCTATTGATTAAATCATAAGCAAAGTATACAATGAATTCGAGTCGCCACCTCACTTTTATTTATCCTAAGGACTGGTTAAAAAGCGAACAAAAACCTAAGAAGTTTTACACGTAGAAAACTAATGAAAAAGATCAGAGAGTCTGGATAAGGGGTAAATTACGCAAAGGGAAGGTGTTAGGCACCCAATGCGTCCTAGGTACTCCTAGGGAGCCCTTTTCACACTTGTTGTTTGAAAATTATTATTTGTCATGACATAAGTATTGTGCAAACATGATTGGGATGATGAGAAAAGAATGTACAAGTTAATTATTTTTGTGTTCGAACGGATGAACCCGTTGCCTACGTACCTTCCATCAAAGGTAAGGATCAAAACGCCGTAGTTCGGCTAAAAGATTTCCAAAATATTTGTGAGTTCATTTTAAAACAATAGCACTAAGGTTTTACGTTATCCACGGGAGAAAACTCAACCTTATGAAACAACACGTCCACCATGTGAGAAAAGCTTCCACTCGCTAGTGAGGGGTTAACCCTATAATAAGCGAGGAAGACTTACAATCCAATCAACTAAGGACAAATAGGTGAGGTTAACATCAACCAACTAGGATAAATCAAACCTACGGCTAATGTATGAAGACTTAACAAACATGGACAAAGCCACAAAATCATTTGAATGGGTGAAGTTATTTGGATTATTTACAAAAAGGTCAAAGTATGATTAAAGTCAATTCAAAATGAAGTATTTACACAAATGAAGTTTGGAAAATCATGGACTTAAGGTCCAAGTTTCTAATTTGGAAAGAGGTGAGAATGTTTGCACAACACTTATTTCAAGCTTTTTAAAACATGTGTGAAAAAGGTAGGACACAATGGGATGAATGGATAAATGATGTAAAACTTCTTAGAAAGGTTCACCTCTTGAAATCATATATAAGATGATTCAAGTGGGTCCTTAGGAATAGGCTACAAATGAGCAATGAACATGGTAACAGATGAAAGTCAATAAAAGCGGATACTGGATGCCACTCAATGGTCTTATACCTGTCTCCTAAAACAAGTAAGGATATCAGAAGCCACTCTATGGACTTACACTAATCTCCATCAGAATAAAACAAAAAAACAAAACAGGGAAGTCAACTGCCAATCTATCTGGACTTATGTTAACCTCCACAGTATGATCCTAGGAATACAAATGCCACATCACAGGGACTTACAATGAATCCTCACATACAACAACAATGCTCAAACAAAGAGCGAAGAAGATATGAGTGACCAATGAGGTCTTACACTCTATCTCTTCCATGTCATAGGAACAAAAGCCAATCAATATGGACTTACAATTGTCCTCAATGGGAAAACAACAATGTCACAAGGACAAAAGAACTGATCATGCACTGATGGCAAACAAAGATGATAAATGAACAACGGCAAACTCAAGTACTCATGTATAAATGAATCAAGTAATCAATCACATAAATTCAAGTAGCACACACTATAACCATTCAATGAGGCTCAAACAAAAGGGTTTGACTATGAAAGTCCACTGTAAGAGGTAAGTGTCGCTCTTAACCTTGCCATTGAGGGGCTAAGGTGAAGCAGATGAAAGGGTATGAGGGGTGTGCCTCATTGCTTCTATCTCAGGTCCGAGAGAGCACGTAAATATAAGAATGTGGGGGAGTTCAGAAAGATGGAACTCTTTCCCCAATTGAAGACTCTATAGATCTTGGGTTTGGATCTCAATGCTACAACCATGTAATGGGAGCAAGGAGAAGACTCACAGAATAGTGGGAGATAGGCTACATATCTCTTATATCCACCAATTGCCTCAAAATGAGGACTTTTCCTGCTTGGGACAAACATAAACAATCACAAACATTGCCTCTTAAGGAGGACTTCAGACAGTTTGCCCGGCCAAATAACAGGCCGGGTCTCCAGACTACATGAAGAATAGAGAGTCTACCTCAATGCAAATTGCTATTTAAGCAAAGCAATGCAAGTTCTTAAGAGAACTGAGCAACTAAGGGTACCTGAAATCAGTCAAATATAATCAGCATCCCAACATAAACATAACAACAACAATAAGAATCAATCAACAATCAAACAATGATGTGCATAGCACCAAGTCCATGTGAACCAAGCACCCTACAACACAAACAAATTAGTACACAATGATCAAAGTAAACAACTCAATTATGAATCAACCTCCTTAAGGCACTAGCTTTTTAACCTGAAAAGTCAAAGTCAAGCTCAAACATAAGTAACAAGACCACTAGGCCAAGCCTAGGGTCCAAAGGAGGGAAAAATCTTAAAACAGCAAGTAAAACATGATCAATGTCAAGATAATTCAAATAAGAAGATATCTCAAGTGTAACACCCTTCTAAAATACCCCAAAAATTAATTAAAATAATAAACATATAATCAGAGTAATAGTGCACCAAGGGTGTCACACAAACATTCCACACCATTTAAACAATATAACAATCATGCTCTTTTATTTAATTTAAATATAAAGTATTTGCACAATTACGCAGCGGATAGAGATCAACTCAATCATGCAAAACATGTAACATCACATGTAATTTAGTTCAACAACAACAACAACAATATTAGTGTTCCCGCCCGATGTTACATCTATCAGAGCATGACCCACTAGGGAGACTACACTAGACTCCAAGCATTTGCTTCTACTCAACTCATTTCTCGTTACCTGAAAAATAGTTGTAAGGGTGAGTTCCTCAATCAATATAATAAGCATTATAAAACAACATGTAATGCCAAGTAATTAACACATCAATCACCCTAATTGCAATACACATTCAGTAATAGCTCATTGGCTTAAACATCATACTCAACATCAATATACAATACCAGTATAATCTCAAATCATACTTAACAACAACACAACACACGTATAATATTGGAACACATCCATTCATATTATACGCCATACATATTTTTATGCAATGAGACTCTACACATGCGGTACCGACTATTCTCGAACATATAGTTCAAGCTCACCGATCCCTCCAGATACGGCTACTAAGCTCACTAGTCCCACTCATTTGAGACCTAGTGACTCACTCACTAATTCCTCACCATGGGAATTAGCTACAGCCCCGAAGGCTAGACTATGCACACTAATCATCTAGTATGCAAACATCAACAAACCCACAATGGTTCACTCACTAATTCCTCACTATGGGAATTAGCTACAGCCCCGAAGGCTATGCCATGCATGCTAATCATCTAGCAATGCAACATCAACAATAATTCAAGAATAAACATATGCTCACACTCTGAGCCATACAACAGTCCATTCACACATACATGCATAATATATACATTCACAGCATCATGTACATCATTATACATCACCAATCGTTCATCACATAAGCATGTCAGATTATGCCAAACAACAACCACAATATTAGTACATTTCAATATTGCATATACTGCTCAAAACAGCGGGAATTTATCCCTATTACACCATAGGCAACATAGGCCAACCCTCAATTAGGTACGCCACATTTAAAAACAATAATTTTTCACTCTGCAACAGTGTTAACCGGTTAACGCCCTGGGTTAACCGGTTAACGCAGGCAAAACTCACTTTCTGGCAAAACGCAACAGTGTTAACCGGTTAACGCCCTGGGTTAACCGGTTAACGCAGGCAAAAACTCAATATTTTCACATTTCAATACAGTGTTAACCGGTTAACGCCCTGGGTTAACCGGTTAACGCAAACCAAACAACAATTCCTGCGCTAACACACGGCAGAATGCAGAATTCCGCCGTTGGAGGACTTCCGGACCTCCGATTCCGATTCCGTAAACAGCTATACGATCGGGAAAACATTACTCACACAAATACCGATTTAATTTCAACTTTCAACACAGTTCATCCAACAACATTTCAACATTTACAAATCCCAATTAGGGTCAAATTAACGGCTTATCACTACCCATGACATATTATCCCAAAATACCCATTAATCGACGATAAACCCCCCTTACCTTAACAATCCGGCGAATCTTTGAGCTTCAAGCCTTTCCGTTCTTCAACCTTTGCTCTTCAGCTCCTTTCTCCTCTTCTCTGCCCTTTTCCCTTTTCACGATTTCTCTGTTTTCACGTGAAATGGTTTTACTCCCAATGGGCTTTTTCCTTAATTCCAACTTATATATATTTTCCAAATAATAATTATTATTCCAAAATAATAATAATTCAAATAATAATAATAATAATAAAATTTCCAATTATTTAATTAAATTAATAATTAAATTATTAACTCAATTCAAATAATTATTTTATTATTATCGGGGTGTTACAACTCTCCCCCACTAAAAGAGTTTTCGTCCTCGAAAACATACCTCAAGCGAACAACTCTGGATAAGATTCCTTCATCTTACTCTCCAGTTCCCAAGTCACGTTGCCACCTGCTGGCCCCCCCCCCAAGCTACCTTCACCAAGGCAATCTCTTTACCCCGCAACTGCTTCAACTCTCGATCCTCGATCCTCATAGGTGATGTCTCAACAGTCAGGTTATCTCTCACCTGTACATCATCTACTTGGACTACATGCGACGGATCATGGATGTACCTCCTCAACTGAGACACATGAAAAACCTCATGCAAATTCGCAAGCGACGGCGGTAAAGCGACACGATAGGCTACCTCCCCTATCCTCTCCAAAATCTGATAAGGACCAATAAATCGAGGTGTCAACTTCTTCGACTTCAAAGCTCGACCAACACCAGTTATCGGAGTAACACGAAGAAACACATGATCTCCCTCTTGGAACTCAAGTGACTTCCTCCTCTTATCATGATAACTCTTCTGACGACTCTGAGCAATCCTCATCTTCTCCTGAATCATCTTAATCTTTTCCGTAGTCTGTTGAACAATCTCTGGTCCAACCACAGCACTCTCACCGGACTCATACCAACACAAAGGTGTCCGACATCTCCTACCATACAAAGCTTCAAACGGTGCCATACCAATGCTCGAATGAAAACTATTATTGTAGGTAAACTCAATCAAAGGCAAATAACAATCCCAAGCACCTCCTTTTTCCAGAACACAAGCCCTCAAAAGATCTTCTAATGACTGAATCGTCCTCTCAGTCTGACCATCAGTCTGCGGATGATATGCAGAACTCAATCTCAGCTGAGTTCCCAAAGCCTTCTGCAAACCTTCCCAAAACTTTGATGTAAATCTAGGATCTCTGTCCGAAACAATACTCGACGGAATACCATGCAAACTTACAATCTTCTCAATATACAACTCGGCTAATCTCTCTAACGGATAATCCATTCTGATCGGAATGAAATGAGCCGATTTCGTCAATCTGTCAACAATCACCCAAATGGCTTCAAAATTCTTACTTGTCCTCGGTAAACCCGAAACAAAATCCATACTGATACTATCCCACTTCCACTCTGGAATAGCCAACGGTTGCATTAGCCCAGACGGTTTCTGATGTTCAATCTTTGACTTCTGACAAGTCAAACAGGAATAAACAAAACTTGCAATTTCTCTTTTCATTCCCGGCCACCAAAACAGCTTCTTCAAATCATGATACATCTTCGTAGCTCCAGGATGAATACTTAAGCCACTACGATGTCCCTCCTCAAGAATACTCTTCTTAAGCTCAATAACATTCGGAATACACACCCGACTACCAAATTTCAAAACACCATTCTCATCAACTCTGAATTCACCACCTCGACCTTGATTCACTAAAGTCAACTTATCAACCAAATGCATATCGGATTTCTGACCCTCTCTGATCTCCTCCAGAATACCACTCGTTAACTTCAACATTCCCAATTTAACACTGTTGTGAGTACTCTCACACACCAAACTCAAGTCTCTAAACTGCTCAATTAAATCCAATTCCTTAACCATTAACATAGACATATGTAATGATTTCCGACTCAATGCATCAGCCACTACATTTGCTTTACCCGGATGGTAATTCAACCCAAAATCATAATCCTTCAGAAACTCTAACCATCTCCTCTGTCTCATATTCAGCTCTTTCTGATCAAACAAATACTTTAAACTCTTATGGTCACTGAAAACCTCAAATCTTGATCCATACAAGTAATGCCTCCACAACTTCAAAACAAACACTACAGCTGCCAACTCTAAATCGTGCGTCGGATAGTTCCTTTCATGAACCCTCAGCTGTCTCGAAGCATAAGCTATAACCTGCTTATTCTGCATCAACACACCACCCAAACCCAACAATGAAGCATCACAGTAAACCTCAAATGATTCCGACGGACTCGGTAATATCAGAATAGGAGCAGTAGTTAACCTTCTCTTTAACTCTTGGAAACCTTCTGCACATTTTGAGTCCCAAACAAACGCTTGCCCCTTTCTAGTCAACATCGTCAACGGTAACGCCAACTTAGAAAATCCCTCAATGAACTTCCTATAATAACCAGCCAAACCAAGGAAACTTCGAATCTCAGCAACAGACTTCGGAGCTTCCCACTTAGATACCGCTTCTATCTTAGAAGGATCAACAGCAACACCACCTCTTGAAATCACATGACCAAGAAAACTAACTTCTTCTAACCAAAATTCACACTTAGACAGTTTAGCAAATAACTGTTTTTCTCGCAGCACTCCTAAAACCACTCTCAAATGCTCAGCATGCTCTTCTTCAGATTTCGAATACACCAAAATGTCATCGATAAACACCACAACAAACTGATCCAAGTACGGATGGAAAATCCTATTCATGTACTCCATAAATACTCCAGGCGCATTAGTCACACCAAAAGGCATTACAGAATACTCATAATGTCCATACCTCGTTCTGAAAGCAGTCTTCTGAATATCCTCAGTTTTCACACGTATCTGATGATATCCCGATCTCAAATCTATCTTGCTGAACACACTCGCACCAACCAACTGATCCATCAAATCATCAATCCTCGGCAAAGGATACCGATTCTTGATCGTCACTTTATTCAGTTGCCTGTAGTCCACACACAACCTCATAGTACCTTCCTTCTTCTTAACCAACAACACTGGTGCACCCCACGGTGACACACTTGGACGAATAAACTTCTTATCCAACAAATCTTCCAACTGACTTTTCAATTCAGCTAACTCAACAGCAGACATACGGTACGGAGCCATCGATATCGGTCTAGTACCAGGTACCAATTCAATCGAGAACTCAACTTCACGCTCTGGCGGTAACTCATTCACTTCTTCCGGAAACACATCAGGAAAGTCACACACCACTGCTAGATCACGAATCACTAGTTTATCTTTAGCCTCTAAAGTTGCCAACAGCATAAACAACTCTGCCCCATCTGCCACTTCCTCATTCACCTGCCTGGCTGATAGAAACAGACTCTGCCCTTCCTCAGTCTCAGGAAATATCACCGTCTTATCAAAACAGTTGATATAAACTCGGTTAAACACCAACCAGTTCATACCCAAGATAACGTCAATCTGCACTAATGGAAGACACACAAGGTCTATCCCAAAATCTCTACCAAAAATATTCAAAGGACAACTCAAACAAACCGAAGTAGTAGTCACTGAACCCTTTGCAGGAGTATCAATCACCAAACTTCCACGCATCTCAGATATCTCTAATTTAAGCTTCACAGCACAATCCACAGATATAAAAGAATGAGTAGCACCTGTGTCAATAATAGCTACAAGAGGAAAGCCATTAATATAACACGTACCTCGGATCAAACAATCATCTGCAGAAGTCTCAGAACCTGATAGAGCAAAAACCTTGCCTCCTGACTGATTCTCCTTCTTCGGCTTAGGACACTGGGGACTGATATGACCCAACTCTCCACAGTTGAAACAAGTTACAGTCTTCAATCGGCACTCTGCAGCCAAGTGACCACCTTTCCCACACTTGAAACACTTCATCTCAGCACTGGTACACTCATGAACACGATGTCCAGCCCGACCACATCTATAACACTTAGCAGGAGCACTAGAGTCTCCCCCACTAGGCCTCTTCATGCCACTCTGCTTCTGAAAACCTTTGCCAGCTGCATACGGTTTTCCACGATCCATCTGATTCTTACCCTTCCTATCAACCCTCTGCTGATAGCTCTCTGCTCTAGCCTTGGAATCCTGTTCAAAAATTCTGCAACAGTCAACCAAGTCAGAAAACACCCTGATCCTCTGATATCCAATAGCTTGTTTGATCTCAGGACGCAACCCGTTCTCAAACTTCACACATTTCGAAAATTCTCCAGCAGCCTCATTATAGGGAGTATAGTACTTTGACAGCTCGGTGAACTTCGCAGCATACTCAGTAACCGACCTGTTACCCTGCTTCAATTCCAAAAACTCTATCTCTTTCTTTCCTCTGACATCTTCTGGAAAATACTTTCTCAGGAACCTTTCCCTGAACACAGCCCAAGTGATCTCAGTATTCCCAGCAGATTCCAACTCAGTGCGGGTAGCAACCCACCAATCATCAGCTTCCTCTGACAGCATATGTGTACCGAACCTGACCTTCTAGTTATCAGCACACTCAATTACTCTGAAGATCCTCTCGATCTCCTTCAACCACTTCTGAGCACCATCTGGATCGTATGCTCCCTTGAACATTGGAGGATTGTTCTTCTGGAACTCACTCAGTTGACGAGCAGCTCCCATTCCCACAACATTCGGGTTCCCTCCAAGTACTCCAGCTAGCATACCCAGAGCCTCAGCAATCGCAGCATCATCTCTACCTCTTCCAGCCATCTCTATTCTGAAAACCCAACAAGCTAAAACAATAAGTACTGATAGGGTTACACAACACCTATCCCGTACAGGGAAAACAGAATAATTACGACTCGACACGACCGACTATGCTCTGATACCACTAATGTAACACCCTTCTAAAATACCCCAAAAATTAATTAAAATAATAAACATATAATCAGAGTAATAGTGCACCAAGGGTGTCACACAAACATTCCACACCATTTAAACAATATAACAATCATGCTCTTTTATTTAATTTAAATATAAAGTATTTGCACAATTACGCAGCGGATAGAGATCAACTCAATCATGCAAAACATGTAACATCACATGTAATTTAGTTCAACAACAACAACAACAATATTAGTGTTCCCGCCCGATGTTACATCTATCAGAGCATGACCCACTAGGGAGACTACACTAGACTCCAAGCATTTGCTTCTACTCAACTCATTTCTCGTTACCTGAAAAATAGTTGTAAGGGTGAGTTCCTCAATCAATATAATAAGCATTATAAAACAACATGTAATGCCAAGTAATTAACACATCAATCACCCTAATTGCAATACACATTCAGTAATAGCTCATTGGCTTAAACATCATACTCAACATCAATATACAATACCAGTATAATCTCAAATCATACTTAACAACAACACAACACACGTATAATATTGGAACACATCCATTCATATTATACGCCATACATATTTTTATGCAATGAGACTCTACACATGCGGTACCGACTATTCTCGAACATATAGTTCAAGCTCACCGATCCCTCCAGATACGGCTACTAAGCTCACTAGTCCCACTCATTTGAGACCTAGTGACTCACTCACTAATTCCTCACCATGGGAATTAGCTACAGCCCCGAAGGCTAGACTATGCACACTAATCATCTAGTATGCAAACATCAACAAACCCACAATGGTTCACTCACTAATTCCTCACTATGGGAATTAGCTACAGCCCCGAAGGCTATGCCATGCATGCTAATCATCTAGCAATGCAACATCAACAATAATTCAAGAATAAACATATGCTCACACTCTGAGCCATACAACAGTCCATTCACACATACATGCATAATATATACATTCACAGCATCATGTACATCATTATACATCACCAATCGTTCATCACATAAGCATGTCAGATTATGCCAAACAACAACCACAATATTAGTACATTTCAATATTGCATATACTGCTCAAAACAGCGGGAATTTATCCCTATTACACCATAGGAAACATAGGCCAACCCTCAATTAGGTACGCCACATTTAAAAACAATAATTTTTCACTCTGCAACAGTGTTAACCGGTTAACGCCCTGGGTTAACCGGTTAACGCAGGCAAAACTCACTTTCTGGCAAAACGCAACAGTGTTAACCGGTTAACGCCCTGGGTTAACCGGTTAACGCAGGCAAAAACTCAATATTTTCATATTTCAATACAGTGTTAACCGGTTAACGCCCTGGGTTAACCGGTTAACGCAGACCAAACAACAATTCCTGCGCTAACACACGGCAGAATGCAGAATTCCGCCGTTGGAGGACTTCCGGACCTCCGATTCCGATTCCGTAAACAGCTATACGATCGGGAAAACATTACTCACACAAATACCGATTTAATTTCAACTTTCAACACAGTTCATCCAACAACATTTCAACATTTACAAATCCCAATTAGGGTCAAATTAACGGCTTATCACTACCCATGACATATTATCCCAAAATACCCATTAATCGACGATAAACCCCCCTTACCTTAACAATCCGGCGAATCTTTGAGCTTCAAGCCTTTCCGTTCTTCAACCTTTGCTCTTCAGCTCCTTTCTCCTCTTCTCTGCCCTTTTCCCTTTCACGATTTCTCTGTTTTCACGTGAAATGGTTTTACTCCCAATGGGCTTTTTCCTTAATTCCAACTTATATATTTTCCAAATAATAATTATTATTCCAAAATAATAATAATTCAAATAATAATAATAATAATAAAATTTCCAATTATTTAATTAAATTAATAATTAAATTATTAACTCAATTCAAATAATTATTTTATTATTATCGGGGTGTTACAACTCTCCCCCACTAAAAGAGTTTTCGTCCTCGAAAACATACCTCAAGCGAACAACTCTGGATAAGATTCCTTCATCTTACTCTCCAGTTCCCAAGTCACGTTGCCACCTGCTGGCCCCCCCCCAAGCTACCTTCACCAAGGCAATCTCTTTACCCCGCAACTGCTTCAACTCTCGATCCTCGATCCTCATAGGTGATGTCTCAACAGTCAGGTTATCTCTCACCTGTACATCATCTACTTGGACTACATGCGACGGATCATGGATGTACCTCCTCAACTGAGACACATGAAAAACCTCATGCAAATTCGCAAGCGACGGCGGTAAAGCGACACGATAGGCTACCTCCCCTATCCTCTCCAAAATCTGATAAGGACCAATAAATCGAGGTGTCAACTTCTTCGACTTCAAAGCTCGACCAACACCAGTTATCGGAGTAACACGAAGAAACACATGATCTCCCTCTTGGAACTCAAGTGACTTCCTCCTCTTATCATGATAACTCTTCTGACGACTCTGAGCAATCCTCATCTTCTCCTGAATCATCTTAATCTTTTCCGTAGTCTGTTGAACAATCTCCGGTCCAACCACATCACTCTCACCGGACTCATACCAACACAAAGGTGTCCGACATCTCCTACCATACAAAGCTTCAAACGGTGCCATACCAATGCTCGAATGAAAACTATTATTGTAGGTAAACTCAATCAAAGGCAAATAACAATCCCAAGCACCTCCTTTTTCCAGAACACAAGCCCTCAAAAGATCTTCTAATGACTGAATCGTCCTCTCAGTCTGACCATCAGTCTGCGGATGATATGCAGAACTCAATCTCAGCTGAGTTCCCAAAGCCTTCTGCAAACCTTCCCAAAACTTTGATGTAAATCTAGGATCTCTGTCCGAAACAATACTCGACGGAATACCATGCAAACTTACAATCTTCTCAATATACAACTCGGCTAATCTCTCTAACAGATAATCCATTCTGATCGGAATGAAATGAGCCGATTTCGTCAATCTGTCAACAATCACCCAAATGGCTTCAAAATTCTTACTTGTCCTCGGTAAACCCGAAACAAAATCCATACTGATACTATCCCACTTCCACTCTGGAATAGCCAACGGTTGCATTAGCCCAGACGGTTTCTGATGTTCAATCTTTGACTTCTGACAAGTCAAACAGGAATAAACAAAACTTGCAATTTCTCTTTTCATTCCCGGCCACCAAAACAGCTTCTTCAAATCATGATACATCTTCGTAGCTCCAGGATGAATACTTAAGCCACTACGATGTCCCTCCTCAAGAATACTCTTCTTAAGCTCAATAACATTCGGAATACACACCCGACTACCAAATTTCAAAACACCATTCTCATCAACTCTGAATTCACCACCTCGACCTTGATTCACTAAAGTCAACTTATCAACCAAATGCATATCGGATTTCTGACCCTCTCTGATCTCCTCCAGAATACCACTCGTTAACTTCAACATTCCCAATTTAACACTGTTGTGAGTACTCTCACACACCAAACTCAAGTCTCTAAACTGCTCAATTAAATCCAATTCCTTAACCATTAACATAGACATATGTAATGATTTCCGACTCAATGCATCAGCCACTACATTTGCTTTACCCGGATGGTAATTCAACCCAAAATCATAATCCTTCAGAAACTCTAACCATCTCCTCTGTCTCATATTCAGCTCTTTCTGATCAAACAAATACTTTAAACTCTTATGGTCACTGAAAACCTCAAATCTTGATCCATACAAGTAATGCCTCCACAACTTCAAAACAAACACTACAGCTGCCAACTCTAAATCGTGCGTCGGATAGTTCCTTTCATGAACCCTCAGCTGTCTCGAAGCATAAGCTATAACCTGCTTATTCTGCATCAACACACCACCCAAACCCAACAATGAAGCATCACAGTAAACCTCAAATGATTCCGACGGACTCGGTAATATCAGAATAGGAGCAGTAGTTAACCTTCTCTTTAACTCTTGGAAACCTTCTGCACATTTTGAGTCCCAAACAAACGCTTGCCCCTTTCTAGTCAACATCGTCAACGGTAACGCCAACTTAGAAAATCCCTCAATGAACTTCCTATAATAACCAGCCAAACCAAGGAAACTTCGAATCTCAGCAACAGACTTCGGAGCTTCCCACTTAGATACCGCTTCTATCTTAGAAGGATCAACAGCAACACCACCTCTTGAAATCACATGACCAAGAAAACTAACTTCTTCTAACCAAAATTCACACTTAGACAGTTTAGCAAATAACTGTTTTTCTCGCAGCACTCCTAAAACCACTCTCAAATGCTCAGCATGCTCTTCTTCAGATTTCGAATACACCAAAATGTCATCGATAAACACCACAACAAACTGATCCAAGTACGGATGGAAAATCCTATTCATGTACTCCATAAATACTCCAGGCGCATTAGTCACACCAAAAGGCATTACAGAATACTCATAATGTCCATACCTCGTTCTGAAAGCAGTCTTCTGAATATCCTCAGTTTTCACACGTATCTGATGATATCCCGATCTCAAATCTATCTTGCTGAACACACTCGCACCAACCAACTGATCCATCAAATCATCAATCCTCGGCAAAGGATACCGATTCTTGATCGTCACTTTATTCAGTTGCCTGTAGTCCACACACAACCTCATAGTACCTTCCTTCTTCTTAACCAACAACACTGGTGCACCCCACGGTGACACACTTGGACGAATAAACTTCTTATCCAACAAATCTTCCAACTGACTTTTCAATTCAGCTAACTCAACAGCAGACATACGGTACGGAGCCATCGATATCGGTCTAGTACCAGGTACCAATTCAATCGAGAACTCAACTTCACGCTCTGGCGGTAACTCATTCACTTCTTCCGGAAACACATCAGGAAAGTCACACACCACTGCTAGATCACGAATCACTAGTTTATCTTTAGCCTCTAAAGTTGCCAACAGCATAAACAACTCTGCCCCATCTGCCACTTCCTCATTCACCTGCCTGGCTGATAGAAACAGACTCTGCCCTTCCTCAGTCTCAGGAAATATCACCGTCTTATCAAAACAGTTGATATAAACTCGGTTAAACACCAACCAGTTCATACCCAAGATAACGTCAATCTGCACTAATGGAAGACACACAAGGTCTATCCCAAAATCTCTACCAAAAATATTCAAAGGACAACTCAAACAAACCGAAGTAGTAGTCACTGAACCCTTTGCAGGAGTATCAATCACCAAACTTCCACGCATCTCAGATATCTCTAATTTAAGCTTCACAGCACAATCCACAGATATAAAAGAATGAGTAGCACCTGTGTCAATAATAGCTACAAGAGGAAAGCCATTAATATAACACGTACCTCGGATCAAACGATCATCTGCAGAAGTCTCAGAACCTGATAGAGCAAAAACCTTGCCTCCTGACTGATTCTCCTTCTTCGGCTTAGGACACTGGGGACTGATATGACCCAACTCTCCATAGTTGAAACAAGTTACAGTCTTCAATCGGCACTCTGCAGCCAAGTGACCACCTTTCCCACACTTGAAACACTTCATCTCAGCACTGGTACACTCATGAACACGATGTCCAGCCCGACCACATCTATAACACTTAGCAGGAGCACTAGAGTCTCCCCCACTAGGCCTCTTCATGCCACTCTGCTTCTGAAAACCTTTGCCAGCTGCATACGGTTTTCCACGATCCATCTGATTCTTACCCTTCCTATCAACCCTCTGCTGATAGCTCTCTGCTCTAGCCTTGGAATCCTGTTCAAAAATTCTGCAACAGTCAACCAAGTCAGAAAACACCCTGATCCTCTGATATCCAATAGCTTGTTTGATCTCAGGACGCAACCCGTTCTCAAACTTCACACATTTCGAAAATTCTCCAGCAGCCTCATTATAGGGAGTATAGTACTTTGACAGCTCGGTGAACTTCACAGCATACTCAGTAACCGACCTGTTACCCTGCTTCAATTCCAAAAACTCTATTTCTTTCTTTCCTCTGACATCTTCTGGAAAATACTTTCTCAGGAACCTTTCCCTGAACACAGCCCAAGTGATCTCAGTATTCCCAGCAGATTCCAACTCAGTGCGGGTAGCAACCCACCAATCATCAGCTTCCTCTGACAGCATATGTGTACCGAACCTGACCTTCTGGTTATCAGCACACTCAGTTACTCTGAAGATCCTCTCGATCTCCTTCAACCACTTCTGAGCACCATCTGGATCGTATGCTCCCTTGAACATTGGAGGATTGTTCTTCTGGAACTCACTCAGTTGACGAGCAGCTCCCATTCCCACAACATTCGGGTTCCCTCCAAGTACTCCAGCTAGCATACCCAGAGCCTCAGCAATCGCAGCATCATCTCTACCTCTTCCAGCCATCTCTATTCTGAAAACCCAACAAGCTAAAACAATAAGTACTGATAGGGTTACACAACACCTATCCCGTACAGGGAAAACAGAATAATTACGACTCGACACGACCGACTATGCTCTGATACCACTAATGTAACACCCTTCTAAAATACCCCAAAAATTAATTAAATAATAAACATATAATCAGAGTAATAGTGCACCAAGGGTGTCACACAAACATTCCACACCATTTAAACAATATAACAATCATGCTCTTTTATTTAATTTAAATATAAAGTATTTGCACAATTACGCAGCGGATAGAGATCAACTCAATCATGCAAAACATGTAACATCACATGTAATTTAGTTCAACAACAACAACAACAATATTAGTGTTCCCGCCCGATGTTACATCTATCAGAGCATGACCCACTAGGGAGACTACACTAGACTCCAAGCATTTGCTTCTACTCAACTCATTTCTCGTTACCTGAAAAATAGTTGTAAGGGTGAGTTCCTCAATCAATATAATAAGCATTATAAAACAACATGTAATGCCAAGTAATTAACACATCAATCACCCTAATTGCAATACACATTCAGTAATAGCTCATTGGCTTAAACATCATACTCAACATCAATATACAATACCAGTATAATCTCAAATCATACTTAACAACAACACAACACACGTATAATATTGGAACACATCCATTCATATTATACGCCATACATATTTTTATGCAATGAGACTCTACACATGCGGTACCGACTATTCTCGAACATATAGTTCAAGCTCACCGATCCCTCCAGATACGGCTACTAAGCTCACTAGTCCCACTCATTTGAGACCTAGTGACTCACTCACTAATTCCTCACCATGGGAATTAGCTACAGCCCCGAAGGCTAGACTATGCACACTAATCATCTAGTATGCAAACATCAACAAACCCACAATGGTTCACTCACTAATTCCTCACTATGGGAATTAGCTACAGCCCCGAAGGCTATGCCATGCATGCTAATCATCTAGCAATGCAACATCAACAATAATTCAAGAATAAACATATGCTCACACTCTGAGCCATACAACAGTCCATTCACACATACATGCATAATATATACATTCACAGCATCATGTACATCATTATACATCACCAATCGTTCATCACATAAGCATGTCAGATTATGCCAAACAACAACCACAATATTAGTTTCATACCCCAAAATTTGCCCATTAATATTTCAAGACATTTTGCAAGGCATTCCGACTCATATATAACACTGATCTTGAAGAAACAAAGGCCCAGCTCACGGATGGCCCAATCCAGAAAATGGCCCAAACTGGCCTGTTCGCTACGCGCTCGCCTAGCGAAGCTGACAGACATAAAAAATTTCGGGCTTCATTCTGAGCCAAAAAAAAAAAAAAAAAAAAGAGAATTTTTTTTTAATTAATTAATTAATTAATTAATTAATTAAATAATTAAAATAAATAAATAAATAAAATATAACAAATTATTTTGGACTTGGGTCTCCCTCATTCCAAGCCCATTACCCACGAAATTAGTCTATAAATACTGAAGTTTCAGTAGGGGAGTTAGACTTGGAGTTTACACTGGGAGATTCACTGGAGAAAGAAGAAAGAGAAGCAAAACACTCTGAGGTTTCCTTGGAACAAAACCTTGAGGAAAAAGAAAGAGAGAGAACAGAGAAGGACGGATAGAAACTTTGGCATAGGAACCCTGCCTACCCGGAGAATTCAGAGTAAAGAAACCCTGAAGGCAGCCCATCTGCACCGAAGCCATCGCCGTCCAATTCCCGCTGCCTAACTTATTCCGATACTACAAGTGGTCAATCCCTTCAACCTTGAATTGGCAAACAGGTTTGCGTATCTCTATTGTTTATACTTTCAATTGGCCATATCTACATATATAATGCATCATGATTAAATGTTGATATATAATTTGCTTTCGTATGGGAATTTAAATATGCCTGAATATCCTGAATGTTTGACCATGTTATTCCTGTGATAAAATGCCATAAAATTCAAAGTTCCTAACATGGGGCTGTTTTCAAATTCAAAATCCGTGGCCTTCGCTAGGCGAGGCAGAGGCGAACGAGACAGTACCTGATTCTTCTAGTCTGTTTTTTTTTATGTTTTTATCATAGCCATGCATTATTCATCCTATCCTATTTATTGTTGTGATATTTCTCCGGTGTAATCTTCGATTGCACCCTGATTTGGTGTTCTGACATGTTTCTTTTTTTGAGTTTCGTAAAGGTTCACATATCCCAGGAAAAGGTTATTGGCTAGGTATTCCACTTTATTTGTGGGATACCCTTGTGGAGTTTCACCCTAAATTAATTTTTAATGTATTAATTTCTAATGTATTAATTTTTTAATATATTATTTTTAATAATTTTAATGTGGAGTTTCATCCTAATTATATAATTAATTGTAAAACTTTGCCTTTGAATAAGTGATCTTGGACCTCTCTTTGTTGCCTTACGATTACGATATTACGGTCATGTCCCGCGAACGTGGGGATACCCTTAGCAAAGACCCTTCGGTTAAATCATCATAAAATAAATTATAGTCCCTCGGATGTTGCCTTCGAATATACAACTTTGTCCCTCGATGACCCTCCGATGTTGCCTACGGTTAAAAGATGATAGTCCCTTCGAATGCTAAGGTATCCTCATAACTGTTACCTTCAATGACCAATCGATGACCCTACGATGACCCTTTTACATCCAAAGGATAAAACTACTTATTTCTCAATAATAAGGACAGTTTTACCCTCATAAGGATAGAAAATACTCATAAAGACCTTGGGTCGGTATAACTCTTAATTGCTGGCTCACAATCTAAAAACAATTTTCACACCTCACACCTTTCAAAATATCTTTAGAAAATCACCACTTGGTATACATTCATACTAGAATCATTACCGAGTTATATTTTTCTAAACAATTTTCAAAACTAAACGAGATAATCACTTTGTATACATTCATACAAGAATCATTACAAAGTTAAATTCTCTTTTCAAAACAATTTTTCTAAACAATTCACAAACACTTTTTTTAGACAAAAATAATATAAGTGATCGAGCAATTAAGAGCCCATGGATAACCATGGATACAAAGGGTGCTAACACCTTCCCTTTGTATAATGTACCTCCCGAACCCAAAATCTAAATTAAGGTCTTTCCTGTTCTTTTCCACCTTTCCTTATTGGATAAAAGAAAAGTCGGTGGCGACTCTTGCTAACCGCGACATTGTGATTAAAACCACAAAAAAGTCCAGTTCACCGTATGACAGAACTGGCGACTCTGCTGGGGATCCTAAATATTTAAAAAGAGAGGTTACCTTAAAAACAAGATCACTTATTCAATTTGTCTGATTTATTTTTAAGGGATTGCTTGGGTATGATATGCTTGAGTGAAAGATCCTACACCTGGATCTAGTGTACCTTAGGTAAGTAGCAAGAGATCATCGCGACTGTCCGGCGTATACTGGAATGGTCAAAATGATGGCTACGGTTAATGTGGCACTTTGGATGTCCTGATGTTCCTCATGTTAGTTGAGGAAATATTTGGCATTCGCGTGGTGTCATAAAAGCATTAACCAGACCTTTAGAACCCTAATTGACTCATCCTGGCCATTAGAAAGTAGTGAGATAACTGGCTTCGGTTCCGACTGGAGTTGGTTGAGACTCGATACTACACTCTTTGAGATTGGACTTTAGGGAAGCTTCGGTCAACCACTTGGTGTTGCACTGAAGTGGACTTAAGGAAAGGTCAATGATTTGAGATCCTTCTAGAACCCGGTTACTATTCTAAGACAGGTTGAACCAACCAAACTTCAGTGGGGAGGGTATTTACCTATGGAACTCACGCAAGCCTTAAAACCTAGGAATGATTGTTGTGCGACTTGCTTGTGCTTGTTATTTATCTAACAACATGACATCATAACAACATAACATCATAACATCATGGCATTGTACTAACCATTTCAAGGATTTAGGGATTTAACTCTGCTAAAAAAAACAAAAACAAAAGCAAAAACAAAAGAGAAAAAAAAAGAAGCTCTTTTTGTTAGTTTATGCAAAGTTAAATCCCGAAAGTCCTTGAAAACATTTCATACATTGCATTGCATCGCATAACAGGTATTCTAAAGGATCAGTGTTCTCACGATTTTCCTATCAAACAGATTCCAGCAGATTCAAACAGATTGAACAATGGCTCTCGAACAAACTGTCAAAGATCTCCAGGCCCAGAATGCTCAATTCCAGGAAATGATGCTGAGCTTATCTAAGGGGCAGGAAGAACTGAAAGCTCTTTTGATGGAGAAGAAGAAGGACCAGAAACCTGTGGGTTACATCAACCCGGGGAGAAGGCTTAAGGGACAGGTTACAGGAGTCAAGATTAGAATTCCGAAGGATTCAGAAGAAGAGACCGAGAATGATTCGGAAGATGAGAATCCTAATCTCGTCAATTCTGAGGACGACGATGAAGATTATGAACATGAACAGTACTCTCCGAAGGATGATAAGTACAAGTTGCTGGAAGAACGTATGCTAGCTATGGAGGGGCAGAAAGTGCCCGGTCTGGATTTCGAAAACTTGGGTCTGGTCTCTGATGTGGTCATTCCCCGCAAATTCAAGGTTCCCATTTTCACTAAGTATGATGGTGCCTCTTGTCCTCAGATGCATCTAAGGGCTTATGTGAGAAAGATTCAGCCGCACACTACTGATAAGAAACTGTGGATCCATTTCTTCCAAGAGAGTCTGTCTGGCACACAGTTAGAGTGGTATTATCAGCTTGAGAGCTCTAACATCCGCACATGGACTGATTTAGCAACAGTTTTCTACAAGCACTACCAGTATAATTCTGAGTTAGCGCCTACTCGGCTACAGCTACAAAATATGACTATGGGTTCTAAAGAAAGTTTCAAAGAATATGCTCAAAAGTGGAGAGATTTGGCTGGCAGAGTCAAACCCCCTATGACTGATCGAGAGTTAGTGGACATGTTCATGGGTACACTGACTGGCCCATTCTACAGCCATCTACTGGGAAGTTCCTCGTCAGGTTTCACTGAACTTATCTTGACAGGTGAACGGGTTGAAAGCGGCATTCGAAGTGGAAAGATACAGGCAGCTACTTCTGCAAGCACCAAAAAGTCCTATCAGGGAAAGAGTGAATCAAATGCTGTGTACAGTGAGAGGAAGCATAACAAGAAGAATCGTGACCATACTGTTGGGGCAGTTACAATTGCCGCACCGCCATCTCAGAACTTCCAACACAGACAAGACAGGTCGAGAAGACAGTTTACCAAGATCAATATGACTTTAACCCAAGCACTGCAGAGTATGTTAAAGGCCAATTTGATTACCCTCAGAGGCCCTCCTGCAAATCCCAACACTACTTCTCCTCGTTATAATCCCAACGCCAGGTGTGCCTATCACTCCGATAGCCCCGGGCATGATACGAATGATTGCTGGTTGTTGAAGAACAAGATTCAGGATATGATCAACGCTGGAGAAATTGAATTTGATCCTCCGGCGACCCCCAATGTCATCACAACACCTATGCCTAATCATGACCAGAATGTTAATGTTGTGGACGACAATTCTCACGTTACTGACGTTGCTGATTTAGCATCTCCTCTCCTGATCGTTAAGAAGAATTTATTGCAAGCTGGTTTATTTCCAGGTTGTGCTGAAGATTGCGATCTCTGTGTACTCCGACCCAATGATTGTTTGAAGTTGAAGAACGGCATTCAACGGCTGATGGATGATCGTACATTTCTATTTGAAAGGGTTCCTAAGGTGGACAACTCTATTGAAGAGGTATCTGTGATTGCTAGGTCCAAAGCTCCAGTGAAGATTACCGCTACTAGAGTGCCTGTGAAGATTACCGCTGAGCCCAAAGTGGCTCCCCTGATTATTACCGCACCTGGCCCCGTGCCATATTCCTCCAGCAAAGCTATTCCGTGGAACTATGGAGGCGACGTTTACATCCATGGCATAAAGCAAGTTGGTAGTTCTGCTAATCCTAATGATATTGTGGGGACTAGTAAAGTTACTCGAAGTGGAAGGATCTACTCCCCAGAAATCTCACCTCCCGCTCCCGAAATTCGAGGAAAAAGACCAGTCAATCCTCCGCAGTCAGAGACATCGGTCGAAGTTACTTCTGAAGATGTTGCCAAACAGGAAATGGAAGAGATGCTGAAAATCATCCGTAAGAGCGATTTTGATGTAGTGGAACAATTGGGGCATACTCCGTCTAAAATCTCAATGTTGTCCTTGTTATTATCCTCTGAATCCCATGCCAATGCATTGATGAAATTCTTGAAGACCGCTCATGTGCCTCAAGAAACATCCGTCGATCAATTCGAACATTATGTTGCTAATTTGACTGTTGACAATGGCCTAGGCTTTTCCGATGCTGACCTGACGCCAGCAGGAAAGAATCACAATAAAGCTCTGCATATCTCCATCGAGTGTGAGGGGATCACCCTGGCTCACGTGTTGATCGACAACGGCTCTTCCTTGAATGTGCTCCCGAAAGCTGTACTCGATAAATTTGACTACAACGGCATTGAACTGAAACCTAGTGATGTAGTGGTGCGTGCTTACGATGGTGCGAAGAGTGTTGTCTATGGTGAAGTGGTTCTCCCTATCAAGATAGGACCTCAAGTCTTCAACACTACCTTTCACGTGATGGACATTCGTCCCGCCTACTCCTGCTTGTTGGGGCGCCCTTGGATCCATGGGGCAGGTGCGGTAGCTTCGTCACTTCATCAAAAGCTGAAGTATCCAATAGCAGGCATGGTTGTCACTGTATGTAGAGAAGAAGAGTATATTGTCAGTAGTGTGCAAGCCTTCAAATACGTTGAGATGGATGGTGAATTCTTTGAGACTCCTTCTCAGTCATTTGAAGTGGTTCCTCCACCCAGTCCTGTCCTTAAGCCAACTCCCCTTGTGCCCAAGGTTGTTCGTGCTCCCCCTGTCATGATCTCTCTGAAAGATGCTCAAGCCGCGATTGAAAATGGTGATCGTGCTGGTTGGGGTCAACTGATCAATGTACCGTACAAGTCTGATAAAGCTGGCCTGGGGTTTAACTCTGGAAAGATAGTCAAAAATCAGATTAATGCTATGGAAGATGCTGATAGTGATTGCGACTTGGATAGCTGGATTTTCCCAACAATTGGTGACGGACTCAACAATTGGAAGACTGAAGACATTATCCCGATTTCCTTTAGTCAGGAGTAATTGTTATTGTTTATTCTAGAATTGCAAATTTTAATCTTCTTTTACAATCAAACTTCTTAAAGCATTGTGTCTGTGCCCGAGGCACAATGGCTAATTTGTTAGGGGTTTTGTCATTTTCATAAGCATATTTATATTCAATAAATCAATGGACGTTTTGCATTCAAATATTGCGCTCTTTGTCTTTCCTATTATCTTTCAAACAAGCTATGTTTTCTTACACACACGCACGTAACAATTTGCCGATCCATATCCACTCTGGATCCTGTTGGTAATGACTCTGCTACTGTTCATTATGACTTTGAAAATCCGATCTACCAAGCCGAGGATGGAAGCGAGGAAGATTGTGAAGTCCTTGGAGAACTTGCCCGACTACTGCAAGAAGAAAAGACTATACAGCCGCATGAGGAATCAATTGAAATTGTAAATCTGGGTACTGAAATAAACAAGAAAGAAGTCAGAGGTTTCTTGGGGCACTCGAATTACATTGCCCGATTCATTCCACACTTGACTGTTACCTGCAAACCCATCTTCAAATTACTGAGACAAAATCAAGAGATGGTATGGAATGATGAATGCCAAGAAGCTTATGACAAAATCAGGAAATATCGCCAAGAACCTCCAGTTCCGATGCCACCAGTTGAAGGAAGACCTTTAATTACGTATTTGACCGTGTTAGAAAATTCAATGAGGTGTGTTGGGGCAACATGACGAGTCTGGTCGAAAAGAGCATGCCATATACTGCCTTAGCAAAAGGTACCGACTGTGAAACAAGATACTCACAGCCCGAGAAAGCTTGCTGTGCTTTGGCCTGGGCTGCTCGCCGACTAAGACAGTATATGTTGAATCATACCACCTTATTGACTTCTAAGATGGATTCTATCAAATACCTATTTGAGAAACCTGCTGTCTCCTGAAAGAGTTATCACTGACAATGGTACTAATTTGAACAACAAGATGATTACTGAACTCTGCACGCAGTTCAAAATAAAACACCATAACTCTTCTCCGTACCGGCCAAAGATGAACGGCGCCGTGGGGACTGCTAACAATATCAAGAAGGTCATGCGAGAAATGACAGTAACATACAAAGACTGGCATGAGATGTTACCCTTTACTCTTTACGGTTATCGCACTTCAGTGCGCACTACGACAGGGGCAACTCCGTTCTCTTTAGTCTATGGAATGGAAGCCATCTTACTAGTAGAGGTTCAGATTCCCTCTCTAAGGATCATGAAAGAGGCGGGCTTAGACAAGGACGAATGGATTCAGACTCGACTCGATCAGATAAATTTGATGGATGAGAAGAGACTTGCGGTTGTTTGTCATGGGCAGATATATCAGAAATGCATGACCCAGGCATTTAACAAAAGAGTTAAGAGACAGGTGTACCAACTTGGCGACTTGGTGATCAAGCGTATCATTCTATCACAAGGTGATCCCAGAGGCAAATGGACTCCCACATACGAAGGACCATTTGTGGTTAAGAAGGTATTCTCTGGTGGAGCCATGATACTCGCTACTATGGATGGTGAAGACTTCCCACATCCCGTGAACGCGGACATAGTTAAAAAATACTACGCATAAAAGAGACCCGCTAGATCGACGTATCTAGGCAAAAGTAAGGGCATCCCGGCGAACCAAAAGGGTTCGGGCAAAAATTAGGGATATATAAAAAAAAATGTACACCCGGCAAGTCGAAAACCTGAAAAGGTGGCTTGGGCAAAAAAGGGTATCCTGGTGGACTGAAAACCTGAAAAGGCGGTCCAGGAAAAAATTAGGGATTAAAGCGTATGACTATGTCCCGTTCTCAGTCAACTTTCATCCAAGTTCGAGGGACTGACCAAGCCAATCACTTCTATCCGACAGCAAGGGATGAGATGCTCGAAGACATAATGACAGTAGTAGGCTTAAAATCAATAGGACTTCTTCCACATAGCTTTCTCTTTGTTTTCGACAATTTCCTCTTACTAGGATTTCTGTCTCCTTGTACACAAAATGCCTGTTTATAGGCCTCCTTTCAAAATCAATACAACCCTCTTTCAAAAAAAAGATGCTTTTGTTTTTACTTTTCTGTTTTGGTTGCGTAAATGTCCATTGATTTAATTTGAATTAATATGTGCATTTGAATATGACTGATGTTTACCAAAAATACATGCATAGAATAGCAATAGCAATTACTACCCGACTTCAGGATCAAGGAGAAGGTCTAATCATGCTTCCAATGAATCCGCTACCAATTCTCTTCCCCAGCAAGCCTGTTTTTTTTTTCCCTCAGAAAATGGCAGTATCCCCAGGCACAGCCAGTTACTCCCCAACAGAGGTCGGCGTAACCAGACAGATTGATCATCTCATCCATCCCCAGCCAGGCTCTGTTGAATATTTCCACCATCAGACAGAAATCAAAAACCCCCGGCCGAGAAAGGGTCATTGTTACAAATATCTCCAATCAGTAGATGGGGATTTATTTTCCCCAGTAGAGTCCCCAAGCAGAACTTCTCATACGCATAACTCATTCATTACATCATTTCACAGCATACGCATGCATACAACATTCGCATTTATTTTAGCATAACACGAAACATCTCATACATCATGACATAGCATGAAGCTAACTTTTCTTTGCAGGTTATTTATCCTCCTGATATAGTCAAAATAAAAGGTTCATTCAGACAGACACCTTTATCAATCACATTCAAGATTCAGATACATATTTCAAATACAGTTCATGGGAACATTCATTCTGACAACACTTCGATATCCTCCTAACGATGGCATCTTTAAGCCCATCCCAGACATTTCTTGCAAGTACAACATATACAGGTTATCAGATACAGCCTAACGTACGGTTCATTCTGATTCAGCCCAACATATGACTTCTTCAGCAACTCCAATGCGGTCTAACGTACGACCCATTTGGACCTTCAAATCCTCAGATGCTGCCTAGCGTACGGTACATTCAGGGGTGTAGTCTAGCGTACGACTACTTTCTTTTTCAGATGCAGCCTAACGGACGGCTCATTCTACAACTCGGATACGATCTAACGTACGATCCATTCTGAACTTCAACAACCCCAACGCGGTCTAACGTACGACCCGTTTGGATCTTACAACCCTCAGATGCTACCTAACGTACGGTACATTTCTGAAGTGTAGTCTGGCGTACGACTACCGCTTTCATCATCAGATGCGGCCTAACAGACGACTCATTCTGCGACGGTCTAACGTACGAACCGTTCGGATGTCCATCCCCTCAGATGCTACCTAACATACGGTACATTTCTGAAGTGTAGTCTAACGTACGACTACCCCTTTCATCATCAGATCCTACCTAACATACGGTACATTTCTGAAGTGTAGTCTAACGTACGACTACCCCTTTCATCATCAGATCCTACCTAACATACGGTACATTTCTGAAGTGTAGTCTAACGTACGACTACCCCTTTCGTCATCAGATTCAGCCTAACGTACGGCTCATTCTGCAACTCAGATACGATCTAGCGTATGGTCCATTCTGATCCTTTATCCCCAACAGCATATGACACACTCCGACTCCCCAGCGAAGTCGGCAGCCTAATGGATGACTCATTATACGGTCTAACGTACGACCCAGTGTGGCACCCATGTCTTCAAATTGGCCTAATATACGGCGCGATCTAAAGCTTTCGTCATCAAACCTCCCGGATGGCATCTTTAAGCCCATCTCCATCAAGACCAACTGTCGATTCTCAAGTGCAAACTTTTGGGGCATTCTAGTGTTCAATAATCTTCCACCTCCAGACCACGAATGGCGTATACACCATTCTAACTCTCTCGGTCCAAGAATATTGAACAGGGGCAGCTGTCATACCCCAAAATTTGCCCATTAATATTTCAAGACATTTTGCAAGGCATTCCGACTCATATATAACACTGATCTTGAAGAAACAAAGGCCCAGCTCACGGATGGCCCAATCCAGAAAATGGCCCAAACTGGCCTGTTCGCTACGCGCTCGCCTAGCGAAGCTGACAGACATAAAAAATTTCGGGCTTCATTCTGAGCCAAAAAAAAAAAAAAAAAAAGAGAATTTTTTTTTTAATTAATTAATTAATTAATTAATTAATTAAATAATTAAAATAAATAAATAAATAAAATATAACAAATTATTTTGGACTTGGGTCTCCCTCATTCCAAGCCCATTACCCACGAAATTAGTCTATAAATACTGAAGTTTCAGTAGGGGAGTTAGACTTGGAGTTTACACTGGGAGATTCACTGGAGAAAGAAGAAAGAGAAGCAAAACACTCTGAGGTTTCCTTGGAACAAAACCTTGAGGAAAAAGAAAGAGAGAGAACAGAGAAGGACGGATAGAAACTTTGGCATAGGAACCCTGCCTACCCGGAGAATTCAGAGTAAAGAAACCCTGAAGGCAGCCCATCTGCACCGAAGCCATCGCCGTCCAATTCCCGCTGCCTAACTTATTCCGATACTACAAGTGGTCAATCCCTTCAACCTTGAATTGGCAAACAGGTTTGCGTATCTCTATTGTTTATACTTTCAATTGGCCATATCTACATATATAATGCATCATGATTAAATGTTGATATATAATTTGCTTTCGTATGGGAATTTAAATATGCCTGAATATCCTGAATGTTTGACCATGTTATTCCTGTGATAAAATGCCATAAAATTCAAAGTTCCTAACATGGGGCTGTTTTCAAATTCAAAATCCGTGGCCTTCGCTAGGCGAGGCAGAGGCGAACGAGACAGTACCTGATTCTTCTAGTCTGTTTTTTTTTATGTTTTTATCATAGCCATGCATTATTCATCCTATCCTATTTATTGTTGTGATATTTCTCCGGTGTAATCTTCGATTGCACCCTGATTTGGTGTTCTGACATGTTTCTTTTTTTGAGTTTCGTAAAGGTTCACATATCCCAGGAAAAGGTTATTGGCTAGGTATTCCACTTTATTTGTGGGATACCCTTGTGGAGTTTCACCCTAAATTAATTTTTTAATGTATTAATTTCTAATGTATTAATTTTTTAATATATTATTTTTAATAATTTTAATGTGGAGTTTCATCCTAATTATATAATTAATTGTAAAACTTTGCCTTTGAATAAGTGATCTTGGACCTCTCTTTGTTGCCTTACGATTACGATATTACGGTCATGTCCCGCGAACGTGGGGATACCCTTAGCAAAGACCCTTCGGTTAAATCATCATAAAATAAATTATAGTCCCTCGGATGTTGCCTTCGAATATACAACTTTTTCCCTCGATGACCCTCCGATGTTGCCTACGGTTAAAAGATGATAGTCCCTTCGAATGCTAAGGTATCCTCATAACTGTTGCCTTCAATGACCAATCGATGACCCTACGATGACCCTTTTACATCCAAAGGATAAAACTACTTATTTCTCAATAATAAGGACAATTTTACCCTCATAAGGATAGGAAATACTCATAAAGACCTTGGGTCGGTATAACTCTTAATTGCTGGCTCACAATCTAAAAACAATTTTCACACCTCACACCTTTCAAAATATCTTTAGAAAATCACCACTTGGTATACATTCATACTAGAATCATTACCGAGTTATATTTTTCTAAACAATTTTCAAAACTAAACGAGATAATCACTTTGTATACATTCATACAAGAATCATTACAAAGTTAAATTCTCTTTTCAAAACAATTTTTCTAAACAATTCACAAACACTTTTTTTAGACAAAAATAATATAAGTGATCGAGCAATTAAGAGCCCATGGATAACCATGGATACAAAGGGTGCTAACACCTTCCCTTTGTATAATGTACCTCCCGAACCCAAAATCTAAATTAAGGTCTTTCCTGTTCTTTTCCACCTTTCCTTATTGGATAAAAGAAAAGTCGGTGGCGACTCTTGCTAACCGCGACATTGTGATTAAAACCACAAAAAAGTCCAGTTCACCGTATGACAATTAGTACATTTCAATATTGCATATACTGCTCAAAACAACGGGAATTTATCCCTATTACACCATAGGAAACATAGGCCAACCCTCAATTAGGTACGCCACATTTAAAAACAATAATTTTTCACTCTGCAACAGTGTTAACCGGTTAACGCCCTGGGTTAACCGGTTAACGCAGGCAAAACTCACTTTCTGGCAAAACGCAACAGTGTTAACCGGTTAACGCCCTGGGTTAACCGGTTAACGCAGGCAAAAACTCAATATTTTCACATTTCAATACAGTGTTAACCGGTTAACGCCCTGGGTTAACCGGTTAACGCAGACCAAACAACAATTCCTGCGCTAACACACGGCAGAATGCAGAATTCCGCCGTTGGAGGACTTCCGGACCTCCGATTCCGATTCCGTAAACAGCTATACGATCGGGAAAACATTACTCACACAAATACCGATTTAATTTCAACTTTCAGCACAGTTCATCCAACAACATTTCAACATTTACAAATCCCAATTAGGGTCAAATTAACGGCTTATCACTACCCATGACATATTATCCCAAAATACCCATTAATCGACGATAAACCCCCCTTACCTTAACAATCCGGCGAATCTTTGAGCTTCAAGCCTTTCCGTTCTTCAACCTTTGCTCTTCAGCTCCTTTCTCCTCTTCTCTGCCCTTTTCCCTTTTCACGATTTCTCTGTTTTCACGTGAAATGTTTTTACTCCCAATGGGCTTTTTCCTTAATTCCAACTTATATATATTTTCCAAATAATAATTATTATTCCAAAATAATAATAATTCAAAAAATAATAATAATAATAAAATTTCCAAATATTTAATTAAATTAATAATTAAATTATTAACTCAATTCAAATAATTATTTTATTATTATCGGGGTGTTACATCAAGTGGTCTCATATCCAAACTATGCACTAATCTCATTTTATGCACAATTTAAGGCAAAGTGATCAAAGTTGAATCACATATGAACAACCAGAATGATTACATCCAAAAAAATATCAAAACAGGTCAAGAAATTCCACAAAAATTATATCCTAAACATAGGACATTCAACAAGCTACATGTTAATTTTCATGCCATTTGGACTAGTGGAGCTATGGGAATTAATTCAACATGTCAAGGCATGCAAAAACACAACCAAAATAGGTCACAACATGTACACTAACTTCAATCAAATGGTAAACAGTGATATTAAATGGGAAATGGATGGGACCAAAGCCAAATGAAAGCTATACATGTTAGGAACTACCCCACCAAATTTCATATTCATAGGATTAGGGATGAGGATTTGGCAACATATGAAAAAATGTTACACAAGCAAGGCCCTAAAAATGCTAAGCAGCAAACAAAAATCCTAATCAATTAGAAAATGGATTATTAAAATCCACAAAAATTCATGTTGAAAGTTAACATGTCAAAGGTATCTCATGCAAAAAATCAGAACCATAGGCCTAATGGAAGCATGGAAAAATAATTCATAAACTCAGCATATCAAAGTGTGACACATATTGTCACACTCAAAAAGAATTAATCACATCTAGCAAACCAGAAGTCCAAAAATTACAAATCATATGTCAAAATCTCCAGGAGAGGGTCAAGAATCATCATGTGAATTTTCATCCAATTTGGAGCTAGCATGACTATTTTGTGATTAAAATGGTAAAACACATCAACATAGCACACATGATGAACATCCCTATGCCAATTAAATTTTCTACCAGGCACAACTTAAATTTCTATGCCTAAAAAAAAGTAGATAAAAAATGGAGATCATCAAAAAAAGTCCCAAATTAATTGGATGAATATTGGTTAATCTATGATTTTTTGAAGATTTGAAATAATTATTGAATATTTATTTAAATGGATTTTGGATTAATTGAATTATTAAGGTCTGAATGGCAAATCCGTAAATAGCCAGGCCATAGCCAAAACGACGTAGTGTCGTTTTAATGTGTTGGCGAGTTGTGGTTCGCCCAATCCAGCGGGAAACAGCAATTTGAATGGCCAGGCGCGGACGAAGGATCAAACACACTCATGTTCATCGTTTTTTCCCAGAAATCTACCAACAAGCTCAAGAACATCAAGAACATCCAACTTCAATGAAAATTAACATGCCTATAACCGTTGGAAAGGTCTCGCTCTCAGGATCTCAAATATCACAATGATTCATCCTAATTCTTATCGTACAGCACAGATCGAGCGGAAGAAGATTTTACATCAAAATTTAAATTCACGATTGCTCTCTCGAATCTTAACGATTTTCGATTCTACCTATTGCAGCGTACTCTACACATTATGCTCTACAATAACCACACAATGATTTTGAGTTTGGTAGAAATCGGATCCTAACCTTCTTGACGTGCAGTGCTGGAATCGGTGTGTGCAAGGCCTCAATGAGTGAAAACAGATGCAGAAGATCGTTGTGGACGGTGAAAGATGAAGAGAATCCAGCTCAAGAACGCTCGAATCAACAGATTTTGCTAACTGCCATGGGAGAACCGCTTTACAACAGCTGCGAATTGGCTTGAATCTTCACTCAATTCCTGCAAACAGAAATCCTAGACTACCTAACAATGATGAATCTGCAAAGAATTAACACAAAGATCAGTGAAAATTGGCGAATTGATGCATAAGTTCTTGGTGAAAAATTGGAGAGAAATGAGAGAATTGGTGGAATTTTTGCTTTTGGATCTGTGTATTGTGATTAGTGTTGTGAGTTTCTGTTACAATTAGGCTTATATACAATTAGGCTTAATCCCAACTTTAATCAAGATTAGCACAAAAATGGTGATTAGCAAAAATGAGCTTATGTGTGTAGTTTGGCCTTTTTGCCCTTGGATGGTTTTGATCAATGGAACAGTGATTTATCACCTCAAGCAAACCATAAATATCATTTGGAAGCTATTGGAATTGGTCCCATGCCCATTGAATGTATATTTCTCAATTTCACTATGTGATGGCTTATGTGTTCATTTTCAAGTTCATTTCAAAAGCCAATTTTCAAACCATGAAGCCTTGGCAAGTTATGAATATTCCAACAAGTTTCAAATGCCATTTGTGAAGTGTTGCAAAAATCCCCATCCAAAAATTCCAATTATTTCACAAGTTGGACAATTTTGCCCCTGGTCCTTTTTAACTGTCCAGTTGAAATTTGACCTTTTGCATTGACCTTTTTTGAAGAAATCCAATTATGCACCATGAAAGTACATGTCAAATGGAGTTTGTGCATGAGAAGATCATCCAATTTGGACACTCCATGTGGAAGTTATGCCCTCCTGATTATGGGTCATTTTTGAAATTGAATGGGCCATAACTTGCCAACCATACATGGGATTTTCAAGTTCTTGGACTTTTTGGAATGGTGAGGACAAGATCTTCAACTTTCATGTTGGACAAATTTCCATTTGAAGCTTTCTTGGACACGTAATATTTGGGAGAAAAACTTTCCATTTTGGGCAGGTGAGAATTACAGGTCATTTCCATTTTTGGAAACTTTTTGTCTGACTTCAAATCCTTCAACCTTGATCTTTGAAATGCCAAATGAGGCTCATATGGACATGAATGAGACTTTTCCAACCATCCCACACCTTCCAATTCCTGATTAAATGCACAGTTGACCACAGTTGACCACAATTGACTTTTCTATGGTTTTGGATGACTGGGCCATGTTCTGATGAATTCCAAGCCTCTTTCAATTGAGATCTTGATTCCAAATGATATCACAAGTTATATGAACTCTTTATGAATGATCATGGTGTCCAAATTCTTCAAGAATGGCCACCATCTATTGCTCATGGCCTGATTTGACTATTTGACTGATGATTGCTTCAGCTGCAAGAAACAAGGTTAGATAACAATATTTTTGTACATTTGGTTAGTGAACAAATGAAAAGAAATGATATACAAATGCAATACATGCTTGGTGATCAAGAATCACACTCACAAGGTATCCCACCCACTAGGAGAGAAGCTAGGGTATGCAATGATCCTTGAGGCCATGATATGATATGATATGGGCCATGAGGGATCTTAGGGACAAAATTGGGGTCTTACAGTGAGACAAGTCGAAAGGTTAAGAGACGAAAAATTCAGAGCAAATAAGAACAAAAAAGAAAGGGTGGCCTATGTAGGGGCTTGTCAAAATAATGAATATGACGATAACGAACCAAGTAACTTCGACGAACAAGAGATTGACTTAGCAGAACTAAAGCAAGGCCCACCTTATTCGTGTAAAGTACTAACTTCGTCGAATGGAAACCCAGTCGAAACCAATGATAAGTTCCCCAAAAGAACTTACATGTTCGACATCACCAAATGTGATGAAATTTTCGATTTGTTGGTTAAAGATGGTCAATTAATAAAACCACCAGGCGCTAAAGAATCGCCTATGGAACAATAGAAAAAGAGAGGTTTTTGTAAATACCATAATTTTTTGGGCCATAAAACGTCTCGTTGTTTCCTTTTCAGGGATCTCGTTCAAAATGCTATCCGTGACGGAAGGCTGAAGTTTGGTGATAAGCCAAAACAACAGATGAGGATTGATTCGAATCCCATGCAGCCAGTTGAAGCCCATTACGTTGAACCATCCATTGTGAACTTGGTGGAGGTTGAAATTGCTCCTGATGGCAATCTCGAAATGGTGGAAACTGCTGGAGGTTTCGACACAAATATTAACATGGTTGAGATTGTTGATGATCTCGCAAACCAGAACGAAGTTGAAGTTACTGAAGGCTTCGGCGACCAGAAAAAGATGGAAACTACTGAAGGTTTCGACAAAAAGGACAGTGACGATACTGCTGAAGATGTTATGGTTCAACAAGAAGAGAATTGGGACTGCTTGGGACAGCCAAGTGGAAAGTACGATTATCTCGTGAAATACAATGCGCCGGCAAGCTCTCATATCGACATCAACACAATCCAACCAACCGGTTGGGGAGATGTACCTTTGAGCAACAATGAAAAAACATTTGAGACAATTGAGAATCTCCCTATTACCAAAAAGAAGGTCACTGAAGACCTCACTGTTGAAAACAATGCTACTGAAGGCCTTGATCCTGATCAAATGAAGACAGGTGATGTCGCAAACTACGTCAACACTATGGGACCTTTCAGTGAAGAAGTCACAAGAATCAAAGCAGAAGCTGTGAATGGTCCTATGAAGCCCGTGACCAGTGGAATCCTGCACAGGATAATGGAGGACCCCAAAAGAAATTGGAACAAGTGTTGTTGCAAACATAGTCCCAGGAACATATCTTGGTGTTGCTGCCCAGAAAAGGAGTTCGACCAGATACCAAGAGATGTCGAAGTCGAAGAAGAAAGACTCATTAGGAAAATGAACGAATTGAGCATTGCTGACGAACGAAATGTTGGGGTAAATATGGTGGAAGTATCTCAGAGAGACCAAGCTGAAGTAGGTGAAGATCGTCGTCGAAAGGAGTACCAAAGGCTGGCGTATCCTAAAGAAGAGGAAAATCTCGTGGAATTCATCAAGAGGTGCCAAAAGATGAGGACCGAAGTGATGTTATGCCCACGCTGCAGTGCAATATTCGACAGGAAGGCAGCAACCAATCTGGAAGCAGTGGATAAAGCCAAGAGGAAAGAGAATTGGGGGACAACAAGATATGATCCAAGGAGAAGTGATCATCATCAATGGAGGCATGGAGAAAGACACCATAACACTTACAAACCATCTAACAAAGCAACGGATGACAAATGGGTTCAACCCATTAGAGATGCCCAAGGGCAGAAAAAATGGAGAAAATTTGAGGTTCAGAGAGGCGCTTCGATGGAAGGCAAGAAGGAAATGGAAAAGCACAAGCCAAGACCATATCCTTCAGAAAACTACAAGGGAAAAAACCCTATGTCAAGATCCCAATGGAGAAGATTCCAGAGGCAAAAGAGGGTAGAAAAAGAGTCTGCAGAAAAGAGCGTGAATGGAAAAGACACTAACAGCAAAGATAAAGCAGTATCTAGTAACAATATTCAGATAGTAAGCAGAAAAGAGACTTCCCACCAGATCAATCCTGGCAGCATTGTCGGACCACTGGCGTCGAAAGAGAAGATGCAAGAAGACGATGAAATAACGGACAACTTCGAATCTGACTCCGAAGCGTCCTTTAATGTAATCTGCAATATGGTTTCTGTCCTCCCTAGAGATTATGATAGAGTCATGGAGGTCGAAGACGAGTAAGATGAAATGGAAGAGGAAACAATGGCACACAGGCCCGTTTGCTACTACGTCATGAACAACGGATGCGTCGAAGAGCAAAATGCTTTCTTCGAAAGGCCAGATGATTCCATGAAAGCACATTTAAAGCCTTTGTTCATAAAAAAGGAAAGGTGGAGAATGTTGGTGTAAACAAGATACTGGTAGATGGCGGAGCAGCAGTAAATTTGATGCCCCATTTCATGCTGAAGAAGATTGGGAAGGATGATTCAGACGCAAAACCCCACAACATGGTGTTGTCGAACTACAAAGGAAAAGTAGGAACCACTATGGGCGTTATCCAGGTGAATTTGACTATTGGAACCATAACAAGGCCAACAATGTTCATGGTCATTGCTTCAAGGGCAAATTACAACCTACTACTTGGAAGGGAGTGGATTCATGGTGTAGGAGTCGTACCTTCTTCAATGCATCAGCGAATAGCCATTTGGAGGCCAGACGGGATTGTCGAAAACATTGAGGCTGATCAAAGCTATTTCATGACAGAAGTAAACAATGTCAACAGTCAAAGTTTCGACAAGAACCTGGCTCACATACCTCCGTGCAGCCCAGCAGAGTTCGACCTAAAAGCAACAGATAACGCCTATTGCTCCATGTACCTTCATCCTACACATGGTTTTCAGTGGGACAAAGAAGTGATTGGCGAATCTTACATGTGGGGAACTACACATATAGCGCCAACAGGATGGGGAAGCAAATTTGACGATGACGAGTAAAGAATCAGCGCTCGAAAGAATTACGGCTTACATAGCCGAAAACAAACTCGAAGAGGCCCTTGAGGCTGAAGTAAAATATATGGCTATCGAAGCCAACAAAGAAAATTCTAACGAACAATGTCCCCAAAGAGACGTTGCAGAAGATTATGATAACAACCAAATGGGCGAACGGCAACACCAAAGACTTGACGCCATTTATGATGACGAACCTCTGGGGTTCGAAAAAGATCCAGTGTCAACTAACGAGAAGATGGTGGCGCAGGATCCATTAGAAGAAATAAATTTAAGAGTGGGGGCAGAAAATAGACCAACCTACATAAGCGCAAAAATGGACCCCCAGTTTAAGATCGAAATAGTCCAGTTGCTGAAAGAGTTCAAAGACTGCTTCGCATGGGATTACGACGAGATGCCTGGTCTAGACAGAAGTTTAGTCGAACTGCAGCTACCAATAATGGAAGGAAAGAAGCCAGTAAAGTAGACTCCACGACGCTTCGCACCAGAAATTCTGTCAAAAATAAAAGAAGAGGTCGAAAGACTTCTAAAATGCAAGTTCATCCGCACAACCAGGTATGTCGAATGGATTGCAAATATTGTTCCTGTAGTTAAGAAAAATGGAAAACTTAGGGTATGCATTGATTTTCGAGACTTAAATTCGGCTACCCCAAAGGATGAATATCCCATGCCAGTGGCAGAAATGCTTATAGATTCTGCAGCAGGTCATGAGTATTTAAGTATGCTAGACGGATACTCTGGCTATAATCAAATTTTTATCGCGGAAGAAGATGTTCCTAAAACAGCTTTCCGTTGTCTTGGAGCAATAGGAACGTACGAATGGGTAGTAATGTCTTTTGGGTTAAAGAACGCTGGAGCAACTTACCAACGTGCTATGAATTCCATTTTTCACGACTTTTATTGAAACTTTCATGCAAGTGTATATTGACGATATTGTGATCAAGTCTGTTTCAGGAAAAAGTCATATAGATCATCTTCGACAATCCTTTGAAAGGATGAGGAAGTTTGGTTTGAAAATGAATCCACTTAAATGTGCTTTTGGTGTGCAGGCGGGTGATTTCTTAGGTTTTGTGGTCTACAAGAAGGGGATCGAAATAAATGAAAACAAAGTCAAATCCATAATGGAGGCGAAAGCGCCATCAACAAAAAAGGGGATGCAGTCTCTGCTAGGGAAAATCAACTTTCTCAGAAGATTTATCTCCAACCTTAGTGGAAAAGCGCAAGCTTTCTCTCCTCTACTTCAACTAAAGAAGGAAGACTTCGCATGGGGGCAAGAACAGCAAGCTGCCTTTGACAAAATCAAGGAATACCTGGCTAGTCCTCCAATTCTAATGTCTCCTTGTAGAAAAAGAAGTATGACATTGTACATTTTGGCATCAGACAGAACATTAGGAAGTATGATGTGTCAAGAAGATGAGAATGGCGTCGAAAGGGCCATCTATTATCTAAGTAGAATCCTGAATGATGCTGAAACTAGATATAGTATTATAGAAAAACTATGTTTATGTGTATATTTTTCTTGTATGAAGTTAAAGCATTATATAAATAATATTGATGTATACATTTCTTCCCATTTCGACGTAATAAAATATATGTTATCTAAATCTATTTTACATAGTCGAATTGGAAAATGGGCTTTAGCATTAACAGAATACTCCTTGAAATATCTGCCTTTAAAGGCTGTGAAAGGACAAGTGGTTGCTGATTTTATAGCTGACCACTCTATAGATGAAAATGTAGAATATGTCGAATTAGAACCATGGAAACTATATTTCGACGGTTCCAGTCATAAAAATGGAACTGGTGTTGGGGTATTGATTATTTCTCCTGACAGAATTCCAACAAAATTCAAGTACAAAGTTGAAAGTCCGTGTTCAAATAACGAAGAAGAATATGAAGCTTTGATCGCTGGACTTGAAATCTTGTTGAAATTGGGGGCAACAAGAGTCGAAATAAATGGCGACTCTGAACTGGTGATAAAGCAGTTGACTAAAGAGTATAAATGTGTGAAAGAAAATTTAATCATGTACTTTGTAATAGCCAATAGACTTCTCAAGGAATTCGACAATGTGGCCTTTAGGCACATTTCCAGGCTGGAGAATCAAGAGGCGAATGATCTTGCTCAACTAGCGTCTGGATACAAGTGTCGAAGGAAAAGTTAGAAGAGGCTATTGAAGTCAGAGGAAGAGTCGTATCCACCAAGTTGTCCCCATCGGATTTGGAGTCAATAAGATTAGGATACGGTGACGAAGAAAATTTCGAGATATTCAATATAGATGATTCAGGAATTGCAGAATGGAGAAAGCCTATCAAGAATTATCTACAAGACCCAAATCAGAAAGCAGAAAGAAAGATAAAATACAGGGCTTTGAGTTACGTACTTTTTGGAAACGAATTGTTCAAAAAGACTGCAGAAGGAGTCTTGTTGACATGCTTAGGTGAAGATGAAGCTTACATAGCATTGTCGAATGTGCACAGCGGAGCGTGTGGCGCACACCAAGCAGGTCACAAAATGAAATGGTTATTATTTCGACAAGGAATGTATTGGCCAACAATGCTGAAGGACTGTGTCGAATTTGCAAAAGGATGTCAGGAATGTTAAGTACGTGCAGGCATACCCCATGTTCCTGCAAGTGAGTTGCTTTCAATTATAAAGCCTTGGCCATTTAGAGGTTGGGCTTTAGACTTGATCGGTGAAATTCGACCAGCCTCTTCAAAACATTTTGGTTGGGATAGACTATTTCACTAAGTGGATTGAAGCTATACCATTGGTAAATGTGGATCAAGAAGCAGTTATAGATTTTATCCAAAAGTACATAATTTACAGATTTGGGATACCTGAAACAATAACAACAAATCAAGGATCTATGTTCACTAGTAAAAATATGCAAAAATTTGCACAGGAAACAGGGTTTAAACTCCTTACTTCGACACCTTACTATGCTCAAGCCAACGGGCAAGTTGAAGCAGCCAACAAGGTAGTGATAAATTTGATCAAAAAGCATGTGGGGACAAAACCTAGAAACTGGCATAAAACTTTAGATCAAGTTTTATGGGCTTGTCGAACGTCTCCAAAAGAAGCAACAAATTCGACTCCATTTAATTCGACTCCATCATGAAATTCCATCAGATATATATTGGAGTATGATGATGGACGAATTAGTTGATCTAGACGAAGAAAGGCTGCATGCGCTAGATCTAATAAAGAGACAAAAAGAAAGAGTCGAAAAGTTTTACAATAAGAAAGTAAAATTCAAGACCTTCTTAATTGGTGACCTTGTTTGGAAAGTAATCCTTCCTATGGATCGAAAAGATAAGTTAATGGGAAAATGGTCTCCTAAGTGGGAAGGACCTTTCCAAATTGTGAAAAGTTTTTCAAATGGCGCGTATGAGATTGAAGAAATAGGGAAAGATGAGAGAATCCTAAAGATAAATGGCAAGTATTTGAAAAAATATAAGCCAATATTGCAGGAAGTAAAAATAATAATAGAATAATTGTAAACATAATTCTGATAAGCTTTGCCAAATAAAAATGGCACTAAAGTTACTACAAAGAAAGCCTCAAAGGGCTGAGAATTGTTAAATTAATTCGATTACAAATTGATATTGGCAAAAGTTTCCTTCAACGTGGCGAATTTCTTCCTCTGAAACTGGAGTCGATGATCACAAAGACTTTTGTGAGTGGAGAGAGTCTCAATCTCTTGACTAAGTTGTTGGGCCTTTTCTGCATATCGTATACCCACCTTCAGTTCGTCGTCAATCTCATTCTGCTTAGGTTGTTGTATGGATGCTTTGCGTTTTTTCTCTTAGGAGATCTTTTCTTGAAGCGCTGCTATTTGTTTCTCCCGTTTCTGAATATTATCATCACAAGCAGCAACTTCTTTGACATAAGTTTCAGAAAGTTGTTGCAGCTTTGAAACTTTGTCAGTCGAAGTTGCAACAGCATCCCATTCAGCAGTCTGAGTTTTAGATTTGGAGGAGATTTGCTGAGAAAGATCTCTTTGACGATGAAGGTCTGCAGTCACCAAGTCAATGAGGGTCATCAGCTCCATCACAAAACTGCCAACCTCAGCAGAAGTTTCTAAGACATTTACTTGTTTCAGAATTTTCTTGAGTTCAATATGGGCTAGGGCATTTTCTCCCAAGAATTTGAACAAGTCAACATCAAGGATCTTCGTTTTAATCTTGGTCAAGATGTTGCCAAGTGATGGTGCTTCAGAAGTGGCCCCAGAAGTAGTCGAACTACTCTGCAAAGAATCTTGAAAATTAAAACAAGTGCTAAGCATAGCCTTCAGATACTCTAAGGGCTTCTGCACTTTGAGACTTTCAAGCTCCTCGAGAGAGAAACTAGTCGAACCAGTTGATTTACCACTTCCTTGAGTCTGGTCAGGAGCGGGTTTAGTGTTTCGCCCTAATGTTTGCCCAGCCTCTGTTTGCTTCGACTGGTCATCCCCATCTTTGGCAGTTTCGACTTCATGGTCATCTTCGACCCCAGCTTCCATGTCAGTATCGTCACCCTGATTCGTAGCATCTAACCCTGGATGAGGAGGAGATTCATCTTCAGAAGCTTCACCCATTGTAGCGTCGAATTCTGCTACAGTTTGCCTGTCTTGATCACATGTGGGGATATTTTCTTCTTGGACTGTTTCTTCCAGAATTTTCTCTGGTGTTCTTTCTACAGCCACTTGTTTCTGCAAAATAATTCTAAGTTAGAAGAGAGAGATGCAAAGAAGATGAATATATACGGTCAAAATAAAGATTTACCTCAGGAATCTCAGTGTTAAAGCTAGATTTCCCACTCTCTGTATCCTTCGACTGAGGGTTAGCAGGGGGAGTACTTGCAGAATCCTTCCTAGTTGATTTAACAATGGATCTTTGGGAAGAGACCTTCGTGATTTTCTTCTTCTTCTGGGGAGGGGGGATTAGCTCTGGAGATTCGTCACCAGATTCTTCATTAGGAACTTTATCCTCTTCTTCCTCCTCTTCACTCTTTCTCTTTTGGAATGATGGGGGTTTTCGACTTACCTAGTCATGCAGACCAAAGCCAGTTAGTTTCTTAAAAAGGAAAAGAATAAATGAGAAGAGTTAAAGTGTTGTACCTTTGTCGAATGTTTCTTAGCAGCACTTGGTGACGCGTCGACAAAAGTTTTCTTGGTGGGAATCCTTACGGCTAAGAAAAGAAAGGAGATTCAGAAACGGATATAAGAGACATATGATAATACAGTTAGATTAACAAAAGGAAAAATCATGTTTTCTGTGAACACCTTCAAGAATGGGATCTTCCACGCGAACGTGTTTTATTCCAATATGAAGGTGTCCTTGGTATTCATCCAGATGATACTTAGTCGGAACCACACGCTCAACAGGTTTTTTGTACTGTTGACGAAGAATTTTCATAAAGTCCCCACAAACGAACCAATCTGGAAATGGAGGGCTAAATGCCACGCCAAATTCAGCAGTTGGCAAAGACGGAAATTTTGGCGGATGACAACTGAAGGCCAAGTCATAGCGCGCCTCTGGTTGAACATTTGAAGGGAATGACAATTTTTCAAACTTCTCCGTCAATTTATGTTTTAATTCTGCTGCTGCTTCGTGTATGGTTCGACTAAGATCATCAGGTCTATACGCAGTTTCGAAATATTTTTGAAATTTTTGTATTTCTCTAATGTGTCTTGGAATACCTTTTTTGGTCCGATCCTGCACAAAAGCAAAAGCATTTGTTAAATGTGTAGTGAAAGCGGCTACGTCAAAAAATTTGTGGGAATAATAATCTTTCCACCATTCATCAAACTCAGGAGTACATAGAAAAGATGGTCGAAAGATCACTGGTCGAATGTCAAGAGAGTCATCAGTCAGTTTCTTCGACAGTTCTTTGCCCTCATCTTCAGTGTGAAGGGAGTTGTAAAAAATGATGGATCCTTTCTTGGGGAATATGGGTCGAGGTTTTATTTGGATCAGGCCAAACTGTCTAGAAACAAGATTGGGTTGATAGACTATCAAAGCGATTTGGGTTTTAGTGGCGTTACGATAAGAAAAAAGGAGCCTAGGGGTTAAAAATGATTCCCAAACATTCAGAAATATATTTTCATCCTTCTGCATTTCAAAAGGCAGTTGTTGGGTAAACCATTTAGGTCCAATTTTTCTATCAGCAAAAAGTTCCATGGTCGAAGTAAACTGATACCTTTTGGAAAACATCATGACATAACTTTTGAAAGCTTGTCGAAGGCTAATCCCTTCATCAGTTGGCGTTAGTTGCACCAACCTTGGCCATTCGACAGTCCTGCCTTTCACTTCTTCTTCATCCACCTCTGGCTCTACAGGGAGAGAAGCTTCAAATGTGGCATTGAGCCATAATTGTAAAAGCCAGAAAGTTCCTGATAAATTGATTTTACCTTGGGTTTTGATGGTTTTCAAAAGATGCACGCTCTCACTCAGAGATTCGTAAAGATTCGCCAAAATCATTTTACTCAAACATAGTTTGGTGCCTGCGTGAAGCTGATTGGCCATGGTGATGAATCTCTTGGCAACTTGGAGGGGACGAGAGCAGAACACATATTTGGATAGCGACAGAGTCAAAAAGGCTATGTGTTCGACATCCGAAACTTCCGTGGTACTCTTGTCATGATAGTAAGACGTAAATAAAGAGTATGGGGCAAGGTTGGTGTCGAAAGCGATGGTATCTTCGTTTAGGATAGTGGGGTCGAAATCTATCCCATTGGGGTGAAGGCCAACGATGGCTGCTGCGTCGAAGAGAGTGGGCGTAACCATCCCACAAGGAAGATGAAAAGTGTTGTAGGTGATGTCCCAAAAATAAAGCAAAGCTAAAAGCATATTGGGGCAAATATTGGGTTATACTCTCGACAGTTGAATAAGGTCGAAAATACCTACTTCTTTCCATAAATCCCCTTTAATCTTCTCAACTTTATTTAGCCAAGATAAGTAGTCTTAAGGGTCTTTCGACCATGGACAAGTTCTAAATATCCTGGTGTAATTCAAATAAGTTAAGTTCAACTCTGCGTCATCAGTCGAACTCGGTGGGTCATTTTGTTCTATCATTTTCTCTTTAGGTTTAGGTTTCACTCCAGCACCTATGGGTTTAGTATGGAAATAGGTTGGAAAAAATTATTTTAAACGATCTGGCTTAATCTCTGGATTCGGAAGTGGACCTAACATAGTGTGACAGTTTCCAGAAATAAGAACAGGAATTAATACCTGAGATTTGTAGATACATTCTTTTTCTCTCTCATTTGGAGGTTCAAGAACATATTGCTGGTTTCCAATAGTCATTGGTCCCTTCAAGTCATGCGCAGGAGAAAGAGCTGAATCCTGATTCTTCTTGGAATGTTTGCTGCTGGAAGGTTTGTGAGGAGCCATTGTTGGGAAGAACAAAGGAATTTTTCTCAGGAAAGTTGAAACTTTAAGAAATGGGTATGAAGAAAGGAGTTCTGAAGCGTTAAAAGAGTTCAGAGAAAATGGTTTGTGGGTATTTATAGAAGGAAGATGATAAAAATGCTTTGAGATATTAATGATGATCGTGGACACGTGGCCGATTTTCATGGTGATGTTGAAGAGGTGGAAGTTGAAAAGAGGCCATGATGTTAGGAAATGATGGAGGTGGATTCTGAACGTGGGCTAGACGTGACATCTTGGAGAAAGTGTAATGATGAATCTGTTTTGGAAATTGAGATTACAAAAACTTGGGAATAATGAAATTAAATGACATGGCATCAAAACACTGGTTGACAACAAATGACTGTTTCTCCAAAATAGTCGAAACATCTTTGCTGGGGGGCAATTTGTATACATGCGTTTTTAACACCATGAGATTTAGTATGCAGAATGATTCTTTCGACAAATGGAGTCATGAGATTAACAGTTTAGTTGATGAGTGTTGTTCGACACTTCGACAAAATGATGGTTCGACATTTCGACAAGATATTTGTAGATGGAAAGAGGTCTTTGACAGGCATGGATGATGTTACAGTATTTCGACAATTCGACAAAGTCTGGAGAGAGACGTCATTTCGACATAAAGTAAAGTTTTAAATTTAAAAGAGTTGTGATGTTTGGCAGAAGATGCATGGAAGCATCTTGCGAAAGGAACAAAGCCAAGTGTCACAGTTTTAGGATTTGTTCGTTAGTAACAGTTATTTTGTTTGTATATAAATAGGATAGTTGTTATCAGGAAAAAGTGTGTGAAAACTTGTACAAAATTCCTGCAAATACTCAAAGTACCCGTGTGAGAGAAAAGAGTCATATTTGGAACATGTACGTGTAAACAAACACCAATTCTTTCAAAGTTTTATCTTATAAAATTCAAAGTTCTTTACCAATTTTCCTTTATATTTACCATTCATTTATCTTTCTGCATTTCCTTTTCGACACTTTATAGTTTGTCAGTCATATTCTGCCACTTTATCTTAATCTTGTTAAGCTTACTTTTATTTAAGCATTTGTTATCAATATCTTTCGACACGAAAGACTTAGCGAATATAATGAAAGATACAAAAGTTGTTCTAGAGATTTACAAAGTTATTTAGATTTGCACATGTCCTAGGATTTGTGTGGTTGATCCTGCAAGTAACCCAATTCGACAAGTATTGGAAAACCAGAGGTTGTTCGTCAAAATCAGCAGCGAACACTTTCAAGCTTGAATTTCAACATCATTAGTTGATCTTCAAAGCTCAATTCCTTAACCTAGCATCATCATCACACTTCCAGAGCAAAAGTAGATCAAGAGCTTGGACAATTCGTGTTGTTTGAAGCTCCATTTCAAAGGTAGAACACCAATCTTTCTTGATCTAGATCTTCCAATATAATGTGAATCTCTTTGGTTTGTGCTGTTTTTTGAAGTCCTCATGCATGAGGCAGGCCAGTGGTGGTCTCAATTTTGCGAATCGTGTCATTTCAGTTCATGTACCATGATCTTCAAAATCATGTTTTTCTCTAAATAGGAACCGTGAGGAGGATCCATGGTCACAGGGGTGATGTACTTCACCTCAGCTTCATTTTGATACCTTCATTTTTCATTTTCATTGAGGTTTGTTTTCCTGCGCGTGGTGGCCGGATCTGGTTAGATCACCGGAGAAGATGGTGGTTTCCACCACCATCCCCATGTGGGAGCTTTAGAGCCTTTGGATCTTGCTGAAATGTTTTAATCGTGGCCTTTCATTATGTTGACTCATTTTAATGCAAAGCGTAGCGCGCTTGACTCGGGTGTTTCGTGTATTCGCGCCTTAGAACCACATGACCATTGCCACGTCAATTAATGAAACCATCTGAGGGCGCTGGATTTTCTTGATTTTCTTATTTTTGTTTTAATTTCATTTAATTCCTTTTATTTTCAAAAATTCATAAATATTTTATTTGAAGTCACCAAAATATTAGACCAATGCCAAAAAAAATCTTGAAAAATCTAGTTTCATATTTTGATTTTTAATTATTTTTGTGACTTCATTTAATATATTTTGTGAATTATTTGGTTTTTTATGGTTTTAATTCATTTTTAATTACTTTTTGATATTTGAAAAATCCAAAAAATATTTTCCTAACACCTATGGATCATGATAAGTCAATGAAAAATAGTCTCATCAATTTCTTAATTGATTTGAGATTTATTTGAGATTTTAATTCGTATTGTGTTATTTTTTATTGATTTTAATTGTTTTAAAATAGTTTCTGATTTCAAAAATTATTGAGAAAATTTGTCAAAGCTTGTTTGACCATGTTAGACCTATGATAATTTAATTGGACTTGTTGAAGTTGATTTGAATTAAATTTGAGGTTTGACCATATTTTGTTTATTTTATTTTGCATTTAATTTTAATTCAAAAACTACAATAAAAATATGTTTGACTTGTTGACTTGTAATCTTCATTTCTCTTCTGTTTAGCATTGATTGATGATGATTTGATTCACATTTGGTCATTTGTGTTTGATACTTTATTTCTCTTTCCATCCATTCCATCTTCATCCCATTTCTTTTTATTTTTTGGGCAATGAGTCAATGTCTTATGGTTGGTCTTGACAAATGAGGGGTTTAACCTTCTTTGATCCAAGTCAAACTCAACTTGATTCAAGATCAAGTGAGTTGCTTTGTGTCCAAGATAGGTTGCTTCTTGGTCAAGCAAAATACCTAAAGTCCATATAAGGCCTTCCCCTTTTGTTTTGGCAGGGCAAGTTTTAGGAGCTTGGCTTACTAGTCATGATCTCTAACTTGTGTTTATTTGCCTATAGTTTTATTGATCGGCCTCAGATAGGTGTGACTACTACACTAGTCCACTTACGATTGCTTAACATAGCGCTACATTGTCTTATGACAAAACTATCATAACCATACTAATTACTAACTTTAAATTTGAGCATTTAATTTCTTGCCATTTACTTTAATGCACTTTATTTCTTGCCCATTTATTCATATTGCCTTTTCATTTTGCTTTCTTGACCATATATTTTATGTTTATGCCATTTTCCTTTTGCTTATTTGAGCTCATTATTGTATATAAATATATTGTTGTCTTGTGTTTGTTTTGCCTTTGTTTTGTGTGAACCCAATGCAAAAAGGAGAAAGGACTTAGAATTAGGACATACCTATGCTTAAAGGACTTCAAGAGTAACTAGGCCTCATGCCTTTAGAATACTAAACTTGTTGAAGAGCAACTAGGCCTCATGCCTTTAGAATGCTAAATCTCAAAGTTGACTTCAAAGGACTTCCTTTCCAAACTTATTCTTTGTCCATTCCTCTTATTGTGTTGTGAATCTTTTGATGTTTGCTCTTGTGTGATAGGGATTCCATCTTGAGATAGAAAAGAGGATCATTGTCATGAATAGCCAAGTTAAGAAAGACAAGCCAATTGGAGATCCTAGAAGCTTGAATATACTTGTTTGATTGCTTGAGTGTGTGCTAAGTCCAAAGGAAATGAGCATCTTTAATCATCTCTATGATTTCAAGAAAAGGAACTCCAAGGGTTTTATCCTCTCTCTTATCTTTGTATACTTTAGGACTATCCCTTTCTCTTCTTTTCCTCACTCTAACTCAAGCCAAAATCTTTTCTTTCAAACTTTGACATTATTTTCAAACTAGAAACCTAGGCCTTATGCCTTTGACTTTTCAAAATATTTTCATCAATACTCATTATGAATAAATCTTAATTCAACTTTGACTCCATTTTGTAAATAAATTAACTTGTAAATACAACTCACTTCAAGTTGTTTTGTGGTTCCAGTGGCCACCTTTGTCTAAAACCTTTTCATAAACATTAGTCATAGGTTTGAGTTATCATAGTGGTTGGTATAAATCTCACCTTATCCTTAGTGATTGGATTATAAGTCTTCCATACTTATTATAGGGTTAACCCCTCACTAGTATGTTGAAGCTCTCCTCACATGGTGGATTGTTGGTTTAGGTTGAGTTTTCTCCCTTTGATAACAAAAGACCTTAAGGCTTTTGATCAAATCAATTCACCAATCTTTGAGATTTTTACCCCGAACTATGAGGTTTTGATCCTACCTTTTGTGATGGTACGTAGGCAATGGGTTCATCCATTCAAACAACAAAATTTGTAAATATAATCTATTCTCTTCTCATCCCCCCAATCTTTTGCACAAATTTTTTCACAAATACCAACCTACAACACATATTTGCAAAAAGAGGTTCCCTTAGAGTACTAAGGATGTTTTGGGTGCGTAAAACCTTCCCATTTCATAAAAAAATACCCTTACCTAGATCTCTGACATTTTTATTAGTTTTTTATTTGATAAATCTTCTTACTTGGCTTTTGTTCGCTTTTTAGCCTTTCCTTTGGACAAACAAAAGTGCGGTGGCGACTCGAATTGTATGTTTACTTTTGGTTTAGTCAATAAACCTAAAGGTAACGAAAACCCCGCTACAGAAAAGTGGCGACTCTGCTGGGGAGACTGTTCTTCCTAGTGGGTTTAGCCTACTTTTTGCTTGTGTGTTGTATGTTTATATTTATTGGTGACATATTTTTGTGCAAATTTGGGATGACTGTATTGTTTGTAATGTATGAATTGCTTGATATATTACTTGCTTGTATGCTTGGTGGTTTCCTGTAAGATGAGTTCTATACCCGAACTCGAGTGCACTTATGATAGGAGAATGGCATAGTCTTGGTGACTTGTGTGGAGTTATTCCTTAGCAAGTTAACTTGCAAGCCCATTCACTTGGTGGAGGTCTTATTGGTATCAATAATGTCACACGAGTAGTCGTGGTTAGGCATTACTCTTTCCAATATAAACCTTAGAAGCCAAGGACCTTAGATACATAGCCCATCTTGGCCTATTTTAGGATGTAGTGCGAAGTTCGTTCAAGTGTAAGATTTGATACGATTGTTACGCAATACTACACTCATAAGAGTCTCTCTTGAGAATATTTTTGGAATACGAGTAGTTGTTTTATCCGATAATATCCGAAAGATGAGATGATGACTATGGGGACCTCTTTTAGAACATGATTGTCAGGTTTAACCATAGTACACTCCCATTGGGTAGTTCTTACCGAGACTCCATGCTCGTGACTTACAACAAACCCTTGATTCGCGGTTGATCCGTTCTCGTATATCCTCAATATCAATGGAACTTGGGTGTTGATAAGGTTTAAACCATAATCCACAAAAATGGATGATTGATATTAATGATGACTTGAGCCATCCCGTGACCTTTGTGTGGTGTGACTTGCTTGATCCTTGAGTGTGATTGTTGCATACATGCATTCATGCATTCATTTGCATCCATATCATCAACAATAAAGATTTTCAAGGAACTTAAGAGGCCTATTTGCTAATTTTCAGACATGGATAAGCAAAGAAGGAATACGAAGAAGTACAGTTTCAGATAACCCGACTTGAAAGAGTTAAGGAGTTTGACATCTTATGTATTAGAGCCTTTGGAGTTCAAAGCTCTCCATGGGAAGCTTTTGTCTATTCTTTCTACCAAGGTGGACGAAGGTCTGATGAGTGCGTTGGTGCAGTTCTATGATCCTTTGTATCGATGCTTCACTTTCCCAAATTTCCAACTTTTTCCTACACTTGAGGAGTATGCCTATCATGTGGGTATACCTATCCTGGATCAGTTATCGTTCAGTGGCTTGGACAAGATTTCGTCCTCTCAAGATATTGCTGACATGCTTCACATAGATGTATCTGACATTGTTGCTCATATGACTACCAAAGGTTGAATTCAAGGTCTCCCATCTGATTTTCTCATTGCCCAAGCTACTTTGTTTGGGAAGGCCATGAGTGAGGATGCCTTTGAATCCATATTTGTACTACTCATCTATGGGCTAGTGTTATTTCCCAACATCGACAATTTTGTGGATGTGAATGCTATTAGGATTTTCTCTTCTCTTAATCTTGTTCCGACTCTGTTGGGTGACACTTATTTCTCTTTTCATGTGAGGAATGCAAAGGGTCGTGGTCCCATTGTGTGATGTCTGCCTCTGTTGTACAAGTGGTTTATTTCGCACTTGCCTCAGACGCTCGCCTTCAAGGAGAACAAGGGATGTCTACGGTGGTCTGCAAGACTTATGTCTCTCACTAATGATGATATCTCTTGGTATAACTGTGTTTATGATGGTGTTCAGATTATTGACTCTTGTGGTGAATTCTCCAATGTGCCTCTTCTTGGTACATGTGGTGGAATTAACTACAATCCTGCTTTGGCTCGTCGTCAGCTTGGGTTCCCCTTAAAGGATAAACCTAACAACATTTTGTTGGAAGGTGTGTTCTTTCAAGAGGGTAAAGATCCCCAGAACTTGAAGAGCAGGATGGTTCGCGCCTGGCGCAAAGTTCATAGGAAGGGAAGGAATGAGCTTGGTCCGAAGAATTACATTGCTTTGGAACCCTACACCGCTTGGGTGCGGAGGAGAGCTCTTGAGTACCGCATGCCATACGATTATCCGAGACCTACCCATATGGTTATGGTTGGGCCTTCAAACCTCCCTAATCAAGCAGTAGAGGAGTTGAGAGACGAAGACCGGTCGCGTGCATGGGTTCGTGAGTGTGAGGAACTTCTTCAGCAGCTCAAAGATAAGGATGCATTGATAGAATTTCTAGAGCATCAAGTTACTGATGAGCCTGATGATGTGGTTACTTCTCTTCTTCCTCACTCATCTAGGTGTTGGAAGAGGAAGTATGATCAGCTCGCCAAGGAGAAGGCCGATATGGAAGCAGCTTACGAGAGAGAGGTGAAGAGGCTTCGTGCAGCTTATCTTCTGATCTCGAGGGCTTTGGACGATTGTTTCTAGGGCTCCATAGGATTTTCATCCTCCTTTTCTCTTGTATTGTATTTGGTTACCAAAACTGTATTACTTTCTTGGTGTAAAAAAATTTCCCAAATATTATTGCCATGAGTATTCTATATAAAAGTTAAATATTTTCAAAATATTTGCAGATAGATCTCTATAAAGTTCCTCTGATAAAAAACAAATCATATGCACAAACATTGCATGCATCATATGCATAAGCAGGTTTTGTTTTGAGCTCTTGATCATTGGTCTAACTCTTTGCTCTTCATTTATTTTGAAGACAAGCTGACGCACCGGTATAATACCAGAGCTAATCATCCGAGGATAATGGAGCATTTAGAGCAAGAGAACAGGGTCCTGAAAGAAGAGATTGTTAGGTTGACTGCCATGATGGAGTTAGTTCTGGCCGCCCAGAGCCAAGCTTCGCCAACTCCTGCAACTCCTCCCAGGAGGACTGTTATATCAGAGATAGCAACTTCTATTGTGCCAGCTGCAACAGCTCACTTCGCTCCGTCTATGCCAGCCGGGTTCCCTGGGGGAATGCCTGATAATTTTGTGCCAAAGGGTTTTTCTCCTACTCTCGCTTCCATGCCGGCATCTAGCCCGGTCATATCTGTGCCACCTCCCGTTGTGCATATCTTACCCCGTGTTGAAGACACCATCTATCATTCTGAACCGTCTGAGGGTCCGGATGTTTATGAGAAGATTGACGAGATGAAAGACCAATTCCTTGAGTTGCGCAAGAAACTGAAGACTTTGAGGGGTAAGGACCTCTTTGGTAAAAGTTCTGCTGAGTTGTGCCTAGTGCCCAACATGAAGATCCCTATTAAATTCAAAGTACCTGACTTTGAGAAGTATAAGGGAAATACATGCCCGCTCAGCCATCTTGTGATGTATGCTCGCAAGATGTCAACACAGACTGATAATGATCAACTTCTGATCCACTCCTTTCAGGATAGCCTGACTGGTGCCGTGCTCCGGTGGTATATGGGGCTGGAGAGTGCAAGCATCCGCTCTTTTAAAGATCTAGGTGAGGGTTTCGTCAAGCAGTATAAATGTAATGTGGATATGGCTCCAGACAGGGACCAATTGAGGGCGATGTCGCAGAAGGACAAGGAGACCTTCATGGAGTACGCCCAGAGATGGAGAGAACTGGCAGCTCAGATAGTGCCACCCCTAGAAGAGAAGGAGATGACAAAGATCTTCTTGAAGACTTTGAGCTCTTTCTATTATGAAAGAATGATCGCCAATGCTCCCTCAGACTTCACCTAAATGGTGAATATGGGGATGAGATTGGAAGAGGGGGTCCGTGAAGGACGTTTGTCTAGAGATGATGGTTCCTCAGCAAAGAAGTATGAAGGCTTTGCTAGGAAGAAAGAGTGAGAGACTCATGTTGTATCCTCTCACATTAAAAGAAGTCCCTCTGTAAGGAGGAAGGATGTGCGTCCAGCCATCAACCAACACCAGGTGGCTCATATAGCACCTGCTTTTAGAGAAGTTCATCAACAACAACAACAACATCGTCAACAACAGCAGGCATACCAGCCTCGAAACAATAATAACACCAGCACCAGCAATTACGAGAGGAAGAGAGTAACTTTTGACCCAATTCCGATTACATATGCTAAGCTTTATCCTTCTTTAATAGACAGAAAGCTGATAACTCCACGAGACCCACCTGTTGTACCCACCAATCCTCAGTGGTGGTATAAGTCCGAGCTTCATTGTGTATATCATTCTGGTGCTCCCGGACATGATGTGGAGAACTGTTACCCGTTGAAGACCAAGGTGCAAGACCTTGTGAGAAGTGGGATATTGTTTTTCGAGGACGTAGGTCCTAATGTTAAGAAGAACCCATTGCCAGAGCATGGGAAAGCAGCTGTTAACATGGTCCAGGGTTGCCCTGGAAAATACAAAGTCCTATATGTGAATGACATAAGGCAACCTTTGGTCGAGATGTATAAGCTGTTGTGTGAACACAGCCACTACGAGTACGACCATGATAGGTGTCAGGTGTGCACTATCAGTGAGAGAGAATGCCGACAAGTGAGAAAGGACATCCAAGAGATGATTGATTAGGGGATGATTGAAATACTTCAGAATCGTAATGAGGACGAAGTCGATGTTATCACCCCAGTGTTTAAAATTCTTGAGCCTATTGTCGTCAAATATGATGGCAGCAAGAAAAAGGTATCACCAACTCTTTGTATAAAGCCACCGGGTCCTGTCCCGAATGTATCGGACAAGGCTGTTCCCTACCGATATAACGCTGTGATGCTAGAAGATGGAAAGGAGGTGTCGTTGCCCTCAACTTCTGTAGTGAGCATTTCAGACGTCAGTGGAGTTATCCGTAGTGGTCGTGTTTTCTCGGCTTCGCCAAAATCCCATGAAGATGTTGTGAAGAAGGCTGTTGTTAATCCTGCCGGTCCTGTGGGGACATCTTCTCAAAATAATCATGTTCCTGTTGTTGACCCTGTTGCTGTCAAGAATAATAACACTCCTATCCTGGTTGGCCAGTCTGGCATGTTGAAAGAGTATGGTGATGAGATGCTAAGGCTCATCAAAAGAAGTGAATACAATGTTATTGATCAGCTGCTACAAACTCCATCAAAGATATATGTCTTATCTTTGTTGATGAATTCCGAGCCACACCACGAAGCTTTGCAGAGGGTGTTGGACATGGCATATGTTGACCATGATGTCACCATAAAACAGTTTGATAACATTGTTGCAAATATAACTGCTTGGAACAACTTGAGCTTCTATGATGCTGATCTTCCCCAGGAGGAAAAAGACCACAATTTGGCTTTACACATTTCAATGAACTGTAAGGATGATGCCTTGTCCAATGTGTTGGTGGACACAGGATCATCACTTAATGTGTTGCCAAAATCCATTCTTGCTAGACTTTCATACCAGGGGCCTCCCATGAGGCAGAGTGGGGTGGTTGTGAAGGTGTTTGATGGATCGCGAAAATTTGTGATCGGCAAATTAGAACTCCCGATCAAGATTGGACCTAGTGATTTCCAGATCACTTTCCAAGTCATGGAAATTCATCTATCTTACAGTTGTTTACTTGGCAGACCATGGATTCACGAGGCAGGCACCGTGACATCCACCCTACACCGAAAATTGAAGTTTGTAAAGAACAAGAAGTTGGTGGTGATAGGGGGAGAGAAGGCTCTCTTGGTCAGTCATTTATATTCCTTCTCCTACATTGATGCTGAGGATGAGGTTGGGACCCCCTTCCAAGCCTTATCTATTGCTGAGCCTTCAAGGAAAGGGCTTTCTTCATTTGTCTCCTATAATGATACGAAGTTGGCCATTGAGCATGGTGCAACTCCTGTTTTGGGGAAAATGATCAAGTTGGAAGATTACAAGTCCTGAGCTGGCATATGGTATTCTTCTGGTGTTTCCAATGAGCGTGGGTTGTTCCAGAGTGGAGGTTTCATCAACACCATTGAAGATCAGGAAGCTGCTGCCATTGTTGAAGATGATGAAGAGGAAGACCTTGGCAACTTTGTCATACCTGGTGGAATCTGCAATAATTGGGTCGCTATTGATGTTCCAAAAGTTATCCATAAGTCAATGTAATGTGTTCATTTTGTTCAAAAACCCTTCTCCCATGTCAAACAGAGAAGTGATGACATTGTTGGCATAATTTGATTAATACAATGATATTCATTCCATAATTGCATGTTAAATGTTTGTTTTTCCAAATTATTTTTCCTTTTTGCTTTTTTGCATGAAATTGGTGTTCACCCTGAAACCCTAAAAAGAGAATAAAAATCAATCTTTTCATCTGCATAATGATTTGCCTTGTTTGAATTCTGAAATCTCTTTTATACTCAATATCATTATGCAGGTTAATCAAATACATTGAACATAATGATCCAACACCATCTCCCAACTTTGAGTTCCCTATATTTGAGGCAGAAGAAGATGATGTTGAAGAGATTCCTGGTGAGATTACCTGTCTGCTTGAGCATGAGGAGAAGATCATTCAGCCGCATCTTAAGAATCTGGAAACAGTCAACTTGGGGTCTGAAGACTGCATTCGTGAAGTGAAGATTGGTGCACTCCTTGAAGAGTCTGTTAAGAAGGGGTTGATTGAGTTGCTACGAGAATATGTCGACGTCTTTGCCTGGTCGTACGAAGATATGCCTGGTCTAGATACTGATATCGTGCAACATTTCTTGCCATTGAAACCTGAGTGTGTGCCTGTGAAGCAAAAGCTCAGAAGAACTCATCCTGATATGGAAGTGAAGAGTAAAGAAGAAGTTCGGAAGCAGATTGATGCGGGGTTTCTGGTGACTTCTACATATCCTCAATGGGTGGCCAATATTGTGCCTGTGCTTAAGAAAGATGGAAAAGTCGGAATGTGTGTGGATTACCGTGACTTGAATAAAGTTAGTCCGAAAGATGATTTTCCTCTACCACACATTGATATGTTGGTAGACAATACAGCTAAATTCAATGTCTTTTCATTTATGGACGGATTTTCTGGCTATAACCAGATTAAAATGGCACCCGAGGATATGGAGAAGACAACATTCATCACACCTTGGGGAACATTCTGTTATCGAGTGATGCCCTTCGGTTTGAAGAACGTCGGAGCCACGTATCAACGAGCTATGACTACTTTGTTTCATGATATGATGCACAAGGAGATCGAGGTATATGTTGATGATATGATTGTGAAGTCGAAAATGGAAGTTGAACATGTAGAACACTTGTTGAAGCTTTTCCAGCGTTTGAGGAAGTACAAACTCCGCTTGAATCCGAACAAGTGTACACTTGGAGTCCGTTCTGGCAAGTTATTGGGAGTTATTGTCAGCGAAAGAGGTATTGAAGTTGATTCTGCCAAGGTTAAAGCAATACAAGAGATGCCTGCACCCAAAACTGAGAAGCAAGTCCGAGGTTTTCTTGGCCGCTTAAACTACATTTCGAGATTTGTATCCCATATGACTGCCACATGTGTGCCTACATTCAAGCTCCTTCAGAAAGATCAGCGTCATGATTGGACCGAGGATTGCCAAAAGGCCTTTGACAGTATCAAAGAGTATTTGTCTGAGCCTCCGATTCTGTCTCCACCTGTCGAAGGGAGACCATTGATTATGTACTTGACCGTGCTTGATGATTCCATGGGTTGTGTCCTTGGTCAGCAAGATGAATCAGGAAAGAAGGAATATGCAATATACTACGTGAGTAAGAAGTTCACTGATTGTGAGTCTCGGTACTCAACGCTTGAGAAGACATGTTATGCTTTGGCTTGGGCTGCTAAGCGTTTACGCCAGTATATGTTGAATCATACGACTTGGTTGATATCCAAGATGGATCCAATCAAGTATATCTTTGAGAAGCTTGCTTTAACTAGGAGGATTGCCCGTTGGCAGATGTTGTTATCTGAGTATGATGTTGAGTATCGAGCTCAAAAAGCTATTAAAGGTAGTATCTTGGCTAACCATTTGGCACATCAACCAATTGAAGATTATAAGTTTGTGCAGTACAACATCCCTGATGAGGAGATTTTGTATTTGAAGATGAAAGATTATGATGAACCTACGCTCGAAGAAGGGCCAGAGCCTGGTTCCCGATGGGGTATGGTCTTCGATGGCGCTGTTAATCAGTATGGAAATGGTATTGGGGCAGTGATTATTACTCCCCAAGGCACACATTTTCCTTTTACAGCAAGGCTAACTTTCAAATGCACGAATAATATGGCGGAGTATGGGGCTTGTATTTTGGGTTCGGAAGAGTGTATTGATCTTAGGATCAAACATATTGATGTTTATGGTGATTCGACCCTTGTTGTTAATCAGATTAAGGGTGAATGAGAGACGAACCAGCCTGGCCTCATCCCATATAGAGATTATGCGAGGAGGATTTCAACTTTCTTTACTAAGGTTGACTTCCATCATATTCCTCGAGATGAGAATCGAATGGCAGATGCTCTTGCTACGCTTGCTTCAATGATTATGGGAAGTATTGGAATGAAGTCCCCAATATTACCGTGATGCTCTTGGATAGACCAACTCATGTGTTTGCAGTTGAGGAAGTAAAAGATGATAAGCCCTGGTATTATGATATCAAATGTTTTCTTCAGATTCAGACTTACCCGCCTAGGGCATCTGTTAAAGATAAGAAGACTTTGAGGAGATTATCTGGCAGTTTCTACCTTAATGGTGATGTGCTTTACAAGAGGCATTTTGACATGGTTTTGCTCAGATGTGTGGATAGACACGAAGCAGACCTGTTGATGACTGAAGTCCATGAGGGTTCATTTGGTACACATTCCAATGGACATGCCATGGCAAAGAAGATGTTGAGAGCAGGTTACTATTGGCTGACAATGGAGTGTGACTGCAGCAAGTATGTGAAGAAATGCCACAAGTGTCAAATTTATGCGGTTAAGATTCATATTCCATCAACACTTCTGAATATTATTTCCTCACCATGTCCTTTCTCCATGTGGGGAATTGACATGATTGGCATGATTGAACCAAAGGCATCAAACGGTCACCGTTTTATTCTCGTAGCTATTGATTACATCACCAAGTGGGTTGAAGCGGCATCGTATGCAAATGTGACCAAGCATGTGGTTGTAAAGTTTATCAAGAATTAACTCATATGTCGGTATGGTGTGCCAGACAAGATCATTACTGATAATGGATATAACTTAAACAATAAGATGATGAAAGAGTTGTGTAGTGAGTTCAAGATTGCACATCATAATTCTTCTCCCTTTAGACCAAAGATGAATGGGGTTGTTGAAGCTGCGAACAAGAACATCAAGAAGATTATTCAGAAGATGGTTGTTACGTACAAAGATTGGCATGAGATGCTGCCATTTGCTTGACATAGTTATCGTACATCTGTCCGCACTTCAACAGGGGCAACCCCTTTCTCTCTCGTATATGGCATGGGGGTTGTGCTCCCCGTGGAGGGTGATATCCCATCAATGGGAGTCTTGATGGAAGCACCGTTGACTGATGCTGAATGGGTTTAGAGTCGTTATGACCAGTTGAACTTGATAGAACAGAAGAGATTAACTGCCATGTGTCATGGTTAGTTATACCAGCAAAGGATGAAGAAAGCCTTTGATAAGAAGGTCAAGCCTCGTGTGTTCCGAGAAGGTGACCTCGTGCTCAAGAAAGTCTTGTCTTTCGCGCCCGATTCCAGGGGCAAGTGGACTCCAAACTATGAAGGTCCATATATTGTCAAGAGAGCATTTTCAGGCGGTGCTTTGTTGCTTACAACTATGGATGGGGAGGATTTCACTCGTCCTGTAAATTCAGATGCAGTCAAGAAATACTTCGCCTAAAATAAAAAGAGAATAGCTCGCTAAGTTGAAAACCCGAAAGGGCGGCTTAGGAAAAAATGAGCGTCTCGGTGGATTGAAAACCCGAAAGGGCGATCCAGGAAAAAGTTAGAGACATAAAAAATGAATATATATATATATATATATATATATATATATATATATATATATATATATATATATATATATATATATATATATATATATATATATATATATATATATATATATATATCCCGCTAGATTGAGTACCTCACCCCGGGGCAATCTAGGCAAAAATTAGGGATTTGGCAAGTAATTGCATCCTGACAAGACTTTGTTCTACAGCTACCTTTTGTCAAAGATTCTCGCTCAGTCATCGTCAACTGAAGCTTCGAATACAGTGAATTCAGAGTTGGTGGAGAAACGGTCATTATGTTCAATGTAGCCCTTTTTCCATGTATATCGCCAATTTCAAATTTGTAAAGATCCATGGAGTCTCGCCATTTGCGGACCACCATTCTATTAAATAAATTTGAGCCTTTATCCAATTCTTTGCACTCTTATTTGTTTCTGTTTAACAAATGTTTGCATGTTTTAATTGATAAACATCATTGTTTTAAACAAATAAAATTTTATAAATTGTTTTAAACAAAATGAACATTCATAATGACTGAAAGGATAGCCGAAACGTCTTCAGGGCTCTCCCAAGGATAGTACGATTTCCAAAAGGTAAGACATTTGTTCATATTCTGGCATGTTTATATCCTTTTCATCAACTTTCATTTGTTTCATCAGCAAGAAGTTGTTTAGAGCAGTTGGTGAAGGGCTTGAGTCCCTTTTCATCCCCAACACAGCATGTGTTGACGAAGGATTTGTTTCCGTTTCCCTCAGGCAAGGTATTTTCCTTTGGGAATTTCGGCAGTTTATCCCTAGTAGGGTTCCTACAGTTTATCCCCTGCAGGTTTGCTTGATCCGGGTTGATAATTTGTATCCCCTCCATGCTTGAAATTTTATTCTAAGTATTGAGATGATGAGGAAGATATGTTGTTTCCTTCCCCAGCGGAGCAAATTGTTCTTTCTCCCCTTAGCAGAGATGTTTCTTCAGCGGTTGGAAGGGAGTGTTTTGATTGATGAGTATCTGTTTGGTGGTTGTTCCCCATAGAGTTTCACATCATTCCTTGATAAGTTCCCTAGTAGAGTTGCTTCTACGACGGATGGTATTGGTATTCAGCCACCTGTTCCCGAGAATTGTTGGAAAATCCCCGACAGTTGAAAGTTATGACTTTGCCTATTCCCAGCGGTGGTCTATGTCTCCTGGTATTAGATCATCCCCACCAGAACTGATTTCTCCTGTGGGCCTTGTCTTTCTTTTTGAAGATATTGCATCGGATGTCCGTTCGTGGCTCTTGAGCCTGTTTGTGTTAGATATGTATGTCTGTCAGCATTAATCATACATAAAATACGCATATACATGCATAATCATAGCATTCAGATATTCATGATGCATTCTTTGCTATATATCTTTGACTTGTTATCTCCTGCTATTGGTGAAATATTCGTCCCCATGCAAATGTTTGTGTTTGATCTCATCATATAGAGTCAGCCCCATAGGCAGAAACTCTCTATCTTTCCTTCTTTATTCCCCATTGAGTTTTGTCCTCATGGATGATTAATGTTTCAGTTTCCTCCCCAGTTGTTTATTGGGATGGAATTACTCCCCTGAGTTATATCCTCATTGGGTTGAGTCTTGTTAATTGTGTCTTTCTAGTTTGTTCCTAGATTGACTCCTTTCTTGTGATTCCCCTGTAGTTCCCTGTGGTTTAGTGGTTCAATTGCTCAGTAACCAGTAATTGTTCATCCTTTCCCCAGCGTATTTCTGTGGCCTTCTACCCAGTAACCGAAAGTTGTAAGTCCTATTTCTGTGGTTTTCTACCCAGTAACCGGTAGATGTAATCCCCTCTTTGTTGGTTATCTTTACCCAGTAGTCGGTATCGATATTCCTTCATTTTTTTAGTATACCATCCAGTAACCGGTGATATATCTCTTGGATAATTGCTTTTGTCAGGCAATGTATCCCCAGCGAGTCATCTTTCACTTACCCTTGTTTGGTAATGATTGTTTCTCCTTTTGATTGGTCATCATTTTATACCGAGTACTCGATATCCCGATGTCCTTTCTTTTCGGTCGATTTATCCTTCATTAACCCAGTAACCGGTTGTGGATAATCTTCCATGCGAGTATGTTATCTATGTTATGACGGTAATAGATAATATATCTCATGCGCTCTTCAGTTGAAGTCTTTTTCCTCCCCAGTTGAGCAAGATTCGCATTTCCTTGTGGAGTCGAATGCCCATCCTGTATGTTGAGTTTGCTTTTTCAGCCCTCCTTTCGGATTATGAGTGTCTTTGATATGTTCTCAATTCACGCCTGGTTGGTCACCTATTATATGCCCAGTAACCGGTATCCCTGGTGTTCCTTCCTTCTGCTCCCTATTATGACTTTTTGTCCCCTGTGGAGTCATATTTTCCTGAGTTGAGATGTGCCTTTTGGGTCCTCCTCAGATGTTTTGGATGATCGATATCTCTCACCCTTATACCAGTCTTAGATACTCTTTCTCCCTGAGCGTGTTGTTCTCTCACCCAGTAACCGGTGTTTTGAGAACATGTCTCGCTTTGAGTGTATTACCCAGTAATCGGTAATATCTCGTTATTTCTTCCTCAGGTGAGTCCTTTGTGGGCATCCCCGTCTGAGTCCGGATTTTTATCCGATGTATCCTTTGTGGATAGTTTCGCTGTATTGGCATATTCCCCAATACATGCATCTTTGCGTCAGCTCGAGTCTTTCCATCGATTTATTTTCATGGAATCCCTTCGTGTCTCCCAACAAGTTTTCAAGTCGTGACCTGCTCACGCATTTTTTCTTGTTTTTCCCTAGAGTCTTTGTCTCCCTAGTGAGTGTGTTACTCCTATGGATTTTTCAGTTTCTCCTGATTTCTTTTCCTTCATGGAAATTATTCACCATGAAGATTTTATTTTGCATACATACATTTGCATCATGAGGTCTCTTAGGGACCAAAATTCGTCTCTTTGTTATTATTTAAGCCTATTCTACCGCGTCGAGGCAAAGATTTTAACCTTCATATCTCCGGCTAGAATGACCTTAAATAGGGGCATCTGTAAGACCCTAATTTTGACCCTAAGATCCCTCATGGCATCATATCATTTGCTCAATACATTGCCTCAAGGATCATAGCATGTTTGGCTCCTTAACCCTAGAGGTGGGGATTGTGTGAGTTGGTTTGAGACCACCAAGTATGCTTGTATTGTATATTATTTCCTTTCTTATTTTGATTACTAACCAAAAATACAAAAATATGTCACTAACTCTTTTTGTTTTGAAGCTCAAGTGATCATGTGCTCCCATGCTCCTTGGAGGCTCCTAAGGTCAGTGATGTGGCTAGATGAGGATGAGAAAAAGCATGAAAATGGTCCACAAAGTTCATAATCATCATACATGTCTCCCAAGTATATCAATTTTCCAATTTGATAAAGATAACCCAAAGGGCTTGAGGATTGTTTCCCAAGGAAACCCTAATTTAATTGTGCATTGATTGTGCCTTGCTCATGAAGCAACCTCAACCTATGATCAAATTTAATCAAGGGAAGTTATTTCATTCATTATTTTTTGCATATATGAGCTTATGTGAGGTTCCTCAATCATTCATTCATCAATATTGGAAGGTTGACCTTGAGAAGTTGACCAGTTAAGTCATCTGACTAAACTGAGAATCACTGTGACACAACGTGTGATGTGTTTGTCAAATGAAGATGACCCCAAGAGAAAAATTGTTCTTAAGAACCATATTAACAACTTTCAGGTTCATCAAAAATCCATTTGAAACTTTGAAGGTCATCATTCATTTCAAAACATTATAGGTCATTTTGACTGAAACCCTAATTTCGGGTCAACTTCCCAAGGACCTAACTTCCTTATTTTTTATGATTTTGAGGTGAGACAAAATGTATTGGAAATATTAAGATGTCTACTTCAAATGTTATGTTGGACAAAATTTCATAATCCTAAAACAAATACATGTGATAATACAAAACATTATAGGTCACTTTGGACCTAAGTCATTGAATTTGAAAAATATCCAACTTCAAGTGCCCATATCTTTCTCATGCAAAATCCAAATGATGCAAAATTTAAGTCTAAATTTACCATCTTGAAAAGATATACAACTTTTATGTTGGAGGTGTTTCCATTTGAGGCTTGCATCATTGAAACAGAGGGGCTTGATAGTGCTTGCTTTTGTTGGAAATTTTCAAAGGGAACCTAGACATGTTTTGTACCCAAACTTTCACAGCCAGTTTTCATTAAGTTCTAATATCCAAATGAATTTTTGCCCAACATGACTTTTGTTCCTTATTTCAAGGGATTTCAAACCATTACTCACATTAATTTTTTGGACTTTCCATGAGTGAGTTTCGAAGAGCTTCATGTTTATGTTCATTTTTGCATTTCACTTTGTAACTTCATGTGCAAGCTTGTGCACTCTCTTGTGCACGTCCAATTCACTTCCCTTTGATCTCAGCATGGATTTCCATTCATTCTTGGGCCTCACATGCGCCTGTACAGGCCCATGCAAGAGGAATTCAAACTTCATTCACCCGATCCAAGCATTGCCTTGCATCACATTTCACCTATAAATAGAAGCTCATTCTCATTCAAATGGCAACCAAGTGGAAATCTGAATTGCTTCTGAATTGGAAACCAAACCCTCACTAAAGGAATTTCCAGTTTTCTCTTTCACTTTCAAGCTTGAATTTCAACATCATTAGTTGATCTTCAAAGCTCAATTCCTTAACCTAGCATCATCATCACACTTCTATAGCAAAAGTAGATCAAGAGCTTGGACAATTTGTGCTGTTTGAAGCTCCATTTCAAAGGTAGAACACCAAACTTTCTTAATCTAGATCTTGCAATATAATGTAAATCTCATTGGTTTGTGTTGTTTTCTGAAGTCCTCATGCATGAGGCAGACCAGTGGTGGTCTCAATTTTGCAAATCGTGCCATTTCAGTTCATGTACCATGATCTTCAAGGAGGATCCATGGTCACAGGGGTGATGTACATCACCTCAACTTCATTTTGATACCTTCATTTTTCATTTTCATTGAGGTTTGTTTTCCTGCGCGTGGTGGATTGATCTGGTTAGATCGTTGGAAAAGATGGTGGTTTCCACCACCATCCCCACGTGGGAGCTTCAGAGCCTTTGGATCTTGCTGAAATGTTTTAATCGTGGTCTTTCATTATGTTGACTCATTTTAATGCAAAGTGTAGCGCGCTTGACTCAGGTGTTTCGTGTATCCGCGCCTTAGAACCACATGATCATTGCCATGTCAATTAATGAACCCATCTGAGGGCGCTGGATTTTCCTGATTTTCTTATTTTTGTTTTAATTTCATTTAATTCCTTTTATTTTCAAAAATTCATCAATATTTTATTTGAAGTCACAAAAATATGAGACCAATGCCAAAAAGATTCTTGAAAAATCTAGTTTCATATTTTGATTTTTAATTATTTTTGTGACTTCATTTATTATTTTTTGTGAATTATTTGGTTTTTTATGGTTTTAATTCATTTTTAATTACTTTCTGATATTTGAAAAATCCAAAAATATTTTCCTAACACCTATGGATCATGATAAGTCAATGAAAAATAGTCTCATCAATTTCTTAATTGATTTGAGATTTACTTGAGATTTTAATTCATATTGTGTTATTTTTTATTGTTTTTAATTGTTTTAAAATAGTTTCTGATTTCAAAAATTATTGAGAACATTTGTCAAAGCTTGTTTGACCATGTTAGACCTATGAGAATTTAATTGGACTTGTTGAAGTTGATTTGAATTAAATTTGAGGTTTGACCATATTTTGTTTATTTTATTTTGCATTTAATTTTAATTCAAAAACTACAATAAAAATATGTTTGACTTGTTGACTTGTAATCTTCATTTCTCTTCTGTTTAGCATTGATTGATGATGATTTGATTCACATTTGGTCATTTGTGTTTGATACTTTATTTCTCTTTCCATCCATTCCATCTTCATCCCATTTCTTTTTATTTTTTGGGCAATGAGTCAATGTCTTATGGTTGGTCTTGACAAATGAGGGGTTTAACCTTCTTTGATCCAAGTCAAACTCAACTTGATTCAAGATCAAGTGAGTTGCTTTGTGTCCAAGATAGGTTGCTTCTTGGTCAAGCAAAATACCTAAAGTCCATATAAGGCCTTCCCCTTTTGTTTTGGCAGGGCAAGTTTTAGGAGCTTGGCTTACTAGTCATGATCTCTAACTTGTGTTTATTTGCCTATAGTTTTATTGATCGGCCTCAGATAGGTGTGACTACTACACTAGTCCACTTACGATTGCTTAACATAGCGCTACATTGTCTTATGACAAAACTATCATAACCATACTAATTACTAACTTTAAATTTGAGCATTTAATTTCTTGCCCTTTACTTTAATGCACTTTATTTCTTGCCCATTTATTCATATTGCCTTTTCATTTTGCTTTCTTGACCATATATTTTATGTTTATGCCATTTTCCTTTTGCTTATTTGAGCTCATTATTGTATATAAATATATTGTTGTCTTGTGTTTGTTTTGCCTTTGTTTTGTGTGAACCCAATGCAAAAAGGAGAAAGGACTTAGAATTAGGACATACCTATGCTTAAAGGACTTCAAGAGTAACTAGGCCTCATGCCTTTAGAATACTAAACTTGTTGAAGAGCAACTAGGCCTCATGCCTTTAGAATGCTAAATCTCAAAGTTGACTTCAAAGAATACTAAACTTCTCCATTCCTCTTATTGTGTTGTGAACCTTTTGATGTTTGCTTTTGTGTGATAGGGATTCCATCTTGAGATAGAAAAGAGGACCATTGTCATGAATAGCCAAGTTAAGAAAGACAAGCAAATTAGAGATCCTAGGAGCTTGAATATACTTGTTTGATTGCTTGAGTGTGTGCTAAGTCCAAAGGAAAGGAGCATCTTGAATTATCTATGTGATTTCAAGAAAAGGAACTCCAAGGGTTTTATCCTCTCTCTTATCTTTGTATACTTTAGGACTAGCACTTTCTCTTCTTCTCCTCACTCTAACCCAAGCCAAAATCTTTTCTTTCAAAACTTTGACATTGTTTTCAAACTAGAAACCTTGGCCTTATGCCTTTGACTTTTCAAAATCTTTTCATCAATACTCATTGTGAATAAATCTTAATCCAACTTTGACTCCATTTTGTAAATAAATTAACTTGTAAATACAACTCACTTCAAGTTGTTTTGTGGTTCCAGTGGCCACCTTTGTCTAAAACCTTTTCATAAACATTAGTCATAGGTTTGAGTTATCATAGTGGTTGGTATAAATCTCACCTTATCCTTAGTGATTGGATTATAAGTCTTCCATACTTATTATAGGTTTAACCCCACACTAGTATGTTGAAGCTATCCTCACATGGTGGATTGTTGGTTTAGGTTGAGTTTTCTCCCTTTGATAAAAAAATACCTTAAGGCTTTTGATCAAATCAATTCACCAATCTTTGAGATTTTTACCCCGAACTACAAGGTTTTGATCCTACCTTTTGTGATGGTAGGTAGGCAATGGGTTCATGCATTCAAACAACAAAATTTGTAAATATAATCTATTCTCTTCTCATCCCCCCAATCTTTTGCACAAATCTTTTCACAAATACCAACCTACAACACATATTTGCAAAAAGAGGTTCCCTTAGAGTACTAAGGATGTTTTGGGTGCGTAAAACCTTCCCATTTCATAACCGACCCCATACCTAGATCTCTTACATTTTTATTAGTTTTTGATTTGATAAAACTTATTACTTGGCTTTTGTTCACTTTTTAGCCTTTCCTTTGGACAAATAAAAGTGCGGTGGCGACTCGAATTGTATGTTTACTTTTGGTTTAGTCAATAAACCTAAAGGTAACGAAAACCCCGCTATAATAAGTATCTTCTGAAATTATTCCTCAGTTGTACTCACAAATGATTCATCAAATTTTGGAACTTCCCAACCGTTATTAGGGATTCCCTAGTAAAGTCATCTTCCATTCCCAAAATATTTCCCCAAGTAGAGTCAGGTATTTCAACCATTGCTAGGAATTGTCACTGAACTATCTTGTTTCCTTTCATGTTTTCCCAGAAGAGTCAGGTATTCTAGTCGTTGGTAAAGGATCTTCGTTATACTTCGTCTATCCCCTGCTAAGAATCATCATTTTCATTTATCTCTTACCATAGTCAAGTATTCTTAGCCTTTGTTAAGAATCGTCAATGAACTTTCCCTTTTTCTTTGAACAAGAGGCGCATTTAGTATTGTTCCCCAAGCCAAGTCAGATATTCATAGCCGTAGCTAAGAAACATCTTCAAACTTCTTACCCCAGTATAAAATTAGGTATCTCAATCTTTATAACGAATCGTCACTAATTTGCTCTCTTCCCCAGCTAGGTCAGGTATTCCATCCGTTGCTAGGAATCGTCACTGAACTTTCAATTCTCCTCGGCAGAGTCTGGTATTCTAGTAGTTGAAAAGAATTGTCACTGAATTGTATGATCTCCCCAGCAGATGTCAGGTATTCCATCCGTTGCTAGGAATCATTGATTAACTTTTATATTTTCTCAACAGAGTCAGGTATTATAGTCTTCACTAAGAATCGTGATTGTACCTTCTTGAGAAATTCATCCTCAAACAAAGTTAGGTATTTCTGGCCATTATTAGGAATCTTTGTCGAACTATTTGGGTCTATATCCCCAGTCGAGTTAGGTATTCCAACTTCTTTTTGGAATCTTCACTGAACTACTTATTTTCCCCATAGAGTCGAGTATTCTAGTCGTCTCTAAAAATCATCATCGTACCTCTTTTTTCTCTCCAACTGAGTCAGATATTCCAGTCGTTGCTAGGAATCATCATTTGGACCCATTTATTATCCCCACTGAGTCAGGTATTCTAGCCGTCGCTAAGAATCATCACTGAATTCACTTGGTTGATCCCCTTTAGATGTCAGGTATTCTAACTGTTACTAGGAATCATCGCTGAATCTATATTTCCCCATTAGAGTAGGTGTTCCAGCCGTTGCTAGAAATTACCATGTTTTTCTCCCCAACCGTTGCTAAGGGAAATCCCCCTTTTTTCTTTTATTGTTTCTCATTCCTCAACAGAATTTTCTTCCATACACTTTTTCTATAAGTCTTGGCATCAAACTTTCTCCTTTGAGAAGATACTTATATTGCATACATCACATTGCACACATAATCATCATGACCGTATATAATCCCCAACAAACTGTAACACTTTCATCACCATCAGGGTAAATTCCTAGTTACTCCTTTTAGTATTTAATCCTCTCCTACCTTTAACACATTGGAAGTCGATTCTATCCATAGATTAAGGTCCAAGAAGAATAAATAAGGGCAGCTGTCATACCCTCAAATTTATCATACCCTCACATCACCTTCTTAAAACCTTAATACATGAGCATACATCCCATACATGTCATCTGATATGAATTTATACTTAATAATCCATAATAATCCATAAACTTAAGGAATGGGATCCATTTGTGAAGCTTCAAGATCCTTTGGCCATGTTGAGGTGTGCCCAAGCCACCTCAACCCTAAGCTCATCCTCAAGCATCCAAAAAAGCTTATAGGATCATTCAATTCATCTCACTCGCTCCTGTAAGACCCTAATTTTTACCCCTAAGATCCTGTAAGACCCTAATTTTGACCTTAAGATCCCTCATGGCATCATGTTATTACACTAGTGCATTGCCTCAAGGATCATAGCATGTTTGGCTCCTTAACCCTAGGGTTGGGACTTGTGTGAGTGTTTTGAGACCACCAAGAATGCTTGTATTATATATTATTTCTTTTCTTATTTTTGATTACTAACCAAAAGCAAAAAAATATGTCACTAACTCTTTTTGTTTTGAAGCTCAAGTGATCATGTGCTCCCATGCTCCTAGGAGGCTCCTAAGCTCAATGCAATGGCTAGATGAAGATGAGAAAAGCATGACAATGGTCCACAAAGCTCCTAATCATCATATATGTCTCCCAAGTATCTCAATTTTCCAATTTGATCAAGATAACCCAAAGGGCTTGAGGATTGTTTCCCAAGGAAACCCTAATTCAATTTGCTTTGACTATGCCTTTCCCATGAAGCAACCTTAAACTATGATCAAATTTAATCAAGGTAAGTTATTTCATTCATTTTTTTATGCATATGTGAGCCTATTTGAGGATCCTCAATCATTCATTCATCCAGATTGGAAGTTTGGCCTTGAAAAGTTGACCAGTCAAGCCATCTGGCTAAACTAAGGATCACTGAGATATAACTTTTGATGTGTTTGTCAAATGAAGATGACCCCAAGAGAAAAACTGTTCTTAAGAACTATATGAACAACTTTTATGTTCATCCAAAATCCATTTGAAACTTGGAAGGTCATTATTCATTTCAAAACATTATAGGTCATTTTGGTTGAAACCCTAATATTGGGTCAACTTACCAAGGACACAACTTCCTTAATTTTTATTATTTTTAGGTGAGACCAAATGCATTGGAAATCTTAAGATGTCTAATTCAAATGCTATGTTGGACAATATTTCATAATACTAAAATAAATACATGTGATAATACAAAACATTATAGGTCACCTTGGACCTAATTCATTGAATTTAAAAAAGTACCCAACTTCAAATACCCATAACTTTGTCATAGAAAATCCAAATTATGCAAAATGTGAGACAAAATTGATAATCTTGAAAATATCTACAACTTTGATGTTTGAGGTTTTTCCATTTGAAGCTTGCATCATGGAAACAGAGGGGCTTGAATAGGCTTGCTTTTGGTGAAAATTTTCAAAGGTGACTTAAACATGTTTTGTACCTAAACTTTCACAGCCAGTTTTCATTAATTTTCAAATGCCAAATGAATTTTGTTCCAACATGACTTTTGTTCCTTATTTCAAGGGCTTTCCAACCATTACTCACAATGCTATTTTGGATTTACCATGTGTGAGTTTCAAAGAGCTCTTTCTTTATGTTCATTTTAACATTTCATGATGAAACTTAATGTGCAAGATATTTCCACTTCATGTATGTAACACCCTTCTAAAATACCCCAAATATTTAATAACAACAACAAGTATATATATATCAGAGTAATCATGCACCAAGGGTGTCACACAACATTTCACACCATAATAACTGTCATGCTCTTTATTTAATCAAAACAATATTTTTGCAAAATTCGCAGCGGATAGAATCAACCAACCAATCAAAACATATAATGGTTTACAGGTAAAAAGGTTCAACAATCAACAGTAAACAATTAAAACATCCCGTCCCGATGTTACATCTATCAGAGCACGACCCACTACGTAGACTACACTAGACTCCAGGCACTAGCTTCTACTCACTCACTGCTCGTTACCTGAAAAATAGTTGTAAGGGTGAGTTCCTCAATCGATATAACAAACATTATAAATTATCATGTTATGTTAAGTAAATTTACACGTTAATCACCCTAATCGTATCATGCATTCAGTAACGGCACATCAACTCAAACATCATACTCAATAACAACGTAAAATGCAACTCAATAACGACATAAATTGCAACTCAACAACAACATAAAATGCAACTCAAATGAGACTCGACTCGTCATGCATGTGGTACCATTCGGAGTAAAACTCCCAACTTAAAATCATTGCCAGTTTAGTGGGCATCAAGGCATAAGCCTTCAACTTTCAACTTAAAATTTTGCCAATCCAGGCCAACGTGGTGTGAGCAAAGCTCCGATTTTTGCCAATCCAGGCCAACGTGGTGTGAGCAAAGCTCCGACTTAATGCATATGAATGTACATGGCATACACGACTTTAAATTCCGACAACATAATAATAACAGCAACACAACAATGTTTTCAACATAATCAACTTATAATCAACGTTGGCTCATCAAGCCTACAACTCAGTATTTTCAACAACTTAACACAACTTATCAACATATTTATATCAACACTTCATAACATAAACTCAACAAAATTACTCATCGAAATCAACGAGAATATGCCAATCACCAATTATGTTCACAACATTAAAATATCCAATTTTCCAATTTCCAACAGTGTTAACCGGTTAACGCCCTGGGTTAACCGGTTAACGCCCTGGGTTAACCGGTTAACGCAGGACAAAAATACATTTTCTGGCAAAACGCAACAGTGTTAACCGGTTAACGCCCTGGGTTAACCGGTTAACGCAGGCAAAACAGCAGTCCCTGCGCTAACACAAGGCAGAATGCAGAGTTCTCCGCATTTTCCGCCGTTGGAGGACTTCCGGACCTCCGATTCCAATTCCGTAAAAAGCTATACGTTCGGAAATTCACAACTAACCCAAACACATATTCAATTACAGCCTAAACACAGTTTCATCCAACGTAATTTTCCAGCATTCATAATCCCAATTAGGGTCAATTCAACGGCTATCACTACCCATGACATGTTAATCTATAATACCCATCAAACGACGATAAACCCCCCTTACCTGAACAATCCGGCAAATCTTCGAGTTTCAAGCTTTTCCGTTCCTCAACCTTTGCTCTCTAGCTCTTCCTCTTTGCCCTTTTTCCTCTTCTCTGCAGCTTCTCAGTTTTCACGTAAAACCCTTTTACAAAAATGAAAACTCTTTTTCCTTATTCCAACTTATATACTTTCCAATAATTATTATTCCAAAATAATAATAATAATAATAATAATCCAATAATTCAATTTATTTAATTAAATTAATAAATATATTATTATTAACTTAATTTAAATAATTCTCTTATTTTATTCGGGGTGTTACAACTCTCCCCCACTAAAAGAGTTTTCGTCCTCGAAAACATACCTCAAGCAAATAACTCTGGATAAGACTCTTTCATCTGACTCTCCAGTTCCCAAGTCACATTGCCACCTGCTGGTCCTCCCCAAGCTACTTTCACTAAGGCAATCTCTTTACCCCGCAACTGCTTCAACTCTCGATCCTCAATCCTCATAGGCGATATTTCGACAGTCAGGTTATCTCTCACCTGTACATCATCTACTTGGATCACATGCGACGGATCATGAATGTACCTCCTCAACTGAGACACATGAAAAACCTCATGCAAATTCGCAAGTGACGGCGGTAAAGCGATACGATAGGCTACCTCTCCTATCCTCTCCAAAATCTGATAAGGACCAATAAATCGAGGTGTCAACTTCTTTGACTTCAAAGCTCGACCAACCCCAGTTATCGGAGTAACACGAAGAAACACGTGATCTCCCTCTAGGAACTCAAGTGATTTCCTCCTCTTGTCATGATAACTCTTCTGACGACTCTGAGCAATTCTCATCTTCTCCTGAATCATCTTAATCTTTTCCGTAGTTTGTTGAACAATCTCCGGTCCAACCACAACACTCTCACCGGACTCATACCAACATAAAGGTGTCTGACATATCCTACCATACAAAGCTTCAAACGGTGCCATACCAATACTCGAATGAAAACTATTGTTGTAGGTAAACTCAATCAAAGGTAAATAACAATCCCAAGTACCTCCCTTTTCCAAAACACAAGCTCTCAAAAGATCCTCTAGTGACTGAATCGTCCTCTCAGTCTGACCATCAGTCTGCAGGTGATATGCAGAACTCAATCTCAGCTTAGTTCCCAAAGCCTTCTGCAAACCTTCCCAGAACTTCGAGGTAAATCTAGGATCTCTGTCCGAAACAATACTCGACGGAATACCATGCAAACTTACAACCTTCTCAATATACAACTCAGCTAATCTCTCTAACGGATAATCCATTCTGATCGGAATGAAATGAGCCGACTTTGTCAATCTGTCAACAATCACCCAAATAGCTTCAAAATTCTTAATTGTCCTCGGCAAACCAGAAACAAAATCCATACTGATACTATCCCACTTCCACTCTGGAATAGCCAACGGTTGCATTAGCCCAGACGGCTTCTGATGCTCAATCTTTGACTTCTGACAAGTCAAACAAGAATAAACAAAACTCGCAATTTCTCTTTTCATTCCCGGCCACCAAAATAACTTTTTCAAATCATGATACATCTTCGTAGCTCCAGGATGAATACTCAGACCACTACGATGTCCTTCTTCAAGAATACTCTTCTTAAGCTCAGTAACATCCGGAATACACACCCGATTACCAAATTTCAAAACACCATTCTCATCAACTCTGAATTCGCCACCTTGACCTTGATTCACTAGAGTCAACTTATCAACCAAAAGTACATCGGATTTCTGACCCTCTCTGATCTCATCCAGAATACCACTTGTTAATTTCAACATTCCCAATTTAACACTATTGTGAGTACTCTCACACACCAAACTCAAGTCTCTAAACTGCTCAATTAAATCCAATTCCTTAACCATTAGCATAGACATATGTAATGATTTCCGACTCAATGCATCAGCCACTACGTTTGCTTTACCCGGATGGTAATTCAAACCAAAGTCATAATCCTTCAGAAACTCTAACCATCTTCTCTGTCTCATATTCAGCTCTTTCTGATCAAATAAATACTTTAAACTTTTATGGTCACTGAAAACCTCAAATCTTGACCCATACAAGTAATGCCTCCATAACTTCAGAACAAATACCACAGCCGCCAACTCTAAATCATGCGTCGGATAGTTCCTCTCATGAACCCTCAACTGTCTCGAAGCATAAGCTATAACCTGCTTATTCTGCATCAACACGCCACCCAAACCCAACAATGAAGCATCACAGTAAACTTCAAATGATTCCGACGAACTCGGTAATATCAGAATAGGAGCAGTAGTTAACCTTCTCTTTAACTCTTGGAAACTTCCTTCACATTTTGAGTCCCAAACAAACGCTTGCCCCTTCCTAGTCAACATCGTCAATGGTAACGCCAACTTAGAAAATCCCTCAATGAACTTCCTATAATAACCAGCCAAACCAAGGAAACTTCGAATCTCAGCAACAGACTTCGGAGCTTCCCACTTAGATACCGCTTCTATCTTAGAAGGATCAACAGCAACACCACCTCTTGAAATCACATGACCAAGAAAACTAACCTCTTCTAACCAAAATTCACATTTAGATAGTTTAGCAAATAACTTCTTTTCTCGTAGAACTTCTAAAACCACTCTCAAATGCTCAGCATGCTCTTCTTCAGACTTCGAATACACCAAAATATCATCAATAAACACCACAACAAACTTGTCTAAGTACGGATGGAAAATCCTATTCATATACTCCATAAATACTCCAGGCGCATTAGTCACACCAAAAGGCATTACAGAATACTCATAATGTCCATACCTTGTTCTGAAAGCAGTCTTCTGAATATCCTCAGTTTTCACACGGATCTGATGATACCCAGATCTCAAATCTATTTTGCTGAACACACTTGCACCAACCAACTGATCCATCAAATCATCAATCCTCGGCAAAGGATACCGATTCTTGATCGTCACTTTATTCAGTTGCCTGTAGTCCACACACAACCTCATAGTACCTTCTTTCTTCTTAACCAATAGCACTGGTGCACCCCACGGTGACACACTCGGACGAATAAATTTCTTATCCAACAGATCTTCCAACTGACTCTTCAATTCAGTTAACTCAACAGCAGACATACGATACGGAGCCATCGATATCGGCCTAGTACCAGGTACCAAATCAATCGAGAACTCCACTTCGCGTTCTGGTGGTAATTCATTCACCTCTTCCGGAAACACATCAGGAAAATCACACACCACGGCTAGATCGCCAATCACCAGTTTATCTTTAGCCTCCAAAGTTGCTAACAGCATAAACAACTCTGCCCCATCAGCTACTTCTTCATTCACTTGCCTTGCTGATAGAAACAAACTCTTTCCCTCCTCCATCTCAGGAAAGACCACCGTCTTATCAAAACAATTGATAGAAACTCGGTTAAACACCAACCAGTTCATACCCAGAATAACATCAATATGCACTAGTGGAAGACACACTAGGTCCATCCCAAATTCTCTACCAAAAATACTCAAAGGACAATTTAAACAAACCGAAGTAGTAGTCACTGAACCCTTCGCAGGAGTATCATTCACCATACTACCAAACATCTCAGATATCTCTAACTTAAGTTTCACAGCACAATCCAAAGATATAAAGGAATGAGTTGCACCTGTGTCAATAATAGCTACAAGAGGAAAGCCATTAATATAACACGTACCTCGGATAAGTCTGTCCTCACTGGAGTTTTGAGTTCCGGTCAATGCGAACACCCTCCCCGTCTGAGATTTCTTTGGCTTCTGACACTGACTTCCAATATGCCCTTCTTCGCCACAATTAAAACAAATCACTTCCTTGTGCTTGCAATCAGCTATTGCATGACCAATCTTACCACAGCGAAAACACCTCTTTACTTCAGCAGTGCATACATTACTCTTATGACCAGCCTGACCACATTTGAAGCAAACTATACCAGCAGGAGCACCTCCCCCACTAGCCCTCTGAGCCGGAGCAGCTCTTTGCTTCCCTTTTCCAGCTGGAGCATCATACGGCTTGCCACGATTTTGATGTTGCTTGCCTCTGCGGTCACTGACAATCTTGTAATGAGCATTATTGTCTTCCTCAAATATCCTGCAGCTATCAACCAATTCAGTAAAAATGCGTATCTTCTGATACCCAACAGCCTTCTTAATTTCAGAGCGCAGTCCATTTTCAAACTTGATGCACTTTGAAAATTCAGCACCAGCACCAGTGTAATGAGGATAAAATTTGGACAGCTCCACAAATTTCGCAGCATAATCAGTGACAGACATGCTTCCTTGCTTCAGTTCAAGGAACTCAATTTCCTTCTTACCACGGACATCTTCCGGATAGTACTTTCTCAGAAATTCCCTACGGAATACATCCCAAGTAATGGCTTCACCTGCCACGGTCAACCTCTCGTGAGTCTCTAGCCACCAGTCATCAGCTTCGACTGCTAGCATGTGAGTACCATACCGAACCTTCTGAGCTGGAGTGCAATCCATAACACGGAAGATTCTCTCAATCTCTTTCAACCATCCCAAGGCTGCATCTGGATCATGCTTCCCTTTAAACACCGGCGGATTCTCTCTTTGAAAAGTCGCCAAGCTACGTGATCCAGCATCACCACCAGCATTTGGCAAGTTCTGCACAGCTTGTGCCATCGCTTGCATTGCGGCAGCCATTGCAGCGTCATTCCTTCCAGCCATTTCAACTTATCACTACAACACAACTTAAAAGTTAGACTAGTAACAATTACACAATTGTTAGACAGTAACGACACGACAACTGGCCGGATAGACCGACCTGCTCTGATACCACTAATGTAACACCCTTCTAAAATACCCCAAATATTTAATAACAACAACAAGTATATATATATCAGAGTAATCATGCACCAAGGGTGTCACACAACATTTCACACCATAATAACTGTCATGCTCTTTATTTAATCAAAACAATATTTTTGCAAAATTCGCAGCGGATAGAATCAACCAACCAATCAAAACATATAATGGTTTACAGGTAAAAAGGTTCAACAATCAACAGTAAACAATTAAAACATCCCGTCCCGATGTTACATCTATCAGAGCACGACCCACTACGTAGACTACACTAGACTCCAGGCACTAGCTTCTACTCACTCACTGCTCGTTACCTGAAAAATAGTTGTAAGGGTGAGTTCCTCAATCGATATAACAAACATTATAAATTATCATGTTATGTTAAGTAAATTTACACGTTAATCACCCTAATCGTATCATGCATTCAGTAACGGCACATCAACTCAAACATCATACTCAATAACAACGTAAAATGCAACTCAATAACGACATAAATTGCAACTCAACAACAACATAAAATGCAACTCAAATGAGACTCGACTCGTCATGCATGTGGTACCATTCGGAGTAAAACTCCCAACTTAAAATCATTGCCAGTTTAGTGGGCATCAAGGCATAAGCCTTCAACTTTCAACTTAAAATTTTGCCAATCCAGGCCAACGTGGTGTGAGCAAAGCTCCGATTTTTGCCAATCCAGGCCAACGTGGTGTGAGCAAAGCTCCGACTTAATGCATATGAATGTACATGGCATACACGACTTTAAATTCCGACAACATAATAATAACAGCAACACAACAATGTTTTCAACATAATCAACTTATAATCAACGTTGGCTCATCAAGCCTACAACTCAGTATTTTCAACAACTTAACACAACTTATCAACATATTTATATCAACACTTCATAACATAAACTCAACAAAATTACTCATCGAAATCAACGAGAATATGCCAATCACCAATTATGTTCACAACATTAAAATATCCAATTTTCCAATTTCCAACAGTGTTAACCGGTTAACGCCCTGGGTTAACCGGTTAACGCAGGACAAAAATACATTTTCTGGCAAAACGCAACAGTGTTAACCGGTTAACGCCCTGGGTTAACCGGTTAACGCAGGCAAAACAGCAGTCCCTGCGCTAACACAAGGCAGAATGCAGAGTTCTCCACATTTTCCGCCGTTGGAGGACTTCCGGACCTCCGATTCCAATTCCGTAAAAAGCTATACGTTCGGAAATTCACAACTAACCCAAACACATATTCAATTACAGCCTAAACACAGTTTCATCCAACGTAATTTTCCAGCATTCATAATCCCAATTAGGGTCAATTCAACGGCTATCACTACCCATGACATGTTAATCTATAATACCCATCAAACGACGATAAACCCCCCTTACCTGAACAATCCGGCAAATCTTCGAGCTTCAAGCTTTTCCGTTCCTCAACCTTTGCTCTCTAGCTCTTCCTCTTTGCCCTTTTTCCTCTTCTCTGCAGCTTCTCAGTTTTCACGTAAAACCCTTTTACAAAAATGAAAACTCTTTTTCCTTATTCCAACTTATATACTTTCCAATAATTATTATTCCAAAATAATAATAATAATAATAATAATAATCCAATAATTCAATTTATTTAATTAAATTAATAAATATATTATTATTAACTTAATTTAAATAATTCTCTTATTTTATTCGGGGTGTTACAATGTACACGTCCAATTCCATTCCAAATGAATTCATCTTGGTTTTGCACCCATCATTGGGCCTCACATTCTCCTGTACAGGACCATGCATCAAAATTTCAAATTGCCGTGCACACGAGGGAATCATGAACTCAGCCACATCCAGCTATAAATAAACACCTCATGAGCTTCATTTCATAACCCTTTGGAGACCTGAAATGCTGCAACACTGAAATCCTAACCAATACCAAAGGAATTTTCCAGATTTTTTCTTCACCTTCAAGCTTGAAATTCAACATCATTAGTTGATTTTCAAAGCTCAATTCCTTAGCCTATCATCTCCATTGCGTCCATAGAGTGAAGAGGAATCAAGATCTTGAAGAACTCCAATTCAGAGGTAGAACTTCAAACTTTTTGGATCTACATCTTGCAATTCAATGTAGTATTCTCTTGTTTGTATGGTTTTCTGAAGTCCTCACACTTGAGGCAAGCCAATGGTGGTTTCAATTTTCCATTTCGTGCATTTACAATTGTTACACCATGATCTTCCATCTCACACGAGCTTCAATTTGATGTCCTTGTTTTTCATTTTTGTTAAAAAAAATTCTCTGCCACTGGTGGCCGGAGATTGTTGGATCACCGGAGAAGATGGTGGTTTCCACCACCATCACCACGTGTATGCCTTCCCAGCCCTTGGATCATGCTTACACGTTATAATCATGAGCATCCATTGTGTTTACCTTTTTTAAATCACTTTGCCACGCGTTTGACTTGGTCACACCATGCGCCCTCACATCTAGGCCACTTCTCTTTGCCACGTCAATTAATGAGCTTGATCCAATGGTTGCGCAATTTTCAATTTTTTTTTATTTCATTTAATTCCTTTTATTTTCAAAAATTCATAAAAAAATTATTTGAAGTCATAAAAATATGAGACCAATTCCAAAATATTTCTTGAAAAATCTAGTTTCATATTTTGATTTTTAAATATTTTTGTGACTTCATTTAATATTTTTTGTGAATTATTTGATTTTTAATAGTTTTAATTCATTTTGAAATACTTTCTGATATTTGAAAAATCCAAAAATATTTTCCTAGCATTCATGGATCATGATAAGTCAATGAAAAATAGTCTCATCAATTTCTTATTTGATTTGAGATTTATTTGAGATTTTAATCCATTTTGGGCTATTTTTTAATTATTTTAATTGTTTTTAAATACTTTCTGTTTTCCAAAATTGTTGAGAAAATTAGTCAAAGCTTGTTTGACCATGTTAGACCTATGAGATTTAGTTGGACTTGTTGAAGTTGATTTGAATTGAATTTAAGGTTTGACCTTATTTTGATTATTTTTATTTGCATTTTATTTTAATTCAAAAAATACCAAAAAAATATTGTTGACTTGTTGACTTGTAATCTTCATTTCTTTTCTGTTTGGCATTGATTGGTGATGACTTAGTTCATATTTGATCAATTGGACTTGATACTTGTCTTCTTTTTCCCTCCCTTTCATCTTCATCCCATTCTTTCCATTAATGGCCAATGAGTTAATGTCTTATGGTTGGTCTTGACAAATGAGGGGTTTAACCTTCTTTGATCCAAATCAAACTCAACTTGATCCATGATCAAGTGAGTTGTTTTGTGTCCAAGATAGGTTGCTTCTTGGTCAAGCAAATAAGCTAAAGTCCATACAAGGCCCTTCCCCTTTTATTTTGGCATGGCAAGTTTATGGAGCTTGGCTTACTAGTCATGATCTCTAACTTGTGTTTCTTTGCCTATATTCTTATTGACCGGCCTCAGATAGGTGTGACTACTACATTAGTCCACTTACGATTGCTTAACATAACGTTACATTGTCTTATGACAAGCTAACATAACCTCCACTAATTACTAACTTTAATTTGAGCATTTAATTTCTTACCCTCTACTTTTAATGCCATTTATTTCTTGTTCATTATTCATATTGATTTTTCCTTTGCTCACTTGAGCACATATTTTATGTTTATGCCATTTTTATTTTGCTCATTTGAGTTCATTGTTGTATATAAATATATTGTTGTCTTATGTTATTTTGTGTGAACCAAATGCAAAAGGAGAAAGGACTTAGAATTAGGACTTACCTATGCTTAAAAGAGTTCAAGAGAAACGAGGCCTCATGCCTTTAGAATGCTAAATTTGTTGAAGAGCAACTAGACCTCATGCCTTTAGAATGCTAAAACTCATAATTGATTTTAAAGGACCTCATCCAAACTTATTCTTTGTCCATTCCCCCTTATTGTGTTTGTGAACTTTTTGATGTTTGCTCTTGTGTGATAGGGATCCCACTTTGAGATTATGAAAAGAGGACCATTGTCATGAGTAGCCAAGTTAAGAGAGACAAGCCAAATGGAGATCCTAGGAGCTTGAATCCAAATAGTGTGATTGCTTGTGTGTGTGCTAAGTGTCGCGGCGGGATTTTTCACGAGATTAAGTATTGATTGAACTTAACCCGTTTGAAAAATATTTTAAATGCAAGAGTCGCCACCGTCTTTTATTTTATCCAAAAAGAGGAAGGGAAAAATAACGATAAATCCCTTTAGAGTTACGGGTTCGGGGGTTGGTTATGCAAAGGGAAGGTATTAGCACCCTCTACATCTGTGGTACTCCACAGGAACCTTTTTGCTTATGTTTATGTGAATGCTTTGCTTTTTTCGCTTTGATCGTTTGATTGGGAAGATGAGAAAAGAACTTGATTTTATTACTTTTGGACTCGATAAAGTCGTAGACTTCATGCCTACGTATCTCCAAGGCGCAATGGAGAAATCAGAATCCACGTAGTTCTCCCAAAAGAAAAGGGGAAAGTCTGTTTTGTTGATTTTAGATTGGCGTGTCTTGCCATCTCTTGCTCGACCTAGGCGGGAGGCTTCGAGACTGACACGTCCTTTTGAAAATGTTTTTAAACTGAAAAGCCAAAGTTGGCAAAAGTTTTGAATGAGCCTAAACCCTGAAACAATAAATAAATGGGCTCATTATAAGGAAGCCCAAGAGTAAGCTTGTGAGTGTGTGAAAAGGGGTTTCTTAAACGGCGACCGTTGGAATCGCATCGGGTTTCTCTTTTTTGGATTTTTCGATTTTTTAACATAAAACGTGAACAATACGATTAAACGCACAATACAGAACATAATAAATGCGAGAAAGTAAATTATTACAACACAGTTAGCTATGAATAGTTAGTATTATGAATAGTTAGTGGAGTTAATCGAGCTGAAACTGAAACGAAACGGTTAGTAACAACATAAACAAATATAAAAAACAATATAAATATTTACTTTAGACAAAATAAACATTTGATATAAATAAACATTTACTTAAAATAAACATTTAAACAAATAATTAATTTAATTAACATTTAAATAAAACATATATGCAAAATAATAATAAAAGATAAACAATGTTTAGTAAACAAAAGTAATATATATATATATATTATATATATATATATATATATATATATATATATATATATATATATATATATATATATATATATATATATATATATATATATATATATATATATATATATATATATATATTTAGATAAATAATATATTAAAACACATGTCGGCAAGCCGGAACTTTGCCGATTTCAGAGATAAGTGAAGAATATTACCTTGTGTGAAGAGGATGAACTTCTGATCGTCCAAATGATCGACCGAAAGCTGGAAACCGTCACCGACGCAGTGCTGGCTGCCTTCGTGAGTACCTGACTTCAACGTCGCTTTTGATCGGTGAAACGACGCCGGAATGAAATGAACCTTGGATATTTGTGACCTGGACTCAACGAACTTCAAAGATATGAAATCGGTTTTGTGTTTCGGTGAATAATCGGGACGATTTTGGGTTACCGAAAATGAAGAACAAGTGAAATACGGTAATGCTTTTGGAAAAATATTTCTTTTCAATTCTCTGTTTCTCTCACCACACGTTTTTTTCCTTACTGATCCACCTCTTTCCTTCTTTTTTTCTTACTAACCACATCTATATATATATATATATATATATATATATATATATATATATATATATATATATATATATATATATATATATATATATATATATATATATATATATATATTTAGATTACTTAAACAATAAGAAACCTAAAAAATATCTAACATAAATTAATAATATATATTTAGATTACTTAAACAATAAGAAACCTAAAAAGTATCTAACATAAATTAATAATATATGTTTAGATTACTTAAACAATAAGAAACCTAAAAAATATCTAACATAAATTAATAATATATATTTAGATTACTTAAACAATAAGAAACCTAAAAAATATCTATCATAAATTAATAATATAATTTATATATTATATAATAATAATAATAAACTAATATAATATTAATCCTAATTAAATAAACTAATTAACAACTAAACACAATTAATATTAAGCACAAATAATATTAAACGGCACACGATTAAAATCCGATAAAATCGAGCGACACGAACGCGATAAAAACGATGACAATTTGCACAGCAAAACAGACAAATTGATAAAACCAATAAACCAGTAAACCGGTAAACCAGTAAAATCAACAACACGACTCAAACAGACTCGATTAAATCACACGGCACAACACGTAATTAAATAAACAACCCTAGGCAATAATAAAATCAACACGACATCACGAAAACGCTGACAAACACAATCACAAATAATCGGACAATACGAAAACTCTAATATATTCGAAATACAGTCAAAATACCGACAAACAAATAATTAAATAGATAAAAACGCACAAAACCTAATCGAAGCGATGCCACACACAAAAGAGATAAGCGAGATAAATACGAGGCAACGATATCGGGCAGGTTTTGCTAAAACAACGAAATACAACACGGTAAGCAACGAAAACACACAAAACCTAATCAAACCAGTTGTCACGCGAAGTTTAAGAAATTGAGATGAATACGAGACAACGAGATTAATCAAGATGTGGTCAACAAAGCCAAAGTCAAATTTTGGGGTGCGACAGATGCCCCTATTTAATTAACTTAGGCCAGATAGCCGGAGGCTATCGAATGGCGTAAGGTAATTAAATATGACAAACCCCACAAAATTTTGACCGCAAATGCATGTATGCATGATGCAAAAGACAGACAGACACAGAGACACAGGAGTGCAAACTCTACTGGGGAAGGACATACACCGACTCAATGCATGAAGGTAAACACTGAGAACACTCAGCTGGGGAAGATTCACTACCTATTCATAGATGGAAAATAGGAGGAAAAGAGATATCGACTCAATGCTGACGATACATCACTATCTCATAGATGAAAGTGGGAAAAGATCAATATAACAAGAGTACTGATGTGACAGTACATTACCAACTCAAAGATGGAGGTAACTGAAATTCTGGTGTAGTCAGTATTCAGATGTTCTACTTCAAGTCATGACATCTGATCTAACATTGTACCTAATACAGCAAGACAGTTATTACACTCTGTACTAATGTGCACCCTTTCACAGTGTCACATCCTCTCCTTCTATGTCATCCTAGAATGGAGGAACACTTAGTTATGTGCACCATAACATTCACTACTGTTGTTTTCCTACACAGTTATCAGCACGACGTCTCAATCCTGTTTTGGACATCATCTGTTACATTGTTCCAGTTTGTTGGTCATGTACTTGTATTTCCTAGATTAAAGGTTGTAACAAGTTAAACTAATCTCCACTTATTAAGGAGCTAACAAATAGAATATTTGTTAGGTTCATTAATTGTAGCTTAGTTGTTAGTTTCCTAGATTTTAGATCAGCTGGTGGATTCCTGAAGAATAGCCTGGGAAAAATCCTGAAACAGAAAAACTAACCATCCAACAATATAGCATATGCTGTCAGGAATGAATGTCACAACATTCCGTCTGACATCCAAGCCCAGAACCATATGCTCAGTCTGTTTAGTTCCTGAACACAGACTGCTAAATTTGCTGTACTGTAAAAGACCAACCAGTCTCTACTTCAGTATCAGCTTACTGGAAGAACTGTCAAGACATCCAGTTTGGCAATTTCACACTGCTCTTTAGGCCAGGTCTGATATGCTTTTTAAAACCAGACTTCACTACATACTGAACTGAATTCATCAGCTTATTAAACAGTATGTGCTGTTGTTGATGAATGTCAAAACATTCTGATTGACATTCCAACAGAAGGCTATGTATCAGGTTTGTTATTAACTTGATTTGCAGACTGTAACACAACCTGAATTATGGCAGACATGATTATAACATGCAGTAGGTAAACAAACACAGGAAATTGTTAACCCAGTTCAGTCCAACACGACCTACATCTGGGGGCTACCAAGCCAGGAAGAAGATCCACTATTAGTAGTATCAATTCAGAGTTAAACTCCCCCGTTTACAACTCATCACTTAATCCCTACCCAATGCAATCTATACCTAGGAACTCCTAGATAGAAACCTCCAGTTTCCATTCCTATCACTACAAATACAATGTAATGTGCAAACACCTTGAACTTGCTTCACAGCTTCATTCAAGAACATAATCACTCTTGCCTACAGGCTTTGAGTAACAAACACTCTCAGGTTTACCACTCAGAAACACATGGTAACCTTCCCACAGATTGGGAGGTTTACCTTACACACACCCTTAAAAATTCATTCTAAGAGGCTTACAAAAACTAGATTACAATCAGCTATTTATAACCTAATCACCCAACTGGATTTGGGCCTTCAAAAAGTTGCAGCAGACTTGTTCTTTGCTGTTGCAACTTCAGCAGAAAAATTCTGCTACAAATAAGGTCTTCAAGTTCCTAAACTCTCTCCATATATATCTCCATATTTTGAGCCTATATATCTTCTGATTTAGTCTTCAAGACCTCCACCTGGGAGTTAGGATATTCACCAGATATCCTTGCTGATCCCAGAACATATACTGAATTAATTAATTCAGTTTCCTACACATGTGCGATGTCACAGACCTGATGTCGTGACATCGTACATGACATGTTGGTCCAGATGTTGAATTTCTTCAACCCAACATATTAAAACAACAGAGGTGATTACATTATTTGTTTTCTAAAATTAATGCCAATCCTGAGGTATTAACAATCTCCCCCTTTGGCAAATTTTAGCTAAAACAAATAATCCTCTGTTATTATCTCCCCCACCATGAACACCAATGTTGGTGTACATGAGGAAGAAGAGGGACAAGACTTAGTTGTTCCAGAACCCTTCCCCTCAACAGGAGAGCTTCCTGAAGAGTATGTGATGCTGAGTACATAGACAATGTAACTCAGATCACAGGGCACAACTGTCTTCTTAACTCAGATCACAGGACACAAGTGGAAACCCCAGTTGGTGGATTTTGTGCCTGATGCCAACTTCTGTTTGCTGCCACATCCACAGTTGGCTTTCTTCTGGTACATCCTCAGCCCTAGGACTGTATTTCTCTCCCCCTTTTTAGCTAAACATTTGTAAAGGAACCCTTCACAAAACCAGATCCAGGCGCAGCTTGCCCAAACCTTAACATACCCCATGATTCTGAGAATGGAGTGTTTTTCTTGTGAGAGGAAGAGGGCTATTGCATCCTTTAAATAGTCCAGCCCGTGCCTAGGAATTTCCGGTAGAAATAAATGCTTGGTCAAGATGCATTTATTTTTGCTGAGAAACAGTCAGAGACTCACCAACAAAATCTCAGACTATCTTTGAATACCTTTTATAGCTCTTGACTGTTTCTTTTCCAAAACAGCCGTTCCAGTGCATGGAGACCATTCCATATATGCAGTCAGACACGTTGCACTCGATGTCTTAACATTCCTGCATTCAGCCAGTATTCAACAAGACCTCTGTCATACCTCCATTAGAGACTTGACACCTAGCACTGCTACAGCCAACTTTTCACACTCTGTTGATGGTTACTCCCCCTGTACCACACAGCTGTAGCCATCAGGCTTATTCTGGTTTATCAGACTTAGCCACATCACCCTCATAATTCCTAATGACTTTAAGATTCAGAAGGAATTGACAGCAATGTCCAGGGTAATGTCATGACATCCGGTCAGACATTCTTCTGCTCACTCAGCCTTGACATACATCACAGCATCCTGATAGCTATCTAGTCATCTGAGAGCACATAGACCACAAGCTTGGTGATTGCTTGCAGCACAAAGGCACAACTCCCCCTGTCATGGGCAACCTACTCTCTTGGAGGTCACACATGATCATATCCAACATCCCAAGGTTGGACCTTCACCTACTTCCTGATTCAAAGAGATTCCAGACCACTTGATGAAAGGAAAACATAAGACGCATCTTCATGTCTTCAAGAGCGCACCCTCTGTCCAACCCTCTTGGCTGAACACATCCACACTCTGTGTCAATTTCTCTTCTAACCAGAACAGAAGATCACTTCACAAGATGTTTTAACATCAGCTGGGACTTCCTTCACAGCATCACAAGGAGCACTATCTGATAGACTTCAGCTATTACTGAGTCCTCAGCTTGGGCCAGAGGAACCCAGACATACATTGGGATATATACACTCTCATCCCACTACCAGAGACAGTCTTCCATAGATAGCTCAGAACTTCTACCACAAGCTCCAAGAGATGAATAGAGAACACCTCCTTTTGTCTTCAACTTAATACTTTTCAGTTCAAAAGTAATTTGTCTCAGACTTTCCTCAAGAATAATCAGCTACCTTATGTTGATTACCTTGATTCTTCGAACTCACTTCTGAGATAGACCAAATGCCACTGGTTGATTACCTCCTTCATGAATTCTCATATGAACAGGTCAAATGCTGCTTTTTAACCTCTCCACGTGTATCAGACTTCTCCCAAAGATATTCTGACCTTCCAGGTGAAATTTGAACTTCAAGCCTTTTGAAGTGTCCAATCTACAACCCTGCAGACCCTTCTATCTTAAGTTGATGTGCCACTTCATCAACTAAGAATCTGATGTTGAACCAAATCTCACAACATTGTGTTTTGACATCCAGCTGTTGAATTCAGCTCCTTCTTCTGCCACTTGAAAGAACTTCCTCCCTTCACAGAACAAGAGTTCAATGTTCTCATAGACTTGATTGTGGAACCAAGTTTGAGTAAACAACCTCCATCCTGCAAGTTTGCAGTTAAGTCATCCAAGCTCACACCTTGATGAATCCCTGCTTCTTCTCCAAAGACATCAGACACTCTGATGTATGAGTCTTCAGAAGGACCAGTTAGACACTAACCCTTCAGCTTTACCAAGGATTCCACATCCTAAGGCAAGGCTGTTTCCATGATGTCAAGACTGCTGCCACTTGTTCTTGACTTCACAGTGTGCATAAGCTAATGCACTTCCTTACCTAGATTAGAAATAAACTGATCCAAGTAACCACCATCAAGACTATGATGTCTTCTTCTTCTTGTACATACCAAGGCTGAACATGTTTCTTGCCAGGAAACCTTTTCAGAGATCATATGCTTTTGCTGCCACCGAAGAGATAGATCATAAGCCAATGTACTGTCCTTCCTGTGATTCTGCACAGGGTCTTGAAGAAGTGATGTTCCAATATCTTTAAGAACATCAGTTATCTTGAGCTCCAAGGATAATCAATTAAACACTTGCACTTGGCACAAGTAGACATTGATCTTAAATCCTTTCCCAATCATCCCTTCAGATACTTCCACCATAAGAATACTTTGAAAATACTCTTCTTGTGTCAACATCTTCTGCTTGCAAGCACCTAGACAATTTTGAAAGTCTTCCCAGATTAAATTCACTCTTAGGAATGAGAGAGATGAATTCTTCATTGCAAATGTGACACACAACCACCAGAACCCATGTGACACAGGTCAACAGCCAACCAGACCCTAGGCTGACCAGACTTGAGAAGGTTAACCAAGACTCCCCCTCAACTTAACAGTCATGGATACTCCACACCAATATCCATGCATTGTACACATATGTCTCAACATGACATACACTATCCCTACCAGTGGCAACTAACTCCTCCAATTAGACCAATCAGACTTCAGCTGACCATAAGTACTAGTGAGACAAACAACACCAGTCAATGGTAGATATGCATTGCCAGAGCATATTACCTCAACCAACCTATGAATCTTCATATTCTCACTCCTAGTAAGAACTGCCACTTCTGAACGTGGTGTTTGAATAACAAGATTCATGGTTCCAGCCCCCTTAAATGATATCACAATCAGGTTACCCCATTATTGACTGCTAACATCCAGGAGACTTGTCTTCCAACACACCATAGTACTTCAGGGAACAACTATCCAATCCTGATCAACCTGCAGGGATATGCCAAACAGCAGGAGATTGCACAATGTCACATCTCAACCAGCTCAACTTCTAGGGATGACCTTCTTGAGCACACACCCAGTTGACCCTGCTCTTGTCAACTTAGCACACACAGATGTCTCCTCTTCCAGGTCAGGAGTAGGTTCCAAACAGAATTATCCCATTGTTTTGACCCTAAAAACATCTGCTCTTCAACCAGTAGCTGCATACTTGTTGAACAACATGTTCTAACATCACATAGAACATTGGTTCCACCTCCTTAGAACAAACCTTCCTTGAAGGTCTTCAAGGTCTTCATATACACTACTCAAGAGAGTAAGAGAATCAGTGATTAAGTGACTCTTACCATCCTGAAGTGAGAACGTCATGATGAGTGGACTTGAGGGGACTCAAGTATCTTTGACATCTTCAGTAGATTATGATGAGATCTTGAACACAGCAGCCTTTCATCCACATGAGGGGAAACTACATCAGAGTTTGAGTTTTGCCAGGTATTATGCAGCGGAAATCATAATACAACTCAACCTATGACCACACACTTCACCAGATTGGCCTCCAAGACCATACCAGGTTTGAATGTGATTTAGTACTGGCACAGCTGTCCCACACACAGGCCTATTGCCAACCTCCAGAGACAGGTACACACCATTCCTGTCATGAACAGTCCACCCACCTACTTCAAGGGACCATTCAGGGAATTACAGAACCTTACACAGGTTCCAGCATCAGTACTAACATAACTCCTTGCCAGCTACCAGAAAGTATCACCCATGGATCTCATCCAGAGACAGAACAAGATGCCTGCTCTGATACCAATTGAAATTCTGGTGTAGTCAGTATTCAGATGTTCTACTTCAAGTCATGACATCTGATCTAACATTGTACCTAATACAGCAAGACAGTTATTACACTCTGTACTAATGTGCACCCTTTCACAGTGTCACATCCTCTCCTTCTATGTCATCCTAGAATGGAGGAACACTTAGTTATGTGCACCATAACATTCACTACTGTTGTTTTCCTACACAGTTATCAGCACGACGTCTCAATCCTGTTTTGGACATCATCTGTTACATTGTTCCAGTTTGTTGGTTATGTACTTGTATTTCCTAGATTAAAGGTTGTAACAAGTTAAACTAATCTCCACTTATTAAGGAGCTAACAAATAGAATATTTGTTAGGTTCATTAATTGTAGCTTAGTTGTTAGTTTCCTAGATTTTAGATCAGCTGGTGGATTCCTGAAGAATAGCCTGAGAAAAATCCTGAAACAGAAAAACTAACCATCCAACAATATAGCATACGCTGTCAGGAATGAATGTCACAACATTCCGTCTGACATCCAAGCCTAGAACCATATGCTCAGTCTGTTTAGTTCCTGAACACAGACTGCTAAATTTGCTGTACTGTAAAAGACCAACCAGTCTCTACTTCAGTATCAGCTTACTGGAAGAACTGTCAAGACATCCAGTTTGGCAATTTCACACTGCTCTTTAGGCCAGGTCTGATATGCTTTTTAAAACCAGACTTCACTACATACTGAACTGAATTCATCAGCTTATTAAACAGTATGTGCTGTTGTTGATGAATGTCAAAACATTCTGATTGACATTCCAACAGAAGGCTATGTATCAGGTTTGTTATTAACTTGATTTGCAGACTGTAACACAACCTGAATTATGGCAGACATGATTATAACATGCAGTAGGTAAACAAACACAGGAAATTGTTAACCCAGTTCAGTCCAACATGACCTACATCTGGGGGCTACCAAGCCAGGAAGAAGATCCATTATTAGTAGTATCAATTCAGAGTTAAACTCCCCCGTTTACAACTCATCACCTAATCCCTACCCAATGCAATCTATACCTAGGAACTCCTAGATAGAAACCTCCAGTTTCCATTCCTATCACTACAAATACAATGTAATGTGCAAACACCTTGAACTTGCTTCACAGCTTCATTCAAGAACATAATCACTCTTGCCTACAGGCTTTGAGTAACAAACACTCTCAGGTTTACCACTGAGAAACACATGGTAACCTTCCCAAATATTGGGAGGTTTACCTTACACACACCCTTAAAAATTCATTCTAAGAGGCTTACAAAAACTAGATTACAATCAGCTATTTATAACCTAATCACCCAACTGGATTTGGGCCTTCAGAAAGTTGCAGCAGACTTGTTCTTTGCTGTTGCAACTTCAGCAGAAAAATTCTGCTACAAACAAGGTCTTCAAGTTCCTAAACTCTCTCCATATATATCTCCATATTTTGAGCCTATATATCTTCTGATTTAGTCTTCAAGACCTCCACCTGGGAGTTAGGATATTCACCAGATATCCTTGCTGATCCCAGAACATATACTGAATTAATTAATTCAGTTTCCTACACATGTGCGATGTCACAGACCTGATGTCGTGACATCGTACATGACATGTTGGTCCAGATGTTGAATTTCTTCAACCCAACATATTAAAACAACAGAGGTGATTACATTATTTGTTTTCTAAAATTAATGCCAATCCTGAGGTATTAACAGTAACAGAAAAGATGAATACCAACTCAAGGATGAAGGTATAACAAGGGCATAATAAGAATCGAACTGCGTTGACTCATGGTTGACAGCTCACTACCCATTCATTGATGAGGTAAACAGGACATGCCAACTCAAAGTTGAAGGCAAGCTTCAAAAGATTGATAATAACACTGCTAGGGAAATCAAATTCCAACTCATTGATGATGGTGTAGATGAAGAATCAGATCTAAGGATCATTGTGCAGACTTACAGTTGAATGCACACTACCAACTCATTGATGAGGTAGACAGAGAAATGCCGACTCAAAGTTGAAGGCAACCACCGGTTCATTGACAAAGGTGTTTAAAAGAATTTAGAACATATTTTCCTGGAGATGTTTATCATTACCGACTCAAAGATGATGGTGGAAGGACAAAATGTACCTAACTCATAGATGAAGGTACTCCATCAACTCAAAGACGAAGATGGAATCAGAAGTTATCTGTGCAGACTCAAAGATGAAAGCACACTATCAGTTCAACAAGGATCAAACATACCCTACTCATAGATGAAGGTACTCCATCAACTCAAAGACGAAGATGGAATCACAGGAAAATGTGCGAACTCAAAGATGAATGCATATTACCAGCTCAAAGTTGCAGGTACTTCACCAACTCAAAGACGAAGGTGGAATCAAAAGGAATCTGTGCTAAACTCAAAGACGAAAGCACGCTACCAGCTCAAAGTTGCAGGTAGAACCATGGAACTTTCTGTGAGGATGTTATCAACTCATAGATGGAGATAGTAATTAATTTATCCGAGGGATAACAAAGGTTACCACTCATGGATGTAGGTAACTCAAGTTTGTAACGGGTACCAACTCAAAGATGAAGGCATAAAGGACTTGGACACAATATCTGTCATGTCTGTTTTACTGAATGAGAGTCACAAAGACTATATTGTTGCCTTCTTTTACTGGCAATTTCTGAGCTTTATCTGGAGACACGAGGTTCAAACTAGGATAGAACTAGAATGAAACGGTCAAACAAGACTTCAACTGAAGAGGAATGAACTCATCAGGATTTACAACTGAAACAACCATCTTCCACGAGGCATAAATCTCTGTGGGGAACATGACCAATAAAAGGTATTTTGCTGCTTATGAGGATACTCTATATGGAGAGATTGACTCAACCCACAATATAAACAAGGAAACAAGGTGCATATGAATGCAAGCATGATATGTCATAGATATGCATGAATATTTAGTAATGAATGCATGACGGACAGACAAAACTAGGAATAACTAAAAATGTTAACAGCTGCATAAGGACTTGCTGGAGATTTGCATTAAGACTCGCTAGGGAGTAGTACAAAGACTTGCTGGGGAATTGGTACAAGAGCACCATATCCAGGTTTCTTTAAAAGTCTGTCTCTGCTGAGGATTCCGTAGAAGAATGGAGATGCCTTCTACTTCAAAAATGCAGGAGATTCCCTGTGGTTCTTGAATTTGTGAGGTATATGAGGATTGGACCTTTTTGAGGACTCCGCTGGGGATACAAGGTGTTATCCTCTGGAAATAAGATGATATTGTAAGAGAAGTCCTGCAATTCTTGAATTTGCTGATAATGCAGAAGGGATTATTCTTCTGGAAGACTCCACTGGGGATAAAGTCCGCTGGGGATAGGTGGTATCTTTCCAGGGAATAAGAATATAGGGGAAATCTATCCTTGAATTTTTTGCTTTAATTATCATGGAGACTTTCTGTATCTGAAGACTCTGCAGGGGATTATGGTGTCTGATATCTGGTTACGAGATCTTTCCTCTAGGAGACTCTGCCGGGGAACAGTGATGTCTGACCTTTGAATGTAAATGAGAATTCAGGAGGAATCCTGTAATTCTTGAATTTGCTTAAAATGCAACACACTCTTCTTTACTACAAAACATTACTGAGGAGGAGACATATCCTTCTATTGAATGGACAGAGAACAACAGGAGATTCCCTGTAGTTTCTGAATATCAACTTTCTTCACTCGCTGAGGGATGGAGACCTCTGTATTACTCCTGCTCAGGGAAATCAAATCTTCCTTCTCATCCTCTGCTGGGTTCATTGCTGATCCCGCCTTAATAAATTACTGGGGAAATACCTGTAGTAATCCCATAGGCCAAATCTGTAACTTAAAACCTGGATCAAAGTCTTCATGATCAATTAACCGAGGAGTCTTCATGCCCCAAGTGAAGGGAATAAACTTCTTGAAATATTTCTTGCATGATCTCTTGAGGAAAACTAGGAAGCATAGCTGGGGATATCCAGAATCACAACCTCTGCTGGAGAAATATTACTGCCAAGACACCTGTGGAGATTTTTTCATCATATACATATAAGGATAGTAATATGAACATGTCTAGTTGGAATCACATGATTTCAGAATTACTGGGACCACATGTCTCAATCCTTTTATTGATGTCCACAAATCAAAATAAATAATCTTTACATTTTTCAAAAACTGTTTTTAATTCAAAACTTTTGTTTCAAAACATATCTGTCAAAGTAAAAGAGCTTTCGTAAATTGAAATGAAAATTAAGAGTGCCAAGAAATATAGAAAGGCTCAAATTGATTTGATAGGATGGTAATTTCGTGGAAAAAGGGTACGTTGAACTACAATGACATCATTCTCTCTTCCACTTTTGACCTGTATTGCAGCCTTGAGAAAGTTGGAGAACTGTTGAAAATATTCTGATACTTCAATGATCTTATCTCTGTTATGCAGTTACTTGCCTGAAATCCCAAACTTTTGCCTAGATTGCCCTTTCGGGTTTTCAATCTACCGGGATAATATTCTCTTTGTTTTTTTATGTCTCTAATTTCTGCTTGGACCGCCCTTTCAGGTTTTCAGTCCACCGAGACGCTCATTTTTGCCTAAGCCGCCCTTTCGGGTTTTCAACTTAGCGAGCTGTTCTTTTCATTTTTTAGGCGAAGTATTTCTTGACTGTATCTGTATTCACGGGACGTGGAAGCTCTTCACCATCCATGTTTGTAAGAATTAAAGCACCGCCTGAGAAGGCTTTCTTGACAACATAGGGTCCTTCATAGTTAGGAGTCCACTTGCCCCTAGAATCATTGTGAAATAGTATCATCTTCTTGAGCACAAGGTCACCCTCTTTGAATTCTCTCGGCTTAACCTTCCTATCAAATGCCTGCTTCATTCTCTTTTGATATAACTGTCCATGGCACAAGGCAGTCATTCTTTTTTCTTCAATCAAATTCAACTGATCGTATCTGCTTTGACACCATTCAGCCTCTGACAACTGAGTTTCCATTAGTATCCTCATTGATGGAATTTCAACCTCTATCGGTAACACAGCTTCCATACCGTATACAAGTGAAAATGGGGTTGCCCCAGTTGAAGTACGGACTGATGTTCTATATCCGTGTAGTGCAAAAGGCAGCATTTCATGCCAATCTTTGTAGGTAACAACCATCTTTTGAATGATCTTCTTGATATTCTTATTTGCAGCTTCAACTGCCCCATTCATCTTGGGACGGTAAGGAGAAGAGTTGTGATGCTCGATCCTGAAACTTTCACATAATTCATCCGTCATTTTGTTGTTCAGATTGGAGCCATTGTCAGTGATGATCTTGTTTGGAATCTCATATCGGCAAATGAGATTATTTTTGATGAATCTGACCACCACTTCCTTTGTCACCTTTGCATACGAAGCTGCTTCCACCCATTTGGTGAAGTAATCAATTGCCACGAGAATGAAACGGTGTCCGTTGGAAGCTTTGGGTTCAATCATACCGATCATGTCAATGCCCCACATTGAGAATGGCCAAGGAGCAGAAATCACATTCAAAAAGGTTGGTGGTACATGAACCTTATCAGCGTAGATCTGACATTTGTGACACTTCTTTACAAATTTGCAGCAATCTGATTCCATGGTCAACCAGTACTAACCAGCTCTCAACATCTTTCTTGACATAGAATGGTCGTTTGCATGAGTACCAAAGGACCCTTCGTGAACTTCTTTCATCAACATTTCTGCTTCCTTTTTGTCAACACATCTGAGTAAGACCATGTCATAATTCCTTTTATAGAGCACATTCTGATTAAGGAAGAAACTGCCTGACAATCTTCTCAAAGTCTTTTTATCTTTTCCTATTGCTCCAAGAGGATACTCCTGAGTCTGAAGGAAATGCTTGATATCGTGGTACCATGGTTTATCATCAAAACTGGCCTCAGCTGTAAACACATGTGCTGGTCTATCAAGTCGCTTGATCACAATTCTGGGTACTTCGTTTGGAAAACCCACTTGATACATTGAAGACAACGTAGCTAGAGCATCCGCCATATGATTCTCATCCCGAGGAATGTGATGCAATTCAACCTTGGTGAAGAAAGTCAACAATCTTCTTGCATAGTCTTTGTATGGGATCAAGCCAGGGTGGCGTGTTTCCCATTCTCCTTTGATCTGATCGATAACTAACGCTGAGTCACCATAAACAGTAAGATTTTTGATGCGGAGGTCAATGGCTTCTTCAAGACCCATGATACAGGCTTCATATTCAGCAATGTTGTTTGTACATTCAAAACAAATTCTTGCCGTGAAAGGAATATGAGAACCTTCTGGAGCGATAATGACTGCACCTATTCCATGTCCATAAGCGTTAGAAGCTCCCTCAAATACTAAACCCCATTGAGAATCTGGTTCAGGTCCTTCTTCAGGAAGTGGCTCTTTACAATCTCTGGATTTTAGGAACATGACATCTTCATCAGGAAACTCATCCTCATTATCATCGTGATCTTCAACGGGTTGGTGAGCAAGGTACTCAGCCAACACACTGCTCTTGATAGCTTTCTGGGTATGATACTCAATGTCGTATTCTGATAACAGCATCTGCCATCTGGCAATCTTACCAGTGACTACAGGCTTCTCAAAAATGTACTTGATTGGATCCATTTTGGATATCAACCAAGTGGTGTGACTTAACATATACTGCCTCAATCTCTTAGCAGCCCAAGCCAATGCACAACATGTCTTCTCGAGTAAGGAGTATCGTGATTCACAGTCAGTAAATTTCTTGCTTAAGTAGTAAATGGCATGCTCTTTCTTTCCAGTTTCGTCTTGTTGACCCAGAATACAGCCCATAGAATTCTCAAGCACTGTCAAATACATAACCAACGGTCTTCCAGCAACAGGTGGTAACAAGATAGGAGGCTCCATGAGGTACTCTTTGATATTGTCAAATGCTTTCTGACAATCCTCTGTCCAAACACAATTTTGACTCTTTCTCAGCAATTTGAAGATAGGTTCACAAGTGGCAGTCATGTGAGAAATAAACCGGGATAGGTAATTCAATCGTCCTAGAAAACCTCTCACTTGCCTTTCTGTTTTTGGTGCGGGCATCTCTTGGATAGCTTTTACTTTATCTGGATCAACTTCAATGCCTTTTTGGCCGACAATGAAGCCCAAGAGTTTACCTGACCTGACGCCAAATGTGCATTTGTTCGGATTGAGGCGAAGACGGAACTTCCTCAATCGTTGAAACAGCTTCAATAGATCTACTAAGTGACCTTCTTCTGAACGAGACTTCGCGATCATGTCATCCACATGAACCTCAATCTCTTTGTGCATCATGTCGTGAAAGAGCGTTGTCATGGCTCGCTGGTAAGTAGCACCTGCGTTCTTCAACCCAAACGGCATTACTTGATAACAGAATGTTCCTCATGGTGTTATGAAGGTAGTTTTTTCCATGTCTTCGGGAGCCATTTTGATCTGGTTATACCCGGAGAATCCGTCCATGAAGGAGAATATGTCAAACTTTGCTGTATTGTCTACCAACATGTCAATGTGAGGTAGGGGGAAATCATCCTTTGGGCTTACTCTATTTAAGTCACGATAGTCGACACACATTCGTACCTTCCCGTCCTTCTTAGGAACTGGCACAATATTTGCTATCCACTCTGGATACACTGAAGTGGCAAGAAAACCAGCATCTATTTGCTTCAGAACTTCTTCCTTAATTTTGACGGCCATATCTGGATGTGTTCTTCTTAATTTCTATTTGACCGGTGGACATTCTGGCTTCAAAGGTAGCTTGTGCTCTACGATGTCAGTGTCGACACCAGGCATATCTTGATAAGACCAAGCAAACACATCTACATACTCTTTCAACAGGCTGATCAATTGCTCCTTGACCTGTGGGGATAACAATGCTCCAATTTTGACTTCTTTCACATTTTCTTCCGAACCCAAATTGACTGTTTCCAAAGGCTCCTTGTATGGCTGAATATTGTCTTCTTCATTTTCAAGCTGGCGGGCGACCTCTTCTGGAATCTCATCCCACTCTTCCTCTTCAGCTTCGAATACAGAATGTTCAAAGTTGGGAGAGGGCATGATGTCATTGTGTTCAACGGGTTTAAGTAACCTGTACAAACAATTGTTTTTAGAGGACTGACCATGACATGCAAAAATGTGTTCTTTTTAAGGTTTTTTTTTGTGTTACCATTTTCCGAAAAAGCTGAAAAGATAAAAGGACACAAGTGTATAGGAACATAAAAGATCTTTTTCATGGATAGTACGTTTTTGACAAAAGTGCCCATTTTACAAAATTAATGCTTCGCGCTTTGGGCTAAAGCGGAAGGTTTTTGAAAACTGAAAAGCTTAATTACTTTGATATGTGGACACAATGTGGGATGTCAACTGCGGTCCAGTTCTTCATAACTACTCCAGTCGCCATTCTGTCTTTCCCTCGAAGAGCTTTTATCTATTTTTGTAATTCCACAAACTGATCCTGGAATTCATCCATTCTATCATTGAGACCAGGATCCTCACTTGGGGTAGGGCCGTGATAGACAGGTTCTCCTAGGTGAGGAGTATAGTGAACAACGGGAGGCACATTAGTGAAGACAGGAGCATTTGGTGGAACGAACTCTTGTTGATATCTATCTTGATTAAGATCCCTGGGTATTTCCCAAGGACGGGATGCTGTGATGGTAACAGAAGTGACTGGGACAGCGTTGATTTCTGAAGCGATGACTGTAGTGACGGGTGCTGCTGTTGTCTGATTCTGAATTTGAGGTTGATTCTGTGCTGAAGTCTGTCCTGAATTATGAACTTGAGCCCTAGCCTGGGCTTCCTCTGCTTGTAGACGGGCGGTTAACATTTGGTTGCGCATCTCTGCTGCCTGTGCTTGCGCCTGGATCTGTGCATCTTGTGCTTCGGCAACCTGAGCTTGTGCTGTTTGAAGTTGAGCAGCTTGGGCTGCTTGGTTTGCTATCAATGTCTCGACCATAGCAGAAAGGCGGTCAACCTGAGCTTTCAATTCTCGGTTCTCGTTATCTGTTATCTCCATTCTTCTTTTGTAGTTGGCTCTTGTGTTGTAATTATGCGTCAGCTTGAAATGGATCTGCTTGCGGGAAGCAACTGTCAGAAGACTGGACCAAGACAGACAACCTGTATGCACGTGATGCATGGATATGCAAAATGAATGATTTTCCAAGGAACTCTAAGTGAAGGAAAAGATAGAATTGCAAACATTTTTGATAACAAAACAAAAAATTTCATTTTAAGCATTTTTATCAAAATATACAAAATTATCAACCCAAAATACAACCAAGAAAACCATTTAAGGACATGTGTCATCAGGACGAGCATAAACAAGTAGGAGTTGTCCTTCAAGTCTCTCAATTCTTTCTTCATAGGCCTTCTGCATGAAAGCTTTCTCCTTCACCAAACTGTCTACAAGACCTTTCCATGCACCTGAGGACTGTGGAATCTGGGAGTAATCTGTTGTGCCTGAGGAAAATAAATCCTCTTGCACCCTTGGACGTTTACCTGCACGATCTTCTCCACTCTGCTCCTTTGACTGTCTCTGAAGTTCTTCATTTTCCATTTCGAGCACCTGGGCCTTATCCTTCCAAGCGTCTCTCTCTTTCTTGACCCTCTCCAAGGTGGCTTGGAGTTCTTCTTTGTCATCTAGCGGAAGGTAGGGGGTCTTCAACGGAATGGGTTTGATAGGATCATGATGTGGGTATGGCATTTTCAACTGTATAGCTCTGGCTCTGATCCAGTGGAGGTACGACTCATAGGAGGTACAATCTTTCTTACCCAATTCAAGTCTCCCTTTGCGACAAACACGATGCCAAGCTCTTACTACTCTCTCTTTCATGGTAGGGTCCTCCTCGTTATCCCTCAAGAAAATACCTTCTAAAAGAATGTTAGGAGGCTTGTCCTTCATAGGGTAACCGAGTTGTCTCCTAGCAAGTACTGGATTATAAGAAATGATTCCCTTTTGTGCCCATGAGGGGCACATTGGGGAACTCCCCGCAACTATCAATGATCTTCACATCGTCTAAAACTCTACTATACCATGCAATATCTGACTGGGTAAGAGACATAATCCTCTGTGACCACTGAAGTCCTGACTTGCGATCCCAAAAATTAGCTGACTTAGGAAGATGAGAGACAAACCATTTGTAGAGTAACGGTATACAGCAGACTATGGTTCCTCCTCCTTTCAAAGTACGGTAATGGATGGAATGATAGGTGTCTCCGAGCAAAGTTGGAACAGGATTACCACTTAGGAAGATGCGTATAGCATATGAATCCACAAAACCTTCAATATTAGGAAATAGTAACAAACCGTAGATCAACAAGGCGAACAGATGCTCCACAATAATATCACAACCTTGACTGGAAAAATAAGAAACCTTCCCCATTAAGAACTTGGCAGTGAAACCTGGAAGTCCTCCTTTGATGGTGAAGTTATTCTTGAATTCTGACTTCTTCATGTACAACACTTTTGCAAGAGAACTGTGCTCGGGTAACTTTTCTGAACCAGAGAAAGGTACTGTATCAGCAACTGGGATGTGAAGCAACTGGGCATACTCTTCCAATGTAGGCATGAGTTGATAGTCTGGGAATGTGAAACAGTGATAGACTGGATCATAGAACTGTACTAATGTCTGCAATAACCCTTCTTCCATCCTAAGTGTCAATAAAGATATAAGTGCCCCATATCTGTCTCTGAAACCAATAGGATTTGCGATCGAAGAAACCAGTTTCTTTAGTTCATCTATCTTTGGATTGATGAGATTGTACTTTTTCACACTTCTCCGTCCAAAATCCATGTTTCCTGCAATATTTGCAATCCTCACTTTAAGTTCCTTGGAAAAAGGTTGAAATGATGGGAATGAATGCATGTCATGCGTGAATGCAACAAACACAAACATGGTCAAACAATACAAGGCTCAAAGTTCATCACCAGCATGGAGTTTAGGACAAAGCTCCAAGATAAGTTCTAAGGTTCACCTGCCAAACGGGTTCTAAAAGTTCCCAAGGTTATGGATCCTTCTTCGGATAATACCGGGTTAAGCAACTGCTTGCTTTCCAATATTATTCTCAAAAGAATCTCGCTTAAGTGTGATATCGCGTATCAACAAAACCAGACTTTTGGTCCGAAGTGGTCACCGCATCACATCCTAAGTAAGGCCAAGGTGGGGTAAAGGTAAACTAAGGTCCTTGGCTTCACGGGCCCGTCGAAAGCAATAATGCCTCACAAATGACTTGTTTAGCACTATCACCCTCAAAGAGGCATCCACCAAGCGGACAAAGGCTCAAGTCAACTCGGTAAGGATTGTCTCCTATCAAGTCAACCTGAATTATCATCCATCCTATCTCAAATGTGCCCCAAATCCGGGTATAGGATTTATCACAAGTATCCCTCAAAAACCCAAAATAACAAACATTACAAACAATACAATTTAGCAAATATTCACAAAGCAAACATATAAACAAGCAAAGATAGGCTAAACCCTCAAATAAGTTTAATCATGGATATCCCCAGCAGAGTCGCCATTCTGTCGCGGCGGGATTTTTCACGAGATTAAGTATTGATTGAACTTAACCCGTTTGAAAAATATTTTAAATGCAAGAGTCGCCACTGTCTTTTATTTTATCCAAAAAGAGGAAGGGAAAAATAACGATAAATCCCTTTAGAGTTACGGGTTCGGGGGTTGGTTATGCAAAGGGAAGGTATTAGCACCCTCTACATCTGTGGTACTCCACAGGAACCTTTTTGCTTATGTTTATGTGAATGCTTTGCTTTTTTCGCTTTGATCGTTTGATTGGGAAGATGAGAAAAGAACTTGATTTTATTACTTTTGGACTCGATAAAGTCGTAGACTTCATGCCTACGTATCTCCAAGGCGCAATGGAGAAATCAGAATCCACGTAGTTCTCCCAAAAGAAAAGGGGAAAGTCTGTTTTGTTGATTTTAGATTGGCGTGTCTTGCCATCTCTTGCTCGACCTAGGCGGGAGGCTTCGAGACTGACACGTCCTTTTGAAAATGTTTTTAAACTGAAAAGCCAAAGCTGGCAAAAGTTTTGAATGAGCCTAAACCCTGAAACAATAAATAAATGGGCTCATTATAAGGAAGCCCAAGAGTAAGCTTGTGAGTGTGTGAAAAGGGGTTTCTTAAACGGCGACCGTTGGAATCGCATCGGGTTTCTCTTTTTTGGATTTTTCGATTTTTTAACATAAAACGTGAACAATACGATTAAACGCACAATACAGAACATAAAAAATGCGAGAAAGTAAATTATTACAACACAGTTAGCTATGAATAGTTAGTATTATGAATAGTTAGTGGAGTTAATCGAGCTGAAACTGAAACGAAACGGTTAGTAACAACATAAACAAATATAAAAAACAATATAAACATTTACTTTAGACAAAATAAACATTTGATATAAATAAACATTTACTTAAAATAAACATTTAAACAAATAATTAATTTAACTAACATTTAAATAAAACATATATGCAAAATAATAATAAAAGATAAACAATATTTAGTAAACAAAAGTAATATATATATATATATATATATATATATATATATATATATATATATATATATATATATATATATATATATATATATATATATTTATATTTTAGACAATAAATATATAGTAGACAAAAATAATATATATGTACATTTAGACAAATAATATATAATAGACAAAAGTAATATATATATATATATATATATATATATATATATATATATATATATATATATATATATATATATAGAGAGAGAGAGAGAGAGAGATAAATAATATATTAAAACACATGTCGGCAAGCCGGAACTTTGCCGATTTCAGAGATAAGTGAAGAATATTACCTTGTGTGAAGAGGATGAACTTCTGATCGTCCAAATGATCGACCGAAAGCTGGAAACCGTCATCGACGCAGTGCTGGCTGCCTTCGTGAGTACCTGACTTCAACGTCGCTTTTGATCGGTGAAACGACGCCGGAATGAAATGAACCTTGGATATTTGTGACATGGACTCAACGAACTTCAAAGATATGAAATCGGTTTTTGTTTTGGTGAATAATCGGGACGATTTTGGGTTACCGAAAATGAAGAACAAGTGAAATACGGTAATGCTTTTGGAAAAATATTTCTTTTCAATTCTCTGTTTCTCTCACCACACGTTTTTTTCCTTACTGATCCACCTCTTTCCTTCTTTTTTTCTTACTAACCACATCTATATATATATATTTAGATTACTTAAACAATAAGAAACCTAAAAAATATCTAACATAAATTAATAATATATATTTAGATTACTTAAACAATAAGAAACCTAAAAAATATCTAACATAAATTAATAATATATGTTTAGATTATTTAAACAATAAGAAACCTAAAAAATATCTAACATAAATTAATAATATATATTTAGATTACTTAAACAATAAGAAACCTAAAAAATATCTAACATAAATTAATAATATAATTTATATATTATATAATAATAATAATAATAAACTAATATAATATTAATCCTAATTAAATAAACTAATTAACAACTAAACACAATTAATATTAAGCACAAATAATATTAAACGGCACACGATTAAAATACGATAAAATCGAGCGACACGAACGCGATAAAAACGATGACAATTTGCACAGCAAAACAGACAAATTGATAAAACCAATAAACCAGTAAACCGGTAAACCAGTAAAATCAACAACACGACTCAAACAGACTCGATTAAATCACACGGCACAACACGTAATTAAATAAACAACCCTAGGCAATAATAAAATCAACACGACATCACGAAAACGCTGACAAACACAATCACAAATAATCGGACAATACGAAAACTCTAATATATTCGAAATACAGTCAAAATACCGACAAACAAACAATTAAATAGATAAAAACGCACAAAACCTAATCGAAGCGATGCCACGCACAAAAGAGATAAGCGAGATAAATACGAGGCAACGATATCGGCCAGGTTTTGCTAAAACAACGAAATACAACACGGTAAGCAACGAAAACACACAAAACCTAATCAAACCAGTTGTCACGCGAAGTTTAAGAAATTGAGATGAATACGAGACAACGAGATTAATCAAGATGTGGTCAACAAAGCCAAAGTCAAATTTTGGGGTGCGACACTAAGTCCAAAGGAAAGGAGCATCTTGAGTCATCTCTATGACTTCAAGAAAAAGAACTCCAAGGGTTTATCTTTCCCCTCTTATCTTTTTATGCTTTAGGACTAGCCCTTCTCTTCTCCTCCTCACTTTAACCCAAGCCAAAAATATTTTTTCTTCAAACTTTGACATTGTTTCAAAACTAGAAACCTAGGCATTATGCCTTTGACTTTTCAAATCACCTTCATTAATACTCATTGTGAATAAATCTTAATCCAACTTTGACTTCATTTTGTAAATTAATCTAACTTGTAAATATAACTCACTTCAAGTTGTTTTTGTGGTTCCAATGGCCACCTTATTAAAACCTTTTCAAAAACATTAGTCATAGGTTTGAGTTATCATAGTGGTTGATGTAAATCTCACCTCCTCCTTAGTGATTGGATTATAAGTCTTCCATACTTATTATAGGGTTAACCCCTCACTAGTATGTTGAAGCCTTCCTCACATGGTGGATTGTTGGTTTAGGTTGAGTTTTCTCCCTTTTATAACAAAAGACCTTAAGACTTTTGGTCAAATCAATTCACCAATCTTTGAGATTTTTACCCCGAACTACGAGGTTTTGATCCTCCTTTGTGATGGTACATAGGCAATGGGTTCATCCATTCAAACAAAATTTTCAAATATAATCTATTCTCTTCTCATCCCCTCCAATCCTTTTGCACAAGTCTTTTCACAAATACCAACCTACAACACATGTTTGTAAAAAGGGTTCCCTGAGAGTACTAAGGATGTTTTGGGTGCGTAAAACCTTCCCATTTCATAACCAACCCCCTTACCCAAATCTCTGACATTTTATTAGTTTTTGATTTGAAAAACTTCTTACCTTGGCTTTTGTTCTCTTTTTAGCCTTTCCTTTGGACAAATAAAAGTGCGGTGGCGACTCGAATTGTATGTTTACTTTTGGTTTAGTCAATAAACCTAAAGGTAACGAAAACCCCGCTACAGATCCTTTATACCATCTCATAGCTTTTCATTGGCATTGGGAACACACTTTGGTATTCTCCTCACCTAGCATTCATTGGGTTTGCATTGGGAGAGATCACCAAGCATTTTTTGTTTGTATCATACTTTATTTTCTTTGTTTAACTAACCAAAATACAAAAATATGTCTATTGTAGCTTTGTTTATTTTGTAGGTAATGTATGTGTCCATCTATGTCTCATCAAGCTCACAACTAGGGTTTGAGACCCTCAGTGCAAGAGATCAAGCAAGCAAAGGTCCACTTTGGTTATAAGAATCATATATGGATCCCCATGTTCTTTATGTGTCATTTTGATCAAAAATTCATCAAGAGTTTGAAGCTTGTTTGTCAAGGAAGCCCTAATTTATCTGGGTATCTTGTGTGTCTTCCTCAATAAGTGTCTTCAACATTTGTTAAAATATATCATGGGATACTTCATTTTATATCATCATAAGCATATATGATCCTCCATGGGCCTCTATGAGCAAAGGAAGTTCAAGTGTGGAAGTTGATTCAAGGAGGTTGACCAGAAAAGTCAACTAGTTATGACATTCGAAACATCTTTCATGTTGGCATCAAGAGATAATTTTGCTTGGAAAGTCATTTTTTATGGTGAAAGATTATAGGTAATTTTGTTTATGCCCTAGATAGAAGGTCAACTTCCAAGAACCATATCTTCCTTAATTTTTATTGTATGAAGATGATCCAAGTGTCATGATAAATTTTAACATGTCTTATTCAAGTTTTCTTCTTTGATAAAGATCAAATTCTACTTGGAAAGTCTTGTACCATGAGGAAACATTATAGGTCCATTTTGGTCCTCATCATTGAACAAGCAAATTTCCACAACTTCTAAAATCCATAACTCCATCAGGAAAGCTCCAAATGGTGTCAAATTTGTGATCCAATTGAATATAATTGAAAGAGATATAACATTTTATAAGGAACCAAAGTCATTTGAAGCTCACATCAAAAGTTATTCAAGGTGGAAAAAGGGTTCATTTGACTTTTAACTTAGAATATTTCTAAGTATGTTTGATTCTTCCAACTTCAAGGTCAGAATTCACCAAGTTCCAAGCTTCAAATGGAAAATGTCCCAACACCAAAGTTATTCCTCATAATGATAGCTTTCTAAAGAGCCCTAGATCACTTCATTTGGATGAGAATTGGAGAAGTTGCACATAGGTTCTTTTCATGGCTTGATTTTGCAACTCTTGAACTCCAATTGATATATAACTTTGCATAGCTTCATGTGATGACCTCAGTAGCATTTTGGCATGAATTGAAGTGGATTACAATCAACATTTTGGCCTGAACACACGGCCATGCATCCATTTACCATGGAATTGCTATTTTTGGTTCAAACTTTGAATGGTATGGAAATCAAATGATTTGCCTATAAATTGAAGTGCATTGCCTCAGATTGAGAGGAAACCCTTGCCTAAGCTTTCCCAATCAATCCCATAGACCCACTTGTTAGACGGTGTGGCTAGTGATCGAGAGGGGGGGTGAATAGATCACCTCTTTAAAAAGTTAACGGATTTGACGTTTTATCAGAGTTTTCAAAAATGGCGGAAAAATCGGTCCCGAATCGACTTCCGTCTATTCTGAACCGCTACTAGAAAGCCGGACACACAAGTGTAATTGCTGGATTTTGATGAGAATGACAGAAACAGTTCACACCAGAATTTTAACTAATTGAATGCGCTTATCATTAAAGTCTATTTCCAATGAATAAAATCTAGCTAACCGTTTTATCAAACAGTTGGTGTGTATGTGATCGATGATAAACTGCAATGGAGTTTGATTAAAGTGTTCTTGCCACTGCTGTCTTGAAAAAGAAACAATCACCACACACTAACTGAAATTGCGAAAACAGTTTGGAAAACGTAAAGAGGATTAAGGTAAGAGTAAGATACGCAGAGATTTGGTAAGGAAGTTCCCCACGTCGTCCTCGCGTGTGGGTACGTCTCCCTCTCAATTTCAAATGAAATTGAGAACTTTGATTATCAATTATTGCCGAATCCGTTGATACAAGGTTTTGATACAAAGACAGAATTCTAAACTCTAAGAACCTCTTCTTGTACAACCTTCACTTGATCTGAGCTCGATCAAGATTTTCCTGCACAAAGTTGCAAACAATTCACCGGTTCCACGACCTGCTTGCGAAATCCCCCGATCTCCAAACGCAACGCTGCGGCTGAATATGTTCTGCAAATGTGACTCCCAAACCCTCAAGAACACACCAGTTCTTGAAGGACAAACCAGTAGGTTTTTCCTAGAAACCCCCTTCAATCTTCGACTCAGCTAGATCCTCGATCGTTCCACTGCAAACCACAACTAGATCCTTGATCGTACCACTGAACGTTATCTCAATGCTTCTTTAATCCAAAGAACAAGAATTGTTATGTGTAAATGTTCTTGAAGAAAAGTGATTGAGAAGATGAAGAAGATGAAGTCTCTTTCAGGTTTCTATGTGCTCACAAACAATTGCTCCAACACTGCTTTTGATCTGTGTTCAATTGTTTTCCCTCAATGAATTCGTCACTTTCATCTGCTTTTGAAACCTGTTCTTATATTCTGCAAAAACAGTTGCTGTTATGACTTAAAACAACTTTGTGTATTGATGCATGGGAGTGTGTATCGATACATACTGTAAGTTGTGTGAATATTTGGTGAAATCAATTACTCATGTATCGATGCATAAGTCGTGTGTATCGATGCATGTGATTTTTACACTGATATGTATCGATGCTTAATGCTCATGTATTGATGCACAGGCAGTCTCAAGTAGTCCTGTATCGATGCAGGAATCGTGTGTATCGATACATAGAGTTTTTGGCCTTCCATGTATTGATGCATGGCTCGTATGCATCGATGCATACTGAACAGAAATTGTTTTGTGATTAATCACAGGTTACATGTATCGATGCAAAGGCTCATGTATTGATACATACTGATATAAAATGCATTTTAATAGTTATTTTAAGGGAATTTTCAATGTAGATTTATATGTATGTTTATGCAACAGTAAAGTGGGATGAAGGACAAAGTAAGAACACAAATATATCATGTAATGCAATGCACAACTAATTTGGATGATGATCACACAATTTGCTATCATTAAAAGTTAATTCAAGTTAAAGAATTCTTTCAAAAACTCCCCCTTTTTGATGATGGCAAATTCTTGGCAAGATGTGTGATACTCTCCCTGAGTTTGTGCATATCTGCATTTTCTCCCCCTTTGTCAACATCAAAAAGAGGAAGAAACATAGTTATCAGGCAGAAAGTGTAGCAGGGCATGGCAAAAATGGATAATAGGCTATCAATCACAAAGAAAGAAGCTGCAAGTTAAAGAATCATTCACAAAGAATCATTCAAAAGGTAAGGGCAATAACAAATAGAGATAAACAGAAATTGAAAAGCATTTTAAAGGTACGGACGAGTTTAAGAGTTACATAAGCTAAACCGTATGTTGTGCAACAAAATGAAACTTGAGCAATATGAAATGAAATGCAGTGAGATGCAAGGATGGTAGGTTAATTTGGATTGTTGCCACCACAGGACTCCTCATCATGTCTCTCAGGATCTCGGTAGCTTGGCGGAGGCGGAGGAGGAGGCATTGTGTCTGGATTTTGGCCCATGAAGGAGTATTGCCTAAATCGATTCTGAACTTCAATGCTTCTAAAGCTGTCCATAATCCCAGGATTTTCACGGCAATCATCCATAAAGCCGGACATTTCGTTGTAGAAAACCTGATGCCATTTAACCAAGTCTTGGTGCCAAGCGTGTTGATTGTGATACATCCGTGTATGCTCATCATGCCAGTCCCGATGCTCGTTGTGCCATTCAGATTGTTGAACATGCCAGTACCGTGCTTCTTCATGGCGTTCCTTGTTGACAATTTCCATCTGTTGAAGCATGTGAGTGATGTCCGCATTTGGTGTTGAGGCTGAAGTACCACCGGAGAATGGAGGGGCTATAGGTTCAGGTACGTAGTTGGTGGGAGACCACCTTCGTGGCACCCACTCACCCCACCCAGTATTGGCCTCAGCTTGAGGCACATCTGTTTCAGGTGCATCCTGCATTTCTTCATCAGGCTGTTCTTCAGCAATATGGATGCGTTCCGAAGGCACATCAAAGTTGTAAATTCTGGTTTTGGATTTTCTTTCGAAGAAATAGAAGCATTTGCGGTCTTTGTCCCACCTATATCCCATATGCGATAGAGTGGCAGAATCAAACTCTTGAGCTGCCGATGGAGATAGGAGAGGCACAATAGGTATTGCAACTTTCCAAAACTTAAGAATTTTCATTATTTGAGAGGCATACCCTAGAGCCACAGTTTTGGAGCTGTCGCGCACATAAAATAGACGTTTTACAAAGTAGTTCGCCCAATTTAAGAGAATCTTATTTTGCAGAATGTAGAGAAGATGTATGCTAGGCCTATCCAACCGAGAGTGGCCACTGTTGGTTGGACGCAGAATGTGTGTAATGATCCAGTGAAGAATACGCGGAGTTTGTTTGATCATACCTGACGTGACGTGTTCGTCCTCACTCAACGGTCTGTCAATCTTTAGGATAGAAGTTGTAAATTCCCTCAGGTCAAATTCAGGATCAAAATGCAGGTCATGCCAGGACTTGACAGCCATCGACGGAAGCGGCATTTGAAATACCGTTTCCCAATCAGCGGCTTCAAAGGTATATGTTCTGACTCCGATAGAACACCGGAACATATAGCCTCTACCTGTTTGTAAACCAGCATAGAAGGCCCGGATGAAATCCTCATGATACTCATCTTTTGTAGATAGAAAGGATCCAAGTCTTTGTGCATGTAGCAGTTCAACTATTTCATTTAGGTGCAGATGGACAGCATCTGTTTTATCAAAGATATGAGGTTTCATTACCAACCTGGCTTTGAAGGATTCCTCAAATTCAGCAGTAATGGCAGGATGAAGAATGTCTAAGGCATTTGAAGGAACATCTGGTGGTTGCTGAGAAGTACCGGCTACTTCCTTTCCCTTTCCTTTTCCTTTGGCTCTGGCTGGAATAGTGCGTGGAGGCATGGTGATATGAAATTTAGGGTTTTACCAAGTTTGTGAGAGAGAGTGAAGATGAGGAGGATTAGGGTTAGCCACTGGTTTTGGGGTTTTTGAGGGCAGATGAGATGAAGTAATGAGATAGGAGGTGATATGATTGGTTGATGTGTCGATGCATGAGAGAGAAAGAAATTGCATTTAATTCAGATAGCATCAGTATGTATCGATGCAGATAGTCATGCGTCGATGCCTAGTATTCAAAAATGTCATGTGTGTCGATACATGCGATGGATGCATCGATGCCACGTGTTTACAATTGCCCTGTGTATCGATACATGCGATGGATGCATCGATACATCCTGAAGCAGTTTTTAAAAAATTGAATTTTTTTTTGAATATATGGATCGATGCAGGCTTTGTTTGTGTCGATGCATACTGATGCTGAACCAGTTTTTAATGAATTTTAATGCAGTATGAATATGCATTATGCACTGTCATGATGATTATGCTCAACAGAGATTCAGAAGTCAATTTATTAGTGTGCACACAATATGGACAGGAGTATATGCAATCAAATTTTGTGTCAACTAGAGTAAGAACATTTGATGTAACATACACAATCACTTAGCAATAAGAAAATTGTAGAAAGGATTGATATTACCTCTGTTGGAGAACTCGTGTGATGGATAATTGAAATCTAAATATGCGCTTTACCGCTTTAAGGTGCGATTCCTTAGGATTTGATTGATAGCGTGCACACATACAAACACATGCTCATCCTTGTCTAGATTTCCGTTGGTAGGCATTGGGGTGTCAATCGATTTTGAGTCATTCATTCCAAAGCGCTTGAGTAGTTCTCTGCAGTATTTTGTTTGACATACTGCTGTACCCTCATCAAGTTGCTTTATTTGCAGTCCTAGGAAGTAGTTCAGCTCCCCCATTAGACTCATCTCAAATTCACCCTGCATAACCTTAGAAAATTCTTCGACCAAGTGTATGTTAGTTGAACCAAATATGATATCGTCGACATAAACTTGAACTAAAAGAATGTGCTTCCCTTTGTGTTTAATAAATAGAGTATTGTCCACTTTACCTCTTGAATATCCATGATCAATTAGAAATTTGCTAAGCCTTTCATACCAAACCCGAGGGGCTTGTTTAAGACCATACAAAGCTCTTTTTAATTTGTAAACATGATCTGGATTTTCAGCATTTTCAAAACCGGGAGGTTGTGAAACATATACTTCTTCATTTATGACACCATTAAGAAAGGCACTCTTTACGTCCATTTGGTAAAGCTTAAAATCCTTAGAACACGCATAGGCAAGCAAAAGACGTATAGCTTCGAGGCGAGCAACTGGAGCATAAGTTTCCTCATAGTCTATGCCCTCCTCTTGGTTATATCCTTGTGCTACTAAGCGTGCCTTGTTCCTAGTAATCACTCCGTTTTCATCAAGTTTGTTTCTAAAAACCCACTTAGTGCCTATGATATGATGATCTCGCGGACGAGGGACAAGTTCCCAAACGTCATTTCTTTTAAATTGATTAAGCTCTTCTTGCATGGCCATTAGCCAAAATTCATCAATCAAGGCCTCTTTGGCATTTTTAGGTTCTACTTGTGAAACAAACGCGAAGTGAGAACAAAAGTTACTTATCTTAGACCGGGTCATTACTCCCTTTGAAATGTCTCCCAAAATGTTGTCGATGGGATGGTCTTTTGAGGATCTCCAAGCTGTTGGAAGATCATTCACTTCAGCTGTCTTTTCTTCCTCAATTTCTTCATGACTAGTATCTTCCTCCTTCTCATGGGCAGCTGTTTTGGACTGATCAGTTTCCTCAACAGCTTCCTTGAGTATGTCTTCTGTAGATATACCTGCGTCATCGAAAGAAATACCTTTTCCGACATTTTTCGGATAAGACTCATCAAACGAAACATGAACCGACTCTTCAACAGTAAGTAAACGCTTATTATACACTCTATATGCTTTACTTGACATTGAGTAACCAAGAAAAATACCTTCATCCGCTTTTGCATCAAACTTCCCAATGTTTTCCTTACCGTTATTCAGAACAAAACATTTACAACCGAATACGTGAAGATGTGACAAGTTTGGTTTTCTTCCTTTCAAAAGTTCATAAGGAGTTTTGTTTAAGATAGGGCGAATTGAGATTCTGTTTAGAACATAACAGGCTGTGCTAACAGCATCGGCCCAAAAGTATTTTGGTAATCCACCCTCATTAAGCATTGTTCTTGCCAACTCCTCTAAAACACGATTTTTACGCTCCACAACACCATTTTGTTGTGGAGTGCGAGGAGCTGAAAAGTTATGCTCAATGCCATACTTGTCACAAAACTTCTCAAAGTGGTAATTTTGAAACTCACCACCATGATCACTACGAATTGTAACTATTTTGGAATTCATTTTGTTTTGGGACAGATTTGCAAAATTCTTAAAAGCAGAAAAAGTTTCATCTTTGCTATGAAGGAATATAGTCCAAGTGAATCTAGAGTAGTCATCAACTATTACAAAGCCATAGTAATTTCCACCTAGGCTCTTTGTCCTAGAAGGTCTAAAGAGGTCCATATGGAGAAGCTCAAGGGGTCGTGAAGTTGAAATTACATTTTTAGATTTAAAAGACACCCTTGTTTGCTTTCCCATTTGGCACGCGTCGCATAGGTGGTCTTTTGAAAATTTTATTTTTGGTAGACCGACTACTAGATCCTTAGATACAACCTTGTTTAGCAAATCGAAGTTAACATGAGCTAAACGTCTATGCCAAAGCCAAGAATCATCATTCAAGGTGACTAGACATTTAGTATTTGTTAACGGTACATCAAACAAGTCAAGCATATAGATATTGTTTACTCTTACACCCTTAAACACAATGTTTTGTTCAGCATGTTCAATTATGCAGCAAGTTTTTGTAAACGAAACTTTATAGCCCATGTCGCATAGTTGACTTATGCTTAACAAATTGTGTTTAAGTCCCTCAACTAGATGGACGTTTGAAATAGTAGTGGTGGAGGGATTACCTACACTACCTTTGCCGAGTATAGCTCCTTTGTTGTTGTCTCCATAAGTAACATATCCCTTTTTCTTCGCCTTGAAGTCTATAAAAAGCGATATGTCACCGGTCATGTGCCTTGAGCAGCCGCTGTCAAGAAACCACCTTCTATCTACGGAGGCAAGGCACTCATCCTACAACATCAAAAGAGAGAAGTTGGTCCCCAATTTTCATTGGGTCCAAGAGGGTAAGTGTTAACATGGTTGCCTTTTGGCTTCCATTGATAAATACCTTTAGGGACTAGAAATCTCCTAAATTTGCATTTCTCAATGGTATGGCCAGCATGACAACAATAATGACATAAACCATGATGATGTGTTTGTTGTTTCTTGTTCATTGAATCCTTTAGAATAAAAGAGTATTTTGCATATGGAGGATTCAATGACTTCTTAAACAACTTGGGGTCAACGGCATAAGTAATTTTAGGTTGTAGCGCTTTCTCTAATTTGACCTTAAGAGTGTTTACCTCTTTTTGCCAAACATAACAAGCGTCACAATACCTAACTCTACTACATCCGTCAATGTCAATAGTTTTTGAATTTTCTGCAATACTAGTTTTCAATGCATCTAAATCAATTTCAGCTTTGTTTACTTTTCCTTCCAAAAAGGAGAAGATATGTTTGTCGGAAGCTAGTCGTTTAAAAGCATCTACAGCTTCGTTATGCAGTTTTTCAAAAGCTATTTTTAATTCCGAAAAAGACATAGAGGAGAAATTATTGTAGTAGATTTGTTTTACCTTTTTGTCATTGTTTTTCTTCTTGTGGTAGGACAAATTTTTTGTGTGAGCCATAAGGCACAGATTGGTAGCTTCATCACCATCACTTGAGCTTTGTGTGCTTGATGAATCACTATCACTTTCCCATGCAATATACGCTCTTCTTTGTTTGCTGTACCCTTTTGGTGAATCTTTTCTTTGGTCCTTATACTTCATAGGGCAGTCTGTTTTAAAGTGTCCGGATTTACCACAATTAAAGCATGATCCTCTTCCTCTACTCTTCTTGTTCTCTTCTTGTTTCGAATTTATAGATTGTCTTCGAAATTTCATGAGATTTTTGTCGGAATGTTTGACTCCATTCTTTCGAATGAATCTATTGTATCTTCTTACAAACAGTCCCATTTCCTCATCATCCGAGTCTTTGTCACTACTTGAATCATTGTCGCTTTGCTCTTTTCGTGAGGACTTAGAGCTAGAGGCCACAAGAGCTATTGGCTTCTTCTCTCCCTCTTTGTCTCTTTTCTTCTCCTTTTCCTTCTTACTTTTATTCTCATATTTTTCAAGACTTTCCAAAGCTTGCTGATGTTCTTCCAGCTTTCGAAACAGTGTTGTAATCGTAAGTCTTGTAAGATCGTTGGCTTCCTTGATTGCTGTAACTTTAGGTTGCCACTCCCTGCTAAGACACCTGAGAATTTTATTAGTAGCAATTTCATTGGAAATAGGTTTTCCAAGAGCATTCAATCGGTTAGTTAGATGGGTGAATCTCTTTTGCATGTCGGAGATGGATTCTCCTTGTTTCATGCGAAAGAGCTCAAACTCTTGATTGAGTGTGTTAATGCGGGACTGTTTTACTTCAGTAGTACCCTCATGGGCAACTTCTAAAGCGTCCCACATTTCTTTAGCTGTCGTGCAATGGGATACTCGATAATACTCATCAACACCAAGTGCTGAAATTAGCATGTTTCGAGCTCTCCAATCACACGACCACTTTTTCTCATCTTTCTCATTCCAATCATCTTCTGGTTTAGGTACTATGGCGCCAGCCGCATTAGTCATTGTAATTTGAAACGGACCGTTTTCAATGGCAGCCCATACTAACCTATCCACAGAATTTATATGAACTCGCATGCAGTCTTTCCAGTAGCCATAATTTTCACCGTTGAAAATAGGCGCTCTATTATACGCCCCCTTTGGTTCAGAATCCATACTGTTACAGGCAGCCACAGAGCACCAGCGAACCGGGCTCTGATACCACTTGTTAGACGGTGTGGCTAGTGATCGAGAGGGGGGGTGAATAGATCACCTCTTTAAAAAGTTAACGGATTTGACGTTTTATCAGAGTTTTCAAAAATGGCGGAAAAATCGGTCCCGAATCGACTTCCGTCTATTCTGAACCGCTACTAGAAAGCCGGACACACAAGTGTAATTGCTGGATTTTAATGAGAATGACAGAAACAGTTCACACCAGAATTTTAACTAATTGAATGCGCTTATCATTAAAGTCTATTTCCAATGAATAAAATCTAGCTAACCGTTTTATCAAACAGTTGGTGTGTATGTGATCGATGATAAACTGCAATGGAGTTTGATTAAAGTGTTCTTGCCACTGCTGTCTTGAAAAAGAAACAATCACCACACACTAACTGAAATTGCGAAAACAGTTTGGAAAACGTAAAGAGGATTAAGGTAAGAGTAAGATACGCAGAGATTTGGTAAGGAAGTTCCCCACGTCGTCCTCGCGTGTGGGTACGTCTCCCTCTCAATTTCAAATGAAATTGAGAACTTTGATTATCAATTATTGCCGAATCCGTTGATACAAGGTTTTGATACAAAGACAGAATTCTAAACTCTAAGAACCTCTTCTTGTACAACCTTCACTTGATCTGAGCTCGATCAAGATTTTCCTGCAGAAAGTTGCAAACAATTCACCGGTTCCACGACCTGCTTGCGAAATCCCCCGATCTCCAAACGCAACGCTGCGGCTGAATATGTTCTGCAAATATGACTCCCAAACCCTCAAGAACACACCAGTTCTTGAAGGACAAACCAGTAGGTTTTTCCTAGAAACCCCCTTCAATCTTCGACTCAGCTAGATCCTCGATCGTTCCACTGCAAACCACAGCTAGATCCTTGATCGTACCACTGAACGTTATCTCAATGCTTCTTTAATCCAAAGAACAAGAATTGTTATGTGTAAATGTTCTTGAAGAAAAGTGATTGAGAAGATGAAGAAGATGAAGTCTCTTTCAGGTTTCTATGTGCTCACAAACAATTGCTCCAACACTGCTTTTGATCTGTGTTCAATTGTTTTCCCTCAATGAATTCGTCACTTTCATCTGCTTTTGAAACCCGTTCTTATATTCTGCAAAAACAGTTGCTGTTATGACTTAAAACAACTTTGTGTATTGATGCATGGGAGTGTGTATCGATACATACTGTAAGTTGTGTGAATATTTGGTGAAATCAATTACTCATGTATCGATGCATAAGTCGTGTGTATCGATGCATGTGATTTTTACACTGATATGTATCGATGCTTAATGCTCATGTATTGATGCACAGGCAGTCTCAAGTAGTCCTGTATCGATGCAGGAATCGTGTGTATCGATACATAGAGTTTTTGGCCTTCCATGTATTGATGCATGGCTCGTATGCATCGATGCATACTGAACAGAAATTGTTTTGTGATTAATCACAGGTTACATGTATCGATGCAAAGGCTCATGTATTGATACATACTGATATAAAATGCATTTTAATAGTTATTTTAAGGGAATTTTCAATGTAGATTTATATGTATGTTTATGCAACAGTAAAGTGGGATGAAGGACAAAGTAAGAACACAAATATATCATGTAATGCAATGCACAACTAATTTGGATGATGATCACACAATTTGCTATCATTAAAAGTTAATTCAAGTTAAAGAATTCTTTCACACCACTTTATAGAATCCTTGAAGATTTCTTTGAAATCGAGCTATTGTTCAATTTCTGTTTGTGAACAAGAACTCCAAGGATTCATTGCCATTTTCATTTCATTCAACTCTTGTAAGCAAGAGGAAGAGGAACTAAGTTGAATTTCCTCAAGAATCGAGCTCCAAAGCATCTGACAGAAGGTGATTTTTCTCAAACTTCTCTTCTTCGATTATCTCTCATTTCTTAAGATCTTGGCTCAATTATGGATGACTAAAGTCCTAACAATGTGGGAAATATTCTTGAGTTGTTTTGAGGTTCTATCGAAGCAACTCAGGTTTGACACTCAAAATTTCAACTCCACTTTTCTGATTATAGAGTGAGAGTTAGAAGAATTGGAGGTTATATTCGAATTCCTTGCATTTTTCTCTTTAAAAAGGTATATGATCCATTTATTTTTGGAACCTTTTTGGTTGACCAGTCCGACGAGGCTCGCCAGAGAAGATGACCGGAGATAGGGCTCCGGTGGTGTGTTGGCTTCTCCTCCACCCTCATATCTTCATCCCTTGCTTTAATCTGACCCATTCCTTTTAAGTACCAAGCGTGTACATGCGTTGACTGAAGCATTGGCGGAATGCGCGCGCATAGCCATCAGATTTTCCACCTTAATTAATGAGGGAGATCTGATGGCCTATGTTTTTTCTGACTTATTTTATTTTCCAAATTGATTTTTTAATTAGCATTTTATTCTAAAATTCATTATAATTTCCTTTTTAATACAAAAATTATGGGACGAACACCAAAAATTCACAAATAATTTCCTCTTCTCATTTTTTATTTAAATTTAATTTTTGGATGGAGTTTGATATTTTTAGTGAATTTTGTGATTTTTGATTTGTTTTAATTGATTTTTAAATACTTCTGACTTTCGAAAAATGGAAAAAAGATTAGTCAATGGTCCTTTAACCTTGTTTTACTTATGATAAATCCCTTGGCCATTTCTTTGGTGATTTGAAGGGGTTTTAGGTTTTTGACCTTTAAAAATTCATTTTCTTCATTTTAAAATTTATTTTAAATTGTTTTAATTACTTTAGTGTTTTGTTGAGCTATTGTATTGACTTTGTATTGACTCAACTTCTGTTTGGCCTTGGTGTTGGTTGAATTGGACCTTGATTTGGTCAATACCATTGGATTTAGGTGGTTAATGAAGTTTGAACTTCATCCCTCAAGATGAATGAATGGTATTGATCAAGTGAGTTTCATCCCTTGATCAATTTGGTATCCTTTTCACCTCATATCTCCATATTCATACCATTTCTTCCCCAATCATTTATTGACCAATGACTTCTCATAGATCAAATGCTAGTCGATTCATCAATGACCTTATGTCAGATGAATCAACATTAGCTTGATTGAGATAGGTTCATCCCATATTATTTGGTGTGTGGTATGATTTAGGAGCTTGGTCTTTATACCTTGTCTCTAGAATGCATTAACACTAATATTATTATTGACCGATCTTAGATAGTTGTGACTTCTACATAAGTCCAATTACGATTGCTTAACATAGCGCTAAATTTGTCTCGAAGGCAATTCTATTTTTGTAAATGAGATTGTAAGTCTCTTATTCCTCATGATATTGTGTGAAGATTTTACTCCTTTTCCATTTATGAGAGCTAGCATACTTTTTGATTTTATCCAAGTTTGAGCCCTTCTCCTGAATGATGTATATCTTCATATCTTCATGCTTGTGAGTGGATGGTTGAGCGTTCTCCAAAAAATGACTAAAACAATCTTTTCTTCTTCCACTAACACTCATTAACATCTATTTATATTGATTTTATTTTAGTGTCATTTACTTTAATGCAATTTAAATTCTTGCACTTTATCATTCATTGTCATTTACATTCATACAAATTGTTTATGTTTCAATCATTTTCACTTCGCTCACTTGAGCCATTATATTTTGTGCTTGTGATATATTTGCGTTTGTGATATTGCTTTGTTTGTGGTTTTAGGACTTTAAAACACTTAATAAAAACAAAAACCCTAAAAAACACATTGGTGGACTGTTGGATCTCTGTCTGTGACTTGATTTAGACCTATGGACTTAGAGTAGGCAACATCCCTGAACTATGGAAGAACTTGGCCAATGCCATTAATTTGAGACCATTTTTTGCCTAATGTCATTCATCTTATACAAGCTAGAGAGACTCCCTTAGGTTTATTTGATACACTCTTTCTCTGTGTCTAAGTTGTTATTTTGATCTTATTTATATTATTTGATGTTCTCTCTTTGAGTATGTTTCAAGGGACTTTTCATCTGATACATCTAATGGACATTGAAGATTGCTTGCTTTGGAGTGCTTGCTTGGATGTTTTGTTATCTTTTTTTGATACCATTGATCTCATTATTAATTTCTTGGATGATTATGGCTTTATTGCCCTCTCGAAAATCCAAAGGAAATGGATTTCTATCTGACATTATTGTCTTGTGGATGCTTCCCATGAGTTAGATATTTTCAACTCTAAACTTTTAAATCTTGTCTAGGATAGTCCCTTCATCTCTCCTTCTTCTTTAATTTCAAAATCTCCCTCTCGTTTTCAAAACTTCTTTGCTTGTGTTTTTCAACTTAGACTTGTTTGAATGAGTAGAAACCTTGTCCTTATGCCATTGATTTTCAAAATATTTTCTTAATCAAACTTGTGAATAGACTTAATCATATTGACCTTATTTTCAAAAAGACAAAAAAAACTAACAACCTCATCTAACCATTTTGGCCATTTTGTGCCTTTTTCCTTTTAAACTTTTCAAAAGAAAGCATTTAGATTTGAGTTATATTTGGTTGAGATATAATTCTCCCATTCCATATTATGTTGAGTGTAAGACATTCCATTTATTAGGGGTTAGTGGCATACTTGTTGATTTAATCCCTCTTATTGATGTAAAGCCCTCATTATAGGTGGATGTTTGGTTGAGTATTCTCCCATTGATAACAAAAGATCTTTAAGTTTTTGTTAAAACCAATCCACCCATATTTGAAATTTTTACCATGAACTATGAGGTTTCGAACCCTCATTTTTATGTTGGTATGTAGGCATAAGACCAAAAGTATTATCAAACACAAAAATGTAAATAATGAATTCTTTTCTCATCCCCTCATTCTATTTTTTAGCAAACATCTCTTTCAACCAAACCACTTACACACAATGTGAAGATCCCGATGAAGTTCAAAGTCCCTGACTTTGAAAAGTATAAGGGAAACACTTGTCCACTAAGCCACCTTATTATGTATGCCAGAAAAATGTCGACTCAAACTGATAATGACCAGCTGTTGATCCACTACTTTCAAGACAGTTTGACTGGTGTTGCTCTAAGATGGTATATGGGATTGGATAGTGCAAGTATCCGTACTTTCAGCGATTTGGATGAAGATTTTATGAAGTAGCACAAGTACATTGTTGATATGGCGCCTGATAGAGACCAATTGAGGTCTATTTCTCAGAAAGAGAAAGATACGTTTAAAGAGTATGCCCAAAGGTGGAGGGAACTTACTGCCTAGATTAATCTGCCATTGGAAGAGAAAGAGATGACAAAGATTTTCCTGAAGACCATGAGTTTGTTTTATTATGAACGTATGATAGCCAGTGCCCCTAGTGACTTTACTGAAATGATAAACTTGGGGATGAAGCTAGAGGAGGGAGTCCGTGAAAGACGTCTTTATAAGGAAGAAGTGTTGTCCAGTACGAAATACGGTGGTAGTTTCTCCAAGAGAAATGAGGGGGAAACTAATTCAGTATCTTTGGGGAGGCAGAGGAGGCCTCACGTCAGAAGGATTTCTCAACCACGTCAGCATCAACATCAAGTTTCTTCAGTGATTCCCGTGTTTTCCAATAATTCTAACAATCAATCTATTCCGATTCAACAACAACAGTGTCCACAACAACCGCAACAAAGAACCAACTACAACAACAATAATCAACAACAAAATTTTGAGAGGAAGAAGGTCTCTTTCAACCCTATTCCTATGTCTTACACTGAATTATATCCATCTTTGGTTCTCAAGAACCTACTCCAACCAAGAAATCCACCCCAAATTCCTGAGCCACTTCCATGGAGGTTCAAACCTGAACTCTGTTGTGCCTTTCCTCATGGATCCCCTGGCCACGACATTGAGAGTTTCTACCCGTTGAAGTACGAAGTACAAAAGCTTGTGAAGAGTGGGATGGTGTCCTTTGAGGACCGTGCGCCTAATGTGAAAGCCAATCCATTTCCTACTCATGGTAATGCTACTGTCAACATGGTGGATGGTTGTCAAGGTAATTTCCGAGTTTTTGATGTACGACTTATCTGTAGGTCATTGGTGGAGATGCATAGAACTCTGTGTTTGATCAGTGATTGTGAGCACGACCATGATGGTTGTGCAATCTGTAGTGTGAACCCCTGTGGGTGTATGATTGTCAAGAGAGATATCCAGAAGTTGATGGATGAGAATGTAATCCAAACTCAACAGTCTAGGGATATAGATGATGTCAATGTAATTGTGCCAGTGTTCAAGACCCCTGAGCGGGTAGTAATCCAGATTGATAGCAGCTACAACAACAATGTTAATAGATCGGTATCACCGTTGGTAATACGGTTAACGAGGCTTGTCCCATATGCATCCGATAAAGTTGTGCCTTATCAATGTAATGCCACAATGATAGAGAATGGTCAAGAAATTCCGTTACCCGTAGCAAATTATATGGTGAATATAGCTGATATTGCAAATGTGACTCGTAGTGGTCGTGTCTTCGGTCTGGTCTTTACGAAGGAGGTAGAGGATGTTTCGATCAGCAAGAAGGTGGATATGTCAGTGGTAAACCTAGTTAGTTCTCCAGTATGTCAGTATGGTGAATCCAGCAAGCTGAAGACTAATGATGATAATGAAGTTTTGAGGTTGATAAAAAGAAGCAACTTTAATATGGTGGAGCAGTTGCTCCAAACCCCATCAAAGATTTCGGTGATGTCTCTATTGATGAATTCCGAGGCACACAGAGAAGCGTTGCAGAAAGTGCTAGAGCAAGCCTATGTTGAACACAATGTTATTGTGGATCAGTTTGCCCACATTGTTTCCAACATCACTTCTTGCAATAATTTGAGTTTTTGTGACGAAGAGCTTCCTGAGGAAGGTAGAAACCACAACCTAGCACTTCAAATTTCGATGAATTGCAAGGAGGACGCGTTGTCCAATGTGTTGGTGGACACCGGGTCATCTCTAAATGTGCTCCTGAAATCAACTTTGTCCAAACTTTCCTATCAAGGTGCCTTTAGGAGGTATAATGGCGTGATTGTCAAGGCGTTTGATGGTTCTCGTAAAACCCTCATTGGTGAAGTGGACCTTCCAGTCAAGATAGATCCGAGTGATTTTCAGATTACTTTACAAGTAATGGATATACACCCGACATATAGTTGTTTATTGGGAAGGCCATGGATTCATGAAGCAGAAGCTGTGACATCTACTCTACACCAGAAGCTTAAATTTGAGAAGAACGGAAAGCTTGTCGTTCTTGGAGGAGAGAAGACACTTTTAGTGAGTCACCTGTCACCCTTTTCTTATGTTGAAGCTGAGGAGGAGGTTGGAACTCCGTTCCAAGCCTTGTCTATTGCTGAAGTGAAGAAAACTAGGGCACCCGTGTCTTCTTTGATGGATGCTCAGAAAGCTATTGAGACTGGCACCGTTGATCAGTGGGGTCGTATGATAGAGATCGTTGAGAACAAGAATAGGGCCGGATTGGGATTTCAACCAGGGTCGTTCAACGTCAAAGCTGAAGATGTGCAACCGAGTTTCCGTAGTGGAGGGCTCATTCATGGTAATGATCAATACTCAGCTGCTATGATTGAGGATGGAGACGATGAAGAAGAAGCTTGCCCCAACTTTGTGACGCATGGCCAGACTTGCAACAATTAGGTTGCTATTGATGTTCCTACTATTATTCATCGCTCCAAGTAATTTTTTTTCATTTTTTTAAGAAAAAAATCCTTCTCCTATGCCTAAGGGAGAAGTGAACATTGTTAGGCATTTCAATTATCATCAATAAAATACAATTTTATTCATCCACATCTATGGTGTTTTTTTTTACTTTTTGCTTTTCTGAAAATGGTAATCACAAAAAACATAAATAAATAATAATCTTCAATCTGCATAATATTTGGTCACAATTCACTTATTTGAAATCAAAATATCAAATCATTATGCAGGTTGGTTCCCAAACCCATTGAATACAATGATCCTACTCCATCTCCAAACTTCGATTTCCCTGTGTTTGAGGTCAAGGAAGAAACTAATGATGAAGAAGTATCTGATGAATTATCTCGTTTACTTGAGCATGAGGAAAAAGCCATTCATCCATTTGAAGAGAAGATTGAACTAGTCAACTTGGGTTCCAAAGATTACGTGAAGGAAGTCAAGATTGGGTCTCAACTGTGTCTAGAGGCTAAGAAGGGGTTGATTGATCTTCTTTGAGAATATTCTGATGTGTTTGCTTGTTCCTATCAAGACATGCCTGGTTTGGATTATGAAATTGTGGAGCATAGATTACCGTTGAAGCCAGAATTCCCGTCGATCAAGCAGAAGTTGAGGAGAACTCATTCTGATATGGCAGTGAAGATCAAAGAGGAAGTGCAGAAACAAATTGATGCTGGTTTTCTTGTAACCTCTGAATATCCGTAGTGGGTGGCCAATATTGTGCCTATTCTGAAGAAAGATGGAAAAGTCTGTATGTGTGTTGATTATAGATATTTGAACAAAGCTAGTCTGAAAGATGATTTTTCTCTACCACACATTGATATGTTGGTAGGCAATACAACTAAATTCAGAGTATTTTCATTTATGGACGGATTTTCCGGTTATAATCAAATCAAGATGGAACCCGAAGATATGGAGAAGACCACATTCATTACGCCTTGGGGAATATTCTGTAATAGAGTGATGCCTTTCGGTTTAAAGAATGCTGGTGCAACATACTAGAGAGCTATGACTACTATTTTTCATGATATGATGCATAACGAAATTGAAGCCTATGTTGATGTTATGATTGCTAAATCAGGTGATGAAGAAGAACATGTTGAGCATTTGTTGAAGTTATTCCAGCGTTTAAGGAAGTACAAACTCCACTTGAATCCCAATAAGTATACTTTTGGTGTTCGTTCTGGTAAGTTGTTGGGCTTTTATTGTCAGTGAGAAGGGTATTGAAGTTGATCCTTCCAAGGTCAAAGGAATACAAGAAATGCCTGCGCCCAAAACTGAGAAGCAAGTTAGAGGTTTTTTGGGTCGCTTGAATTATATCTCAAGATTCATATCACATATGACTGCCACTTGTGTGCCTATATTCAAGCTTCTTCGGAAAGATCAATCTTGTGATTGGACCAAGGATTTCCATAAAACTTTTGACAATATCAAAGAGTATCTGCTTGAGCCTTCGATTATGTCTCTGCCTGTTAAAGCAAGACCCTTGATCATGTATCTGACTGTGCTTGATGAGAGTATGGGTTGTGTTCTTGGTCGGTGTAACACCTCAAAATTTGCCCTCCTCTCTTGGGACTAGCATTAACATATTACATACATTTTTAGGTCATTAGGCATTGCATGTTGCATATCATGTGGTTACATTGTGCAAGCTATCTTCCCAAGTCTTTGTTGGAAGATGAGAAAGTCAAAGTGCAAGCCTAGGGTTTATTGACTGATCATTGGCCATCTGAGGATTGGGCTGTGAATTAGGGTTTTGTGATTCTCCAAGGATATTGGATTTCATCTTGATTGAAGTGATACATCATCATCATCAGGGTTGGATTTCATCAAGTGATTGGGGCTGATTCCTTGAGATTAGTGTTTTGACCACTGGTCAACCCTAATCAGTTGCATTGGGCCAATCAGGGCATGGTCAGGAGAGGGGGTTTGTGATGGTTATGGGGTTCATTATATGATTATATGGAGATTATTGAGGCTAGGGTTTCACCCTTGAGCCATGTCATCAGGAGATTGGAGCTTAACTTGATCAATGCATGGCCAAATTCATCTATCAGTTGAAAAAGTCAACTGTGGTCAACTGTACATGATTTGATGGATTTGGAGGTGGAAATGAGTTGGATACACTTCATTCATGTTGGAACAAGTGTTATATGACATTTCAAAGCTTAAGAATGAAGAAAATCAAGTCAGGACAAAAACTGCCAAAAATAGAAAGTGACTTGTAATTGAAGTTTCCAAAAATGGAAAGTTTTTAACCTCAAAATTACATGTCCAAGGAAGCTTCAAATGAAAATTTGTTCAACATGAAAGTTGTAGATCTTGGTCTCACCTTTCCAAAAAGTCCAAGAACTTGAAAATCCCATGTATGGTTGTCAAGTTATGGCTCAGTGAATTTCAAAAATGACCCATAATCAGGAGGCCATAATTTCCACATGGATTGTCCAAATTGGAAGTTCTTTATATGCACAAACTCCATTTGACATGTACTTTCATGGTGCATAATTGGATTTTCTCAAAAATGGTCAATGCAAAAAGTCAAATTTCAACTGGACAGTTAAATGGACCAGGGGCAAAATTGTCCAACTTGTGAAATAATTGGAATTTTTGAGTGGGGATTTTTGCTACACCTCACAAATGGTATTTGAAACTTGTTGGAATGTTCATTACATGCCTAGGCCTTGTGGTTTGGAAAATAGCTTTTGGAATGAAAGTGGAAAATTGGACAATTAGACATCACATAGTGAATTTCCAAAATACTCATCCAATGAAGGTGAAACAAGTTGCAACAGCTCACACATGTCATTTTGAGAGTGTGTGAGCTGTCCATGAGGTGGCAATGAGCTGGCATGGGAAGTTCCAATTTTGCCCTTACTTTGAATTAGCCATTTCACTAATCATTTCCATTTGGCTAATTAGATGGTTTAAGCATGGATTAAGCAAGCATATATAATCTTAATCATCATTTAATCATAACAGAAAAACACATTTCCCAAAATCAGATCTCAAATTCTTGAAATTCTCTCAAATTCTCAAGAACACCAAAACCAAAAATTGACAAGAACTTCCTCAATTCTTGATCAACTTTCGAAATTCTTCTTGCTGCAAACTTCATTCATCATCTACCTCATCTGTTTGTGAAGATTCATCTCAAATTCACCACCATTCACGACTGTTCAAGCAAGGTCCTTCCATGGTGAAATCGAATTCCTCCTTCTAGAAGCCATTGCCATTGATCCTGAGTGTTCCAGGCTACTCCTTGAAGCTTGTTCTTCGACTGTTTCGCATCACAACACCTTGAAAGCTCCGATTCCAACATTGCCTTCAAATCAAGGTTAGAACTCGAGTCTAATGATTTGGCCAGTGATTATGTGCGTTTTGTAGCTTGTTTATCATAGATCGTAGTGATGTGATTAGTTTAGGAATTGATGAACTATAGGTTGAGAAATCTGAACTCGAAGCTTTGAATGTGAAACTTTAGTCGATCGATCCGTGAGATTTAGGAACTTGTAGGTTAAATCATAGACATAATTGAGATCCTGAGAGTGAGACCTTTCCAACGGTTATTCATTTGTGAGATTTGATTGAGTTTTGAGCGAAATCGATTTTGAGATGAAGAACATTCATGTTGTTCTTAAATTCTGGAAAATCCGCTGCTGTTGTTCATCTGCTCGCTGCCAATTTTCAAATCGCGCTTCCCGCCGAGCCGAGCGAATCACCATGCGCCACCTCGTTAATTGCTAACGCCGCGTTTTGGACTGGCTAATGATAATTACCGGTCTGCCATTGAACACTTAATTTAATTAACTTAATTCCAAATAATTATTAGAAAAATCATAAACACATTAAAAAATTCATAAAAAATGTTTAAATGATCAGAAAAATGTGTGGTTTTTTTTGTTGACTTCCTAATTGACTGTAGAATTTTATTGACCTATTGATTGAAGTTGTGCATGGTGAAAATTGTGTTTGACTTAGGGTTGATTAACATGTGATATATTTTGGTACACTTTGCCATATCCATTGTGAAATTCTCATGGTTACAAAGAAATGCTTGAAATTTTTTGTGGTAATTGTATACTGGCTGATGTTTATTTACATGTAAATTTCATGAATTTTGGATTCCTGGTGTTTGAGTTATAAATTTTGGAATCTAGGTGTGACAATTTGTGTCACACCTCATTATGTCAACTTGCTGGATTTATTTGAATGTCTTAGGCTTGTTAGAATGATGTGAAATTTTGCAGGGGTGTTCATTAACATGTTAAGAAGCTATGTGAATTTTTGTGGAATTTTATGTGGCATTTTCAAATTGATTGCTATTTTTCATCTCTGTTGGTCAATTGTGCAAGCTTGTGTGACATAGGTTGGTAGATCTTATGTGAAATGCTCATATGGTATTGAATGAACATGAAATTTGGCTTGCTGGTTATAGACACATGATAGAACATGATGCTTTTGGTCCCAGTCATTTCTTTATTGTTTTCATTGAATTATGAATTTTTGAAGTGAATGCATGTGTTGATGTTGTGATTTGGAGCATGTAATTGTGTCTGTTTTTGTTGATTTTCATTGACATGGTTTGCTTTGTCCAATTAAGCTAAAATTTGACATGCTAGACCTAGGATATGTCCTGTTTAGGTATAATTTATTTGAGATTTTTTGGATTTGTTTTGATATGGATTTGAATGCAATAGTTCTGTTTGGATGTTTGGTGTTCCATTTGAACTAGTTTGACTTGTTTTATGCATAAAATGAACATGGTGAATGATATGGACATGGGATTAATTGTGTTGGCTTTTGTTTGACATTAATTTGAGTTTGGTTGGATATACCTTGCTGTTTAGGAATTTTTCTTGCCTTTGGACCCTAGGCTTGGCCTAGTGGTCTAGTTTCTAACATTTGATTGATTTTTCAGGATGAAAAGGTGCAATGTTTATGGAGAATGATCCAAGTCAATTCAATTGATGTTGTTTGATGTTTGTACACTAACATAACTTCGTTTTGTAGGTTGTGAAGTTGGGGCTTGAGCTCATAGCTTGCCTTTGTTGTGCATTAGTTTGTATAGTCTGACTGATTAATATTTGCTGTTTATTTTTGTCTGTCTGAGTACTAACTGTGTTTGACTGTTTCCAGGTACTTTTAGTTGCTCAGTTCCTTGTGAACTTTTGCTTTGCTTTGCTTAAGGAACTTGCATTGAGGTATAACTTCCTAACTTCATGTAGTCTGGAGACCCGGTCTGTTATTTGACCGGGCAAACTGTCTGAAGTCCTCCTTAAGAGGCGATGATTGTGATTGTTTAATTTTGTGCCTAAGCAGGTGAAGTCCTTAATCAAGGCAATTGGTGGAAGGTAGGGATATGCAATCTATCCCCCACTATTCAGTTGAGTCTTCTCCTTGCTCCCATTACATGGTTGTAGCATTGAGATCCTAGCCCAAGATCCTGTGCAGTGCACATTGTGCCAGAGTCTCTGAGTATAGAAGGGTTCCCCCATTCTGGACCCATGCTCATTTGTCAGAAGCTCTCCCTGGTCAGGGATAAGAGCTGTGAGGTCTGATCCTCACTTCACCTCTCATCTGCTTCACCTTAGCCTCGTAATGGCAAGGTTAAGAGCAAACCCAGCCCGTACAGACGACTCGCTTCGGCAGTCAAACCTATTGTGTGAGCCACTTGTTTGGTTATAGTGCGTGCTATGTGGATATCTGTTTGAGATGCTTGTTCTCATTTGATGTATGCTTGAATTATTTTGTATGCTTGTATGCTTGCTTCTTTCCTGGATAGGAGTAGTTTGCTTATGCAAGTAGGATAGAAAACTGAACTTAGGGTAACGATGCATGACAACACTAGGCTCGAGTCCAGCTCCCTAGTAGTGTGTCTTTCCCTGGTTTCTGGTTAGCAATTCAGTCCCTTTCAGGGGAACTACATCGCCCTGATCCTCGTTCCAGACGAGGTATGTAGGCAGGGGGTCGTGCGAGACCTCTCCGGGCAACCTTTTTCTTTTTTGTGTGTGTTTACTTGTTATCTGGTTATGTTTTGGCTCGGATGCCGACGTAAGTCCAGGAAGTGGCTGTCGGGCTCCACGTTTGCCGTGTTGTGCGCGTTTTGGTTCGGATGCTGACGTAATTCCATCGAGTGGTCGTCGGGCTCCATGTTTGCCATCAGTTTGTATGTTTTGTGTTGTTTGGCGTGCGTAAGCCGAACTATAGTGGCTCTGATTCTCACGTCCAGATGAGATATGTAGGCATAGGATGCGATGTCCTATCGAGCTCCCTTCTCCTAACCCCACCTGCGTTTCCTGTGTGTGTGTGTGATGTTTAGCAACCTATTCTTTATTTTAGAACGTGGATCCCGTCGAGTACGACGGACGTGAGGGGTGCTAATACCTTCCCCTTGCGTAACCGACTCCCTTACCCTTTCTCTTTGGTCGCGAGACCATTTCCTTTCCAGGTTTCTCTGAGCGTTTCCTTTCCCTATCTTGGGATAAATAACGCGCAGTGGCGGCTCTGTGTTGTGTTTTTATTTGAGTCTCGCCGGTTGATTTTTCGCAGGATGCGACAGCTGGCGACTCTGCTGGGGACTTCTCTGATGTAGACCTGTGCTGGTCCATCTTCCCTAAGCGAGTCTCTCCTAGCGTTCTAGGATTAGTTTAGGTTGCTTGTTGTGTGATTTATTGCATTTATTATTCTAACCAGTGTGTATCTATACTTGCATTAATATTTGCATGCATCATACTATCATGTTGTTGCCGTCCTCTGTGCAGGTGGTTCCTCTGTGTGGGGTGGGTGTTCTGAGTGGGGCTAAAACCCAGGCCCGAGTATACACCTAGGATTAGTGTGGTCTCATGTTGCCTCTTTCATGTTAAGTCAACATGTGCCTGGCGGCGTGATGTACCACAAGTCGGACGAGGCTCATTTGGTAGTGCTCATCTCTGTGGATATTCCGCTTTGTTTGAGTTACTCCATCTGAGTTATTGACTCTGGTGACCGATCATTTCCCGGATCTTTGGTTTAGACGGTCTTAAGGGAGCTACAATGGCACACCTGAAAGGGCAAACCCATTGAGTATCTCTGCCCGATTGTCGAGACTATTGTCCGCCTTAGGATGACCTGATTAGAATTTACCTGTGAGGGGAGGGTGATTCTTTCAGATGCATGTTCAGATGGTGACTCAGATGGTGACTTTTGTTCCGTGGATCTTATTTATAAGTCGGATTTATGGTCATTTATTGACGTGACGCCGGAGTGCTGTCCGTGATTTATCAGTGGGGATCCGTTTATTTCAGGATTCCCTGGGCCGAGATGTTTATCAGTGGGGATCCGTTTATTTCTGGATTCCCCGGGCCGATTCAGATGGTCGCGAATGTCTGCTCAGAGATTGATGATGATGATGTATCTTTCTTCCGTTTATTTCGGAACCCGTGGGTCAGATTTGTGATGGTACATTCCTCAGATGGTTATGATCAGTCCAGAGATCAGATTCAGTGCAGATTATCAGATGGCTTGGAGGATGGCAACGCATTGCATTCATTCATCAGCATCATTACATCTTGCATTAATTGCATCTAACACATGTTTATCCATATGCAGGGACATTTTTTATTGATATCCTGGTTGAGAGACTTTCTTTGCTCAGAGATGAGGACCGGTCTGAAAGACAACATTGCCTACAGTTTCTTCGATCCAGAGATTGGTGTGCTGAAGGAGATGATAGCATTGATTACACCCAACCATGTGGGGATGTTCAGAGAGTCATACGGTAGTATCCTGAAGATAGTGTTCAGACTCACTGACAGTGATAGGAGTGCCATTCATACTCTTCTCCAGTTCTATGACCCGGGGCTGAGGTGCTTTGTGTTTCCAGACTATCTGTTGGGACCTCTGATGGAGGATTATGTTAGCATCCTGGGTATTCAGATCCGAGATCAGATTCCTTTTCATGTCACCAGAGCAGAGCCAGATGTCCTTGGAATTTCACGTGCTCTTTATTTGTGTCCGGAAATGGTCAAGGAAGGATTGAAGGAAAAGGGGAAGCTACCCGGGTTTCATTTGAGTTTCTTGGAGGCTAATGCCAAGGAACATGCTGCTATGGGTAACTGGAAGACGGTTTGTGCTCTGATTGCTGTGAGCATTTATGGGATTGTTCTGTTTCCTAATCAGAAGAATTTTGTGGACCATAATGCTATCAGATTGTTTATACAGAGAAACCCTATTCCCACTCTGATCGGAGATGTTTACTACTCAGTGCATAACAGGAATGAGAAGAGACGTGGTGGTTTGATCAGATGCTGTTCTCAGTTGCTCTTTAAGTGGTTCATGGGGTATTTGCCTTCTCGAGGTGCCTTTGCTCAGATTGATCCTTCGGTCAAGTGGTCCTTCAGGTTGATGGGTCTGCGGGCTGATGATATTGCTTGGACTCATAATGGTTTGGCTGGTCGAGACTTTATATGCAGTTGTGGGAGTTTACCTAATGTGCCTTTGGTGGGAGTTCAGGGTTGCATTAATTACAACCCGACGATTCTCAGGAGACAGATGGGGTTTGCTGTAGAGGGTCCTCCTCTCGGGCGAGAGATTCAGGAGTCCCTCTATTTCCCGATCGATGGTAACCAGACCAAGCTGAGGCAGGTATTGGATGAGTGGCAAAATATCCAGAGGAAGGGTAAGGTCCCTTATGGTAAAGTCAACAGTCGGTATTTTCCACTATTCGAAGATTGGTTGCGGAAAAGAATCGAGGTTACACATTTACCATTTCCTGGAGGTGATCCTGTGTGTCCTAGGATCGAGGGACCAAGTTCTTCTGTCAGTATGGAAGAATTCCTTGAGATGAAGAGGGCCAGAGATCAGCTACTTGCAGAGAAAGTTGAGTTGGAGAGAAGTGTTCCTCGGTTTCAGGCAGCTAATCAAGAGATCAAAGTGAAGATGGAAGATCAAGACAAGCGACATGCCTTGGAAGCCAAACGCTTTGAGATGGATACGGCCTACTATGGGAAGATCAACCAAGCTTTAGCATCATCCAACAGGGAGCACGACATCACCAAGGAGAAGCTGTTCAGAGCGTCACAGGTCATTGAGGATGAGAAGAGGAGGCAAGTCCTTGTCCGAGATCAGAGGGATGCTAGAGCTCGAGTTCTGGCTGCAGAGTGGGAAGCGGAGAAAGCAAAGATCAGGGCTGAGAGAGATCACTACATGGCTGAGAGAGATCACTACTTCAGGCAGATGAAGATTCATCAGAAGGAAGTTGGAAGACTACAACAGGAGAACACCGAGCTCAGGTTCGCCGCAGAGTTCGCGAGGATGGAAGATGAGATAGGGCCATCTGTGGGACCCTCATCCAGTTAGATCTTTCATTTGTATTGGATTACCGTCAGGCTTGTTGACGGAATTCACTTGCTTGTATTTCTTTCCTGATTTCGGAGGATTGTATTTGAATTTTATTTGACTTGATGTATGACTATGGCACTGATTGTGCGCTTTTGGTTATGTGATGATTCTTTTCATTCAGTATTTGATCTTCAAGCTTTATTTGCTTTACCGTATGCACTCACACAAGCACACACATGGTTGGGGGTATCATGCTGAATCACATATCTCCGATCTGCACGATGAATCCGATGCTGAATATCAGAATATTGATGCCGGATTATTATCTGTCTCAGTGATGCCAGGATCGAGAGATAAAGTGTCCTTCATATGGATAGACACTGCATCCATGCATTGATCATAATAACTGTGCTTTATTTTGCAGGTGTTCGTTACTAACGTGCTTGATTGTGACAGGAATCATTGCTCGCGCTCGAAGAACAGTACCCTTGCACTCAACACGCCCTCACAGATATTATACCAGAAGAAATACTCCCAGACTCATGGAACTTCCCAGCGTAGATATGCTTGAGCTAAAAGATAAAATGAACGAGCTGATCAACATAATGCAAGGTTTCGCAGTTGGTCAGAAAGCGTTAGCAGACAAAGTCGAGAAGCTCGAGCGGGCTTCTGCAGCAAACAGTGGGGTTAACCTGGATGGAGTCTCCAACCAGGAGCAGGGATCTCGAGACGGCGGAAAGAGGACGACTGTGGGTCTCGTGAATAATGCTGGTGGTCTTGGTGGTGCGGGTGGCCAACCGGGTCAGAATCAGAAGGATAATTTTGTGCCTCCGTTCTACGGGTTCGATGAAGACCAGGAGGAAGACAGAGAGGCTGATCAGTTCTCGATGCAGAACGAGCCGTTTGTTCCTTATAATGCTCCACCTCGGAACAAAGAGATTCAGCTGCTGGCTGAGAAAATCAAGGTGTTGGAGAGTTATGCCACTCCTGGAGTGGTGAATATGTCTAACATGGGGCTGGTAGAGGGGATTGTGATCCCACAGAAATTCAAAGCACCTACTTTTAACAGATATAACGGGAGTTCTTGTCCAGAGACGCACTTACAAGCTTTCGTCCGCAAGATCTCTGCGTACACGGCAGATCAGAAGTTGTGGATGTACTTCTTCCAGGACAGCCTGTCCGGAGGCTCCCTGGAGTGGTATACCAAGCTGAAATCTTCCGATATAAAGAGTTGGCAGGATCTTGGAGATGCTTTCTTCAAGCAGTACCAGTTCAACGCTGACATGGCTCCGAGCCGTACCCAGCTGCAGGGTATGTCTCAGAAAAATAATGAAGGATTTAAGGAGTATGCTCAGCGGTGGAGAGAACTGGCTGCGAGAGTGCAACCTCCTCTTGTTGATAGAGAAATGTCTGACTTGTTCATGGGGACCCTGCAGGGGCCGTTTGCGGAAAGGATGGTGGGTTGTCCTGTCACCAATTTCTCTGACATTGTGGTGGCAGGGGAAAGAATTGAAAGTTGGTTGAAGCTGGGTAAGATCCAGGGTACTGCTTCTGCGTCTTCTTCCGGTTCAAAGAAGCCATTCGGTAATAATGGTGGGCAGAGGAAAAAGGAAGGAGACACAAGCGCTGTTTATACTCAACATAGACCCAGTAGGGACCGTTACTTCCAGCACACTGCTGCGGTAACTATACCTGCCGAGCCTCAACCTGCACCGCAACAGCAACAGCACCAGAGACAACCGTTTCAACAGAGGCAGCAAAGGGCTGGTTATCAGGTCAGGGGCAGAGCTGTGGATCGTCAATTTGATAGGCCTTCGGTGACCTATGCTTTCTTGTTCAAGAAGTTGCAGGATTTGGGGCTAGTGCAAACCAGAACTCTGGCACCTTTGAGACCTGATCAAAGGCCAGCCAGCTATGACGAGAACGCCAAGTGTGAATTCCACTCAGGTGCGCCTGGGCATAATATTGAGAACTGTAAAGCTTTTAAGCACACAGTTCAAGATTTAGTGGATTCAAAGGCAATTAATTTTGCTCCATCTCCCAACGTCAATGCAAATCCCATGCCCGCGCATGGTCAGAGGGGGGTGAATGCCATCTCCGAGGAGAATAGAGTTGGGCTGTCTGATGTGAGTCAGTTGAAGACGCCTCTGGCTGAGGTCAAGAGGCAGTTGTTGAAGAATGGGGTTTACCCGGGCTGTGGTGTTGATTGTGTTGGATGTCGGGTTGTTCAGAACGGTTGCGAGCTTCTGAGGAAGTGTGTCCAAGGGCTGATGGACGAAGGGGTTATTATGATTGAGAGGGCTGAAGAAGGGATAGAGGAGGTCTCCACCATAACAATTTATTATGATCCGGTGGATTTGTCAAACCTTAGCGAGGAGGCTCCAGTTACCATCACGGTACCTGGGCCGATTCCCTATGACAAAGATGATGCCGTGCCATGGCATTATGGTGGGGAGGTGTATTGCAACGGGGAGAAGTTGGAGGAACAATCTGCAAGTGAAACCACCGTGCTAAAGGTGGATAATGCCGGTCCCAGCGGTTTCACTCGCAGTGGGAGGCTGTTTGCTCCTGATGCGTTGAGAAGAGGTGAAGAGGAAAAAGATAAAAAAGAAAAGGCCGAGGCTTTAGCCAGGGCAAAGGGAAAGGCTGTGGTTGAGAATGGAGGTACTCCTGCGGTGACACCGGCGCCTGCGGGGTCGGACAACAAATTTGATGATGAAGCTGAAGAGTTCTTAAGAATCATCAAAAAGTCGGAGTACAAACTGGTCGATCATTTGCAGCAGACTCCGTCCAAGATCTCAATTCTTTCATTGCTGCTGAGCTCAGAGGGGCATAGGGAGGCCTTATTGAAAATTTTGAAGAAGGCGTATGTTCCTCAGGAGATCACTATTAATCAGCTGGAGACGGTCGTATCCAATGTGCATGCTAGCCATGGGTTGGGCTTTACGGATATGGACCTGACAGTAGATGGGAGGAATCACAACAGGGCACTACACATAGCAATGGAATGCAAAGGGGCCGTGCTTTCGCATGTGCTGGTGGATACCGGCTCCTCATTGAATGTGTTGCCAAAGAAAGCCTTGGCGAAGCTTAATTGTGATGGGCTGATTTTGACCCCGACTGATTTGATTGTGCAGGCTTTTGATGGGTCAAAACGGGCCGTATTTGGGGAGATTGAGCTGCCGGTGAAGATTGGACCTGAGGTGTTCAAGTCGACTTTCTACGTCATGGACATTCAGCCGGCATACAGTTGCCTGTTGGGTCGCCCATGGATTCATGCTGCGGGGGCAGTTACATCGACTTTGCATCAGAAGCTAAAGTATATCTGGGGAGGTCAGGTTGTCACCGTCTGTGGAGAGGAAGATATATTTGTCAGCCACCTGTCTTCATTCAAGTACGTGGAGATGGATGGTGAAATCTGGGAGACGCCTAGCCAGGCATTCGAAACCGTCAAGGTGGAGAATGCTCTGTTCGCTAAGCAGGAAGAGGAGAAACCATCCATCGCTTCATACAAGCAGGCTGCTGAAGTGGTCAAGAGTGGAGAGGCTCCTGGTTGGGGCAGAATGATGGAGGTTCCGGAGAAGAAGGACAGATTTGGGGTTGGATATCAACCGGGCCGAGGCTCAGGGCAAGGCAGAGGACGTCGTACGTCGGTAACCTTCACAAGCGCCGGAATGCTGGATCCGGATCACATCTGCATGCTGGGTGAAGACGCTGATAGTGACTGCGACATTGACCAATGGATAAAGCCGTGCGTACCAGGGATGGAAATCCGGAACTGGAAGGCCGAAGAGATCATCCGGGTCACTCTCCTTGAAGAGTAATATTTTTCTTGTTTTCATTTTTATTTGCATGAAATCCATACGTGTTGCCCGACACGTAATGGTCCATTGTAAGGGCCACCTCATGTTTAAATTTGCAAATTCGCATCATTAATAAAAGGATGTTTTTCAATCAAAAGCGGTGTTCCCTGTTTTTCATTTATTTTTGCAGTTTAAAATAAAAACAAATAAAAATGGCAATGTTTTCATTTTTCCTTTTGTTTTGTCACACCGGTTCTAAAGCAATGCATGAATCAACATTCATGCAGATGCGATTCCTCTCCGGATCTCATTGATAACAATCCTGTTACACCCTCATATGACTTCGACAATCCAATCTATCTTGCTGAGGAAGAAGACGAAGAAGATTGTGAACTGCCAGGGGAATTAGCCAGGTTGTTGAAACAAGAGGAGAAGGTGATTCAGCCGCACGAAGAGCAGATTGAGGTCGTGAATCTGGGTACCGACGAGGTTAAAAAAGAAGTGAAAATCGGGGCTGCTTTGGAGGAAAGTATCAAGAGCAGATTGGTAGTGTTGTTGAAAGAGTATGTCGACATCTTTGCCTGGTCTTATCAAGATATGCCAGGGTTGGATACCGATATTGTTGTGCACAAGCTACCGTTGAGAGCAGATTGTCCTCCAGTGAAGCAGAAGTTGCGCAGAACTCGACCTGATATGGCAATGAAGATTAAGGAAGAAGTGCAAAAGCAGTGGGATGCCGGTTTCCTTGCTGTTACTAATTATCCGCCATGGGTTGCGAACATCGTGCCAGTCCCGAAGAAGGATGGGAAAGTAAGAATGTGTGTGGACTACCGAGATCTGAATAGAGCTAGTCCGAAGGATGATTTTCCACTACCTCACATTGACATGTTGGTAGATAATACAGCTCAATTCTCGGTGTTTTCCTTCATGGATGGCTTTTCTGGCTATAATCAAATCAAAATGTCACCAGATGATATGGAGAAAACAACGTTCATTACACCATGGGGTACCTTTTGTTACAAGGTGATGCCATTTGGTCTCAAGAATGTCGGTGCTACTTATCAGAGGGCCATGGTGACTTTGTTTCATGATATGATTCATCATGAAATCGAATGCTATGTTGATGACATGATAGCAAAGTCCCAGACAGAAGAGGGGTATTTGGTGGATCTGGCCAAGTTGTTTGACCGGCTGAGACAGTTCAGACTGAGGTTGAATCCGAACAAGTGCACGTTCGGAGTGCGGTCCGGTAAATTGCTGGGGTTCATTGTGAGCGAGAAAGGAATCGAGGTTGATCCTGCAAAAGTAAAAGCGATAAAAGAAATGCCTGAACCGAGAACAGAGAAAGAGGTTCGTGGTTTCTTAGGTAGATTGAACTACATTTCACGGTTCATATCTCATCTAACAGCCACGTGCGAACCGATTTTTAAGTTGTTGAGAAAAGATCAAACGGTCAGGTGGAATGATGATTGCCAAGCGGCATTTGAAAAGATAAAAGAGTATTTGCAGGAGCCTCCGATTCTGATGCCTCCTGTGGAGGGAAGACCATTAATTCTGTACCTGACAGTCCTCGAGGGGTCTATGGGGTGTGTATTGGGGCAGCATGATGAGTCTGGTCGAAAAGAGCATGCCATATACTACCTTAGCAAAAAGTTTACCGACTGTGAAACAAGATATTCACTGCTCGAGAAAACTTGTTGTGCTTTGGTCTGGGCTGCTCGCCGACTAAGGCAGTACATGCTGGTTCATACCACTTTATTGATTTCCAAGATGGATCCAATCAAGTACATTTTCGAGAAGCCAGCGTTGACCGGACGGGTTGCGAGGTGGCAAATGATTTTGACTGAGTATGATATACAGTATACCTCTCAGAAAGCGATCAAGGGGAGTGTATTGTCTGATTACCTCGCCCAGCAACCTATTGAGGATTATCAACCGATGAAGTTTGAATTCCCTGATGAGGACATCATGTTTCTCAAATCGAAAGATTGCGAGGAACCGATCCCGGAGGAGGGGCCTGACCCTGAATCCGAATGGATTCTGATGTTTGATGGGGCCGTTAACGTGAATGGAAGCGGTGTTGGTGCTGTTTTGGTTACGCCGAAAGGATCCCATATTCCTTTTGCTGCCCGGCTAACATTTGAGTGTACCAACAACGTAGCTGAATATGAAGCTTGTATATTGGGGATTGAAGAGGCGATTGATTTGAGAATCAAGAACCTTGTCATATATGGAGATTCAGCTCTGGTGATAAATCAGGTTAACGGGAAATGGTATACGCATCAATCTCATTTGGTTCCGTATCGAGATTATACGAGGAGATTGTTGACGTTTTTCACCAAGGTGAAGTTGCATCATGTGCCCAGAGAAGAGAATCCTTTGGCAGATGCTTTGGCTACTCTGGCTGCCTTGATTAAGGTGCAGAGGTGGAATCAGTTCCCCAGTGTGGAGGTTGGGCGTCTGGATAGACCGGCTTATGTGTTTGCTGTTGATACAGCGCCTGATGATGAGAAGCCTTGGTATTATGATATCAAACGCTATCTTGAGACGCAAGAGTATCCTGAGGGAGCATCAAAGAAAGATAGAAAGACTCTGCGGAGGTTAGCCATGGTGTTTTACCTGAATAAGGATGGGGTTTTGTATAAGAGAAATTTTGATTGGGTCTTGCTCCGATGTGTTGATGATGCAGAAGCTAGCCAGTTGATGAAAGAGGTTCATGAGGGATCGTTCGGTACCCATGCCAGTGGGAATGCAATGGTAAAGAAGCTGTTGAGGGCAGGCTATTACTGGATGACAATGGAGGCCCAATGTTTCAATTTCGTGCGGAAGTGTCATAAATGCCAGATTTATGCTGATAAGGTGCACGTACCTCCAAATCCTTTGAGCTTAATGTCGTCTCCATGGTCGTTTGCTATGTGGGGCATTGATATGATTGGAAAGATTGAGCCTACGGCTTCGAATGGGCACAGATTCATATTGGTGGCTATTGATTACTTCACCAAATGGGTGGAAGCAGCCTCTTATACGAACGTGACGAAGCAAGTCGTTGCTCGGTTTCTCAAAAGAGACATCATTTGTAGATATGGGGTTCCCGAGAGAATCATTACTGATAATGGTTCTAATTTGAACAATAAGATGATGGCCGAACTGTGCCGGGAATTCAAGTTTGAGCATCACAATTCTTCTCCCTATCGTCCGAAGATGAATGGGACGGTTGAGGCAGCCAATAAGAATATAAAGAAGATTGTGCAGAAAATGGTGGTAACCTACAAGGATTGGCATGAGATGTTGCCGTTTGCGTTGCATGGATATCGAACGTCGGTACGCACATCTACGGGGGCAACTCCTTTCTCATTGGTATATGGGATGGAGGTTGTGTTACCTGTTGAGGTTCAGATTCCCTCTTTGAGAGTCCTGATGGACGTGAAGTTGCAAGAGGCTGAATGGGTAAGAACCCGATACGAGGAGTTGAGCCTAATTGAGGAAAAGAGGCTAGCAGCCATCTGTCATGGGCAGTTATACCAGCAAAGGATGAAGCGTGCTTTTGACAAGAAGGTGCGACCTCGGGTATATCACGTAGGTGATATGGTGCTGAAAAGGATCCTTCCTCCTCAAAACGATCGAAGGGGCAAATGGACACCGAATTATGAAGGTCCATTCGTGGTCAAGAAGGTTTTCTCTGGCGGAGCCTTGTTGTTGACGACCATGGATGGTGAGGATTTTCCATCCCCTGTGAATGCGGACGCAGTTAAAAAATACTTCGTATAAATAGACCCGCTGGACGAAAAGAATAAAATAGTCCAGGCAAAAAAGGGCGTCCCGGCGAACCAAAAACAGAAAGAGAGGTTCGGGCAAAAATTAGGGATAAAATGAAATAACTGTACACCCGGCGAGTCGAAAACCTGAAAAGGCGACTTGGGCAAAAAAGGGTATCCCGGTGGACTGAAAACCTGAAAGGGCGGTCCAGGCAAAAGAGGGATTGAAACGAACAACTGCGTCTAGCATGATCGTTTGCGCTTTGGTTAAAGCATCATGGATAATTCCCGGTAGGGATCAATCAGAAGCGTCTTGTTCAGAAGGCAGAAAGCACGGAGAGTCTGAGGACATATGGGGTGTAACTGAGTTGGAACTCGATGAGATCACGGGTTTCACATTGCCATTAGGATAGATTTTTCCTTTTGAGCGCAATTACCTCTTTTCAGGAATTGCTTCCTTTTGTATTGCTCATTTGAGCCACACTTTTCCAATCAATAAAATGCATATTCAGTCAAATAAGTTTGTTTTTGTTTTTCGTTACCGCTTTGATTGCAAAAACATCCAGATATTTTTGATAAAGAATCTTGCATTTTGAAACATACAGGTTTCCTTCCAATGCATGTTTATAAGATTGAAAGCTAGAAATCTTATTTGGAAGGTTGAGTGACCCAAGTGTTGAAATCTTGACACGCCTGGGGGCACGGTTTTATCTGACGGTCTGTTTTGAAGGAACTGTTAGATATTCTTCACTCACTTGCAGGTTGTGATGCGGAAGCTTTGTGACAGATCCCCAGAGAGTTCGTTCAGAGACGAATGAACGAAAAATGACGAAGTGACGTTGAGACGTACGACGATCCTTGATATTAATCAAGAAGACTCTTCAAAGTCAAGAGACTTGAAAGTTTGTAGTAATTCCCCGCAGGGTCCAGTCAGGAACGAGGGACGATGAAGAGACGACGAGACGTCCGGCGACCTTTGGAATTAACCAAGAAGACTCTTCAAAGTCGGAAAATTGAAATTTCTGTATAATCCCAGGAGTACGTTCTCGTCGAGCGCGAAGCGATTTGGAATACAAGATGATGGAGCAGAAAAGGTCCAGACGAGTCTGGAGTTCTCAAAAGTGGAAAGCTGATACGAGATTGGGAGGTGGATACCATGGTTCGACGAGTCGACGGGTGTTCTATACCAACTTTTCTCATTTCCCCAGCGAGGTCCCCAAGCAGAATCATAGGACTAGCTCCCCAGCAGATCCCAGGTCTGTGGATTTCTCCAGCCGAGTCAGGATGGTTATCCCCGGCGGGTTTACGATGGTGTTTCCTCAGCGGCCAAGCCCGAGGGTAGCTACTCCCCGAGTGGAGCGGGTTTCAATGATATATATCTCCAGCAGTGTTCATCCTACCTGTGGATTGAACAAGTTCCCGTAGTGGACGGATATCTGCATCCCCAGCTGAGTTGATGCTATCTATGGATTGCATGGGTTGTCCCCAGCGGAGTAGTATGCGGTTCCCTAGCAGGGTCAGGATGGTTATCCCCAGCAGGTTTCAAATTGATGTTTCCCCAGTTGAGTCTGGAGATTGCTATTTCCCCAGCGGAATTGCTGTGAGCATTTCCCCAGTGAAGTCGTCAGGTATCTGTGAGGATTCCCGAAGCAGAATCAGGATTGATATCCCCAGCAAGGCAAAGACTGTTGTATCCCCACAGAGTGTTGGTGGTGTTTATCCCCAGCAGTTTCTCGAGCGGATTGGGTGCAAAGGAGGTTCTTCCCCAGCAAGGGTTGCCTTATTCCCAGCAGCAGTGCTATTCCCCAGCCGGGTGGAAATCGGAGCGGTGACGAGTTTCTCAGCAGAGTGTCTCGTATTCCCCAGAAGAGTCCCTTGAGGGGGATACCTTTTTATGCATTCATCATGGAAAAATAACATGGCATATTGCATAGAAAAATAAATAATCGCGTAGCATTTCCATGTTTATGGAGCATTACGCAGAAAAAATCAATCATGCATCATTGCAAGCATAAGCTAGTCTCAAGTCGTGGTTACCGTTTGAGAAGTGGTTTTGGCCAGACAGTGAAGGTGTTGCTCTGAGGAGTTTAGCATCATGACGTCAGATCAGCAATGTTCCCCCATAGTGCGATATTGGAGGAAATGTTTCCGTCGAACGGAGATGGAAATAAAGTCAAAGGACGTGACGCGATCAGCGCGATCCCGGGGTTCAAATGGAGAAAAGGAAATGCTGAGGTATTTTCTGGGGTTCAAATGGAGAAAAGGAGATGTTGCGGCATTTTCTGGAGATCGGGGTTCAATCAGAGAAGAGTATATGCTGAGGCATTTTCTGGGGTTCAAATGAAGATTGGAGTTGAAGAATGTATCTGGGATGAGGTCCTTAGGATTATCTTCTGTTCATGTGTCACCTTAGACTCTGGCTGAGGCCAATGGAGGTCGTTATAGGTGTCTTCTGAGGAAGAGTTGCACATGCTACCTTCCTTTTGCGAAGGTATACCCTCTGACATGTCGCCCTCAGAGTGGTGTTTGGTGTTATTTCCGTCGTTGCCAGCGGAATTATCACGAGAGATTGGAGATTGGGGTTCAAACGGAGAAAAAAAGATGTGGAGGCATTTTCTGGAGATGGGGTTCAAATGGAGAAAAGGGGATGTTGCGGCATCTTCTGGAGAACGGGGTTCATATTGGCGATCGCAAGTAATCGTCAGGCGACTGGGGTTCAAAACGGAGAATGGGGTTCATTATGTGGCAAATAGGAGAGCGGGGTTCAAATGCAGAGATCCAAGGATCACTTGCGCAAGAGAAAATTTCGGGGTTCAAGAAAATGAGAAAAAACAGAGAAAAATTTCGGGGTTCAAGAAAAGCTAAAAAAGAAAAAGAATAATAATCCCGAGCGGATGTGGTGTTCAGGCCATGGTTATCCCTGCGTTATCATTTATTTTGGTATCCAGGTCGATGTTGTTGTTTTGGGGTTCAGGCCGGCTTGCTCCGTGCCAGGCGGATTTTTCCTTCAAGATTGTGTTTCTTCGCCGATGCTGGCAGGCGTTGTTAATTATTTTCCCATCAGAGTGCAAATTATTCGTCTGTTCTTGGTATTCAATCACTCTTCATCCTGATCATCCGAAAGCCGAGGCTATTTCGTATCGACAGGTTCACAGTGGATTGAATAGGGGCAGCTGTAACACCTCAAAATTTGCCCTCCTCTCTTGGGACTAGCATTAACATATTACATACATTTTTAGGTCATTAGGCATTGCATGTTGCATATCATGTGGTTACATTGTGCAAGCTATCTTCCCAAGTCTTTGTTGGAAGATGAGAAAGTCAAAGTGCAAGCCTAGGGTTTATTGACTGATCATTGGCCATCTGAGGATTGGGCTGTGAATTAGGGTTTTGTGATTCTCCAAGGATATTGGATTTCATCTTGATTGAAGTGATACATCATCATCATCAGGGTTGGATTTCATCAAGTGATTGGGGTTGATTCCTTGAGATTAGGGTTTTGACCACTGGTCAACCCTAATCAGTTGCATTGGGCCAATCAGGGCATGGTCAGGAGAGGGGGTTTGTGATGGTTATGGGGTTCATTATATGATTATATGGAGATTATTGAGGCTAGGGTTTCACCCTTGAGCCATGTCATCAGGAGATTGGAGCTTAACTTGATCAATGCATGGCCAAATTCATCTATCAGTTGAAAAAGTCAATTGTGGTCAACTGTACATGATTTGATGGATTTGGAGGTGGAAATGAGTTGGATACACTTCATTCATGTTGGAACAAGTGTTATATGACATTTCAAAGCTTAAGAATGAAGAAAATCAAGTCAGGACAAAAACTGCCAAAAATAGAAAGTGACTTGTAATTGAAGTTTCCAAAAATGGAAAGTTTTTGACCTCAAAATTACATGTCCAAGGAAGCTTCAAATGAAAATTTGTTCAACATGAAAGTTGTAGATCTTGGTCTCACCTTTCCAAAAAGTCCAAGAACTTGAAAATCCCATGTATGGTTGTCAAGTTATGGCTCAATGAATTTCAAAAATGACCCATAATCAGGAGGCCATAATTTCCACATGGATTGTCCAAATTGGAAGTTCTTTATATGCACAAACTCCATTTGACATGTACTTTCATGGTGCATAATTGGATTTTCTCAAAAATGGTCAATGCAAAAAGTCAAATTTCAACTGGACAGTTAAATGGACCAGGGGCAAAATTGTCCAACTTGTGAAATAATTGGAATTTTTGAGTGGGGATTTTTGCTACACCTCACAAATGGTATTTGAAACTTGTTGGAATGTTCATTACATGCCTAGGCCTTGTGGTTTGGAAAATAGCTTTTGGAATGAAAGTGGAAAATTGGACAATTAGACATCACATAGTGAATTTCCAAAATACTCATCCAATGAAGGTGAAACAAGTTGCAACAGCTCACACATGTCATTTTGAGAGTGTGTGAGCTGTCCATGAGGTGGCAATGAGCTGGCATGGGAAGTTCCAATTTTGCCCTTACTTTGAATTAGCCATTTCACTAATCATTTCCATTTGGCTAATTAGATGGTTTAAGCATGGATTAAGCAAGCATATATAATCTTAATCATCATTTAATCATAACAGAAAAACACATTTCCCAAAATCAGATCTCAAATTCTTGAAATTCTCTCAAATTCTCAAGAACACCAAAACCAAAAATTGACAAGAACTTCCTCAATTCTTGATCAACTTTCGAAATTCTTCTTGCTGCAAACTTCATTCATCATCTACCTCATCTGTTTGTGAAGATTCATCTCAAATTCACCACCATTCACGACTGTTCAAGCAAGGTCCTTCCATGGTGAAATCGAATTCCTCCTTCTAGAAGCCATTGCCATTGATCCTGAGTGTTCCAGGCTACTCCTTGAAGCTTGTTCTTCGACTGTTTCGCATCACAACACCTTGAAAGCTCCGATTCCAACATTGCCTTCAAATCAAGGTTAGAACTCGAGTCTAATGATTTGGCCAGTGATTATGTGCGTTTTGTAGCTTGTTTATCATAGATCGTAGTGATGTGATTAGTTTAGGAATTGATGAACTATAGGTTGAGAAATCTGAACTCGAAGCTTTGAATGTGAAACTTTAGTCGATCGATCCGTGAGATTTAGGAACTTGTAGGTTAAATCATAGACATAATTGAGATCCTGAGAGTGAGACCTTTCCAACGGTTATTCATTTGTGAGATTTGATTGAGTTTTGAGCGAAATCGATTTTGAGATGAAGAACATTCATGTTGTTCTTAAATTCTGGAAAATCCGCTGCTGTTGTTCATCTGCTCGCTGCCAATTTTCAAATCGCGCTTCCCGCCGAGCCGAGCGAATCACCATGCGCCACCTCGTTAATTGCTAACGCCGCGTTTTGGACTGGCTAATGATAATTACCGGTCTGCCATTGAACACTTAATTTAATTAACTTAATTCCAAATAATTATTAGAAAAATCATAAACACATTAAAAAATTCATAAAAAATGTTTAAATGATCAGAAAAATGTGTGGTTTTTTTTGTTGACTTCCTAATTGACTGTAGAATTTTATTGACCTATTGATTGAAGTTGTGCATGGTGAAAATTGTGTTTGACTTAGGGTTGATTAACATGTGATATATTTTGGTACACTTTGCCATATCCATTGTGAAATTCTCATGGTTACAAAGAAATGCTTGAAATTTTTTGTGGTAATTGTATACTGGCTGATGTTTATTTACATGTAAATTTCATGAATTTTGGATTCCTGGTGTTTGAGTTATGAATTTTGGAATCTAGGTGTGACAATTTGTGTCACACCTCATTATGTCAACTTGCTGGATTTATTTGAATGGCTTAGGCTTGTTAGAATGATGTGAAATTTTGCAGGGGTGTTCATTAACATGTTAAGAAGCTATGTGAATTTTTGTGGAATTTTATGTGGCATTTTCAAATTGATTGCTATTTTTCATCTCTGTTGGTCAATTGTGCAAGCTTGTGTGACATAGGTTGGTAGATCTTATGTGAAATGCTCATATGGTATTGAATGAACATGAAATTTGGCTTGCTGGTTATAGACACATGATAGAACATGATGCTTTTGGTCCCAGTCATTTCTTTATTGTTTTCATTGAATTATGAATTTTTGAAGTGAATGCATGTGTTGATGTTGTGATTTGGAGCATGTAATTGTGTCTGTTTTTGTTGATTTTCATTGACATGGTTTGCTTTGTCCAATTAAGCTAAAATTTGACATGCTAGACCTAGGATATGTCCTGTTTAGGTATAATTTATTTGAGATTTTTTGGATTTGTTTTGATATGGATTTGAATGCAATAGTTCTGTTTGGATGTTTGGTGTTCCATTTGAACTAGTTTGACTTGTTTTATGCATAAAATGAACATGGTGAATGATATGGACATGGGATTAATTGTGTTGGCTTTTGTTTGACATTAATTTGAGTTTGGTTGGATATACCTTGCTGTTTAGGAATTTTTCTTGCCTTTGGACCCTAGGCTTGGCCTAGTGGTCTAGTTTCTAACATTTGATTGATTTTTCAGGATGAAAAGGTGCAATGTTTATGGAGAATGATCCAAGTCAATTCAATTGATGTTGTTTGATGTTTGTACACTAACATAACTTCGTTTTGTAGGTTGTGAAGTTGGGGCTTGAGCTCATAGCTTGCCTTTGTTGTGCATTAGTTTGTATAGTCTGACTGATTAATATTTGCTGTTTATTTTTGTCTGTCTGAGTACTAACTGTGTTTGACTGTTTCCAGGTACTTTTAGTTGCTCAGTTCCTTGTGAACTTTTGCTTTGCTTTGCTTAAGCAACTTGCATTGAGGTATAACTTCCTAACTTCATGTAGTCTGGAGACCCGGTCTGTTATTTGACCGGGCAAACTGTCTGAAGTCCTCCTTAAGAGGCGATGATTGTGATTGTTTAATTTTGTGCCTAAGCAGGTGAAGTCCTTAATCAAGGCAATTGGTGGAAGGTAGGGATATGCAATCTATCCCCCACTATTCAGTTGAGTCTTCTCCTTGCTCCTATTACATGGTTGTAGCATTGAGATCCTAGCCCAAGATCCTGTGCAGTGCACATTGTGTCAGAGTCTCTGAGTATAGAAGGGTTCCCCCATTCTGGACCCATGCTCATTTGTCAGAAGCTCTCCCTGGTCAGGGATAAGAGCTGTGAGGTCTGATCCTCACTTCACCTCTCATCTGCTTCACCTTAGCCTCGTAATGGCAAGGTTAAGAGCAAACCCAGCCCGTACAGACGACTCGCTTCGGCAGTCAAACCTATTGTGTGAGCCACTTGTTTGGTTATAGTGCGTGCTATGTGGATATCTGTTTGAGATGCTTGTTCTCATTTGATGTATGCTTGAATTATTTTGTATGCTTGTATGCTTGCTTCTTTCCTGGATAGGAGTAGTTTGCTTATGCAAGTAGGATAGAAAACTGAACTTAGGGTAACGATGCATGACAACACTAGGCTCGAGTCCAGCTCCCTAGTAGTGTGTCTTTCCCTGGTTTCTGGTTAGCAATTCAGTCCCTTTCAGGGGAACTACATCGTCCTGATCCTCGTTCCAGACGAGGTATGTAGGCAGGGGGTCGTGCGAGACCTCTCCGGGCAACCTTTTTCTTTTTTGTGTGTGTTTACTTGTTATCTTGTTATTTTTTGGCTCGGATGCCGACGTAAGTCCAGGAAGTGGCTGTCGGGCTCCACGTTTGCCGTGTTGTGCGCGTTTTGGTTCGGATGCTGACGTAATTCCATCGAGTGGTCGTCGGGCTCCATGTTTGCCATCAGTTTGTATGTTTTGTGTTGTTTGGCGTGCGTAAGCCGAACTACAGTGGCTCTGATTCTCACGTCCAGATGAGATATGTAGGCATAGGATGCGATGTCCTATCGAGCTCCCTTCTCCTAACCCCACCTGCGTTCCCTGTGTGTGTGTGTGATGTTTAGCAACCTATTCTTTATTTTAGAACGTGGATCCCGTCGAGTACGACAGACGTGAGGGGTGCTAATACCTTCCCCTTGCGTAACCGACTCCCTTACCCTTTCTCTTTGGTCGCGAGACCATTTCCTTTCCAGGTTTCTCTGAGCGTTTCCTTTCCCTATCTTGGGATAAATAACGCGCAGTGGCGGCTCTGTGTTGTGTTTTTATTTGAGTCTCGCCGGTTGATTTTTCGCAGGATGCGACAGTCGGCAAGATGAATCTAGAAAGAGAGAATATGAAATTTACTATCTCAGTAAGAAATTCACCGATTTTGAGACTCGGTATTCTATGCTTGAAAAAACATGTTGCACGTTGGCTTGGGCTGCTAAGCGTCTGCGCCAGTATATGTTGAATCATACTACTTGGTTGATATCCAAAATGGACCCAATCAAGTACATTTTTGAGAAGCCTGCTTTAACTGGGAGGGTTGCCTGTTGGCAGATGTTGTTATCCGTGATATTGAATATCGATCTCAAAAACCGATTAAAGGTAATGTCTTGGTTGACCATTTGGCTCACCAACCAATTGAAGATTACCAGTCAGTGCAGTATGATTTTCCTGACAAAGAGATCTTGTACTTGAAGATGAAAGATTGTGATGAACCATTGCTTGAAGAAGGGCCAGAACCTGGTTCTCGTTGGGGCATGGTATTTGATGGAGCTGTTAATCAGTATGGTAATGGCATTGGGGCAGTGATTATTACTCCTCAAGGCATTTATTTTCCTTTTACAACTAGATTGACTTTCAAGTGTACAAACAACATGGCTGAGTATTTAGCTTGCATTATGGGGCTTGAAGAGGCCATTGATCTCAGAATCAAATATCTTGACGTCTATGGAGATTCAGCTTTGGTTGTAAATCAAATCAAAGGTGAATGGGAGACGAATCGACCAGGTTTGATACCATATAGAGACTATGCGAGGAGGATTTTAACTTTCTTTACAAAGGTTGAGTTTCATCATATCCCTCGAGATGAAAACCGGATGGAAGATGCTCTTGCAACATTGGCTTCAATGATTATGGTGAAATTTTGGAATGAAGTTCCTAATCTGACTGTAATGCTTCTTGATAGGCCAGCTTATGTTTTTGTTATTGAAGACGTCAAAGATGAAAAGCTGTGGTATTTTGATATCAAGTGTTTCCTCCAAATTCATATTTATCCTTCCGGGGCATCTTTGAAAGATAAGAAGACTTTGAGGAGATTAGCTGGCAACTTCTACCTGAATGGTGATGTACTTTACAAGAGAAACTTCGATATGGTTTTTCTCAGATGCGTGGATAGACACGAAGTAGACATGTTGATGAATGAAGTCAATGAAGGTTCCTTTGGTACTCATTCCAATGGACATGCTATGGCAAAGAAGATGTTGAGAGCAGGTTACTATTGGCTGGCAATGGAATCTAACTGTTGCAAATTTGTGAAGAAATGCCATAAGTGTCAAATTTATGCAGATAAGATTCATATTCCTCTAACACTATTGAATGTTATTTCCTCTCCATGGCCCTTCTCCATGTGGGGAATTGACATGATTGGTATGATTGAGCCCAAAGCTTCAAACGGACATCGTTTCATTCTGGTGGCTATTGATTACTTCACAAAGTGGGTAGAAGCGGCATTGTATGCGAATGTAACCAAGCAAGTTGTTGTGAGGTTTATCAAGAATCAGATTATATGTCGTTATGGTGTGCCAAGTAAGATCATTACTGACAATGGATCAAACTTGAACAATAATATGGTGGAATCTCTTTGCAAAGACTTCAAGATTTCACATCATAATTATTCTCCCTATAGACCAAAGATGAATGGGGCTATGGAAGCTCTGAACAAGAATATTAAGAAGATCATCCAGAAAATGATGGTAACCTACAAAGATTGGCATGAGATGCTCCCATTTGATTTGCATGGGTACCGTACATCCATCCACACTTCAACATGGGCAACCCCTTTCTCACTTGTTTATGGTATGGAAGATGTGCTCCCGGTAGAGGTCGATATCCCATCATTGAGTGTTTTGATGGAAGCCAAGTTGACAAAAGCTTAATAGTGCCATACCAGATATGACCAACTGAATTTGATTGAAGAGAAGAGGTTGACTGTCGTGTGCCATGGTCAGTTATACCAACAGAGAATGAAGAAAGATTTTGATAAGAAGGTCAGGCCTCGTGTGTTCCGAGAAGGCGACCTTGTTCTCAAGAAGATTCTATCATTAGAACCCGGTGGTAGGGGTAAATGGACTCCTAATTATGAAGGCCCATATGTTGTTAAGAGAGCCTTTTCAGGCGGTGCTTTGATTCTTGAAACTATGGATGGTGAAGAGTTCACTCGTCCCGTGAATGCCGATGAAGTCAAGAAATACTTCGCCTAAAAAAGAAAAGAATAAATCGCTGAGTTGAAAACCCGAGAGGGAGGCTTAGGCAAAAATGAGTGTCTCGATGGATTAAAAACCCGAAAGGGTGATCCAGACAAAAGTTAGAGACATAAAAACAGAAAATTTGTTCTGATAGATTGAGTAACCCACCCTAGGGAAATCTATGCAAAAATTATGGATTATGGAAAGTAACTGCAGTTGGTTGATTCCCTAGTCATGGGAGCAATTTTGAGTAAGTCAATTAGTTCTGATTCATCATTCTCAACCGAAGCCAAGAGCGCAGCGGATACTGAAGTTGGTAGAAGGATTAGTGATCATTATATTCAATGTAGCCCTTTTCCATGTAAATTACCATTTTTCAAGTTTTGTAAAAGATCTATGGAGTCTTGTCATTTACAGACTACCATTCTATTAAATAAAGTTGAGCTTTTATCCAATTGTTTTTACTCTTATTTATTTTTCAGCTAAATAGAATTGAATTTTATGATGATAATTTTGAAATTGAATTAATAAATAAATAAATAATTTCTTAAATAATAATGAAAGTAATTACTTTTAAGCGATCAATTTCGGTAAAGAATATCAACAGCAGTCTGAGAACAGGTGAGTCCTAAAGTGTGAAGCATTGTTGGTATCCCCCAAGTGATTGGTTTGGTAACTTTTTCCTTCCCAACAACAAGTCAGATTTCCCCAACTGAGTTTGTAATCACCTCCCTAGCTGAGTTATAGGCTCACATCCTCAACAGTTTGCTCAGACCCCGTATAGAGTTTTATCTCCTGTAGTCCCTGGCAGAATTCATCTTTGATTCCTGACAGTATTGATCCTGAGCAGTATTTGATTTGTTCCCCTGCAAGGATGTCTCCCATTCGATATGGTGTTGCTTTTAAATTCCCCACAGAGTTGACGATTTGGATCCTCCGCAGATATTTTCTCCTTCCCCAACCAGGGTTGAGATATTCATAGCCAGATGATTGGCATCCATCCCCAGCATGTTTCTCCAGTAGGTGTTTCCATCTAGTCGAGATCAGCTAGGTGTTGTAGCGATGATTCAAACCAGTGACATTTGTATCCTTTGTGATAGTTTTGTCAGCATAATCATCAATTATACACATAGATATTCATGCATAAAACACAGCATCAGATATTTCATTACGCATTTATTACATTTGATTCTTTGTTTCTGATCCCCTGCTACGGTGATATTATCTCCCTGTGCAAATTTGGTGTGTCTGTCCTCCTTCAATTATAGAGTGTCGTCCTATTAGGCAGAAAGAGTTTAACTTTCTCTCATTCCCCACTGAGTTATTTCCTCGTGGATGATTATTATTTCAGTCTCCTCCCCAGTTAATTATCTGGATGGAACCACTCCCCCTGAGTTATATCCTCATGGAGTTGAGTCTTTGTTTGACCGTTTCTTTCTAGCTCTTACCTAGATAGATACTTTTGGTCCCTCGGGAGTTTATTACCCAGTAACTGGTAATATTCTTCTCGATTTTTGAGTACTTTACTTTTTCCCATTTACTCGGTAGAAGTAATTTACTTCCTTCATTTTCCCCAACGGATTCATTTTCACATTTCACCAGAGAGTCTATCCTTGATATGTTCATCTTAATTGATGACGGGTATTCGCCCTTTTTGGTTTTCTACCCAGTAAAGGTAGTTGTAATCCCTATTTCATTCCCCAGAGAGTTAATCCTTGATATGTCATCCTAACCGATGACGGATTTTCTCCCTTTGTGGTTTTCTACCCAGTAAAAAGGTAGATATAAATCCTATTTCTCCCCTAAGAGTTAATCCTTGATATGTTCATCCTACTTTGTATTCTATCCAGTAACCAATAGATATAATTTCTACTTTGTCAGGTAGTATATCCTTGATATGTTTACCCTAACCGGTAACGGATATTCTTCCCATTTACCCAGGTGGTCTATCCTTGATATGTTCATCCTAACCGATGACGGATATTCTTCCTCTGAGTCTGTCCTTGATATGTTCACTTTAACCGGTGACAGATATTCTCTCTTTGGTTTTCTTCCCAGTAATCAGTAGTTATAAATCCTATTTGATATTTTCCCCAGTAGGCTATTCTTACCCAGTAACCGGTAATGAATACACCTCCTTTTTCTCAATAGGTCATCCTTGATATGTTTGCCCTAATCGGTAATGGATGCCTCTCTGTCAGAGTATATTATCTTCCTACCCAGTAACCGGTTTTAGATAATATACTTTTGGTACTCTTGCATTGAAGTTCATTCTTCCCCAGTTGAGTTTGGGTGTGTATTTCCTCAGTGAAGTCGCTAATCCCCTGTTTGGTTCGAGTATTTCAGTTTTGTTATGATTTACTCGTCTCTCCTGCAAATTTTTCTGGTTTCCCAACCGAGTCCTTCCATTAATTTATTGGAATTCTTCTCGTATCTCCAGCAATTTTCAAGTCGTAGCCTGGCCTACGCACAACAGTTTATCCCCCAGAGTCTCTGTCTCCCTAGTGAGTTTTTCCTTATGGAATGCATTATGCTCCTGTGGACTTTCAGTCTCTCCGAATTTCTTTTCCTTTGTGGCAATATTTTCCCCACATAGATTATTAGCATCTTCATATCATATGCATCATGAGGTCTCTTAGGGACCAAAATTTGTTTCTATATGTTGTTATTTAAGTCCATTCTACTAAGTCGATACAAAGGTTTTAACCTTCGCATCCTCAGTTAGAATGTCTTTAAATAGGGGCATCTGTAAGACCCCAATTTTGGCCCTAAGATCCCTTATGACATCTAATCATATGCATTGACTTTGGGATCACACCTTGGCATCCTCCTTACCTCTCATTCATTGGGTTTGCATTGGAAAAGATCACCAAGAACATTTGATTGTATCATACTTTGTTTTTCATTATTTACTAACCAAAATACCAAAAATATGTCAATGTATAGTTTGTTGCTTTTATAGGTAGTGCGTGCATCCACCAATGCCTCATCAAGCTCATACATAGGGTTTGAGACCCTCAATGCAAGGAGACTAATCAAGAGATTGTTTAAATTGATTCTAGACATCATATATGGATCCCAAGGGTCTTCACATATCATTTTGATCAAGAAATCATCAAGAGTTTGAAGCTCGTTTGCCTTGGAAACCCTAACTCACCTGGGTATCTTGTGTGACTTCTTCAACAAGTTTCCTCATCAATTGATCAAATATTCCAAGTGATGCTTCATATTAAATCATATTATACATATATGATCCTCCATGAGTCCCAAAAATCAAGATAATATCAAGCTAGCAAGATGGTTCATGGTGGTTGACCAGAGAAAGTCAACTAGTCAAAACTGGGGTTCCCTAGACCCTATCTCCTACACATTTTGTCATATGAAAATGATTCAAAGAGCCACGTTACTCATAATGACATTCCAAACAACTTTCATGTTTAAGTATAGAGCTAGTTTTGCTTCGAAAGTCATTTTTTATGGTGAAAGATTATAGGTCATTTTGTCTGAACCCTAGTTCGGAGGTCAACTTCCCAATACCATAACTTGCGCATTGTTCATGAGATGAAAGCAATTCAAATTCCATTATCAAATTAAAGATGTCCTATTCAAACTTTATGTTTGGAGGAAGTTCAAATTCAACTTGGAAATACATGTTCCAAGAGGAAACATTATAGGTCATTTTGGGCCATTACAATTGAACAAGTGATTTTCCTCAACTTCTAAAATACATAACTCCTTCATGCCAAATCAAAATGAGGTCAAATTTATTACAAAATTGAATAGGTTTGAAAGAGCTACAACTTTTATGAAGGAAGTTTTTCCATTTGAAGTCCATAACAAAGGTTATTCAAGGTGGAAGAAGTAAACATTTGACTTGGTACTTAGAAAATTTTCATTTATGTTTGATTTTCCAAACTTCCACCTCAAAATTCATCATGATCCAAGCTTCAAATTGAAAAGTGTTCAACATGAAAGTTGTTTCCCTTGATCTAACCTTTCTAAAAATTCCAAGATCATCTCATTTGTATCAATATTGAAGGACTTGCGCATGGGTGCAATGCATGGTACCATTTGGAAGATTCTCATGACCAATTTCCATTCCACATTGCATGGCTTAATGTATTGCTTTCAGCATGACTTGTGCATAATTTTGGACCTTTTCCAATGATTCTTTATGCTTTTTACACGCCCATGCAAGCTCATGATGCAAAGTTGCTATTTTGGTATTTCAAAAGGAAATGTGTGGGAAGCATATGAATTGGTTATAAATACAAGTGCAATGAGCTCAGAACTTGATCAACACCTTGCCCAAGCTTTACCAGAACAATCCAAACCCTCCATTCCATAGAATTCTTAAAGATTTCAATTGAAATTGAGTTTGAATTTCACCTTCTATTTTGATATTCAAACTCCAAGAATTCATTGCCTTTTTCATCTCAATTGATCACTGCAAGCAAGAGGAAGAGGAATCAAGCCAATCCAGATCAAGATCAAGTGAATTTGAAGCAACTCGAAGGTGAAATTTCAGAAACTTTATCTCTTTGATTTTGTCTTAATTCTTCATCATTCTTTGTGATTTTTGGTTTGCTGAAGTCCTACCAATGTAGGCAACAAGATTGAGTTGCTTTGAGGTTAAATCGGAGCAACTCAGATCATGAACCTCAAATTTCAAATCCATGTATCTTTTAATATACTTGGAATTGGAAGAAATGGAGGTCAGATTCGTGCTCCTGGGCAATTTTTCTTCAAGTTAGTGTATTCATTTTCCTTTTTTCATGAAGTTGAGGTTGAAACAGATTGGTGGTGATCATCGGAGAAGATGGCCGAAGCTAGGGCTCCAATGGTGCGTTGGCAAAGCCCAGGCCATCTGATCTGATTCAAATGTTTTAATCTTAAGCGTTCATTGTGATTACCACACGTACAACGCATTGACCAAGGAACATGATAAAACGCGCGCGTGTGGCTATCAGATCTGCCACCTCAATTGATGAGGGAGATCTGATGGCCCTTGTTTTTTTGTATTTTCTGATTTTTCATTTAATCCATTTATTTTGTTTAATTCATATTAATTTCATTTGTAATCCAAAAAATATGGGACTTTCACCAAAAATCTTTAAATATTTTTCTCTTTTATTTTCTGAATTAAAATTATTTTTTGGATTAATTTTGATATTGTTAATGAATTAAATGTTTTTGTGCATATTTTTAATTGTTTAAAAAAACTTCTGACTTTTCAAAAATCATAAAAAAATTGTCTAAGGTCCTTGGACCTTGTTTGACCTAGGATAAATCTCTTGGTCATTTATTTAGTGTTTTGAAGAGATTTTAGGTTTTGACCAAATTAATTTGAATTTAAATGCATTTTTTATTTAACTTTTAATTGATTAATTGTTTAAAAATTATGTTGAGCCATTTTTATGGTCTTGTGATGTTTGACTATTTGTTTGGGCCTTGGTCAAGGTTGATTTGAATTTTGTTGGGTTAAAATAATTGGATTTAGGGGATTTATGAAATGTACATTTCATCATCCAAAATGAATGAATGATTTTAATTTGATAAAATTCCTCCTATGACCAATTTGTGTTTCTCTCATCTCCCTTCCCTCTTCATATTTATTCCCATTCTTTCCCATCCCTTTCATTGACCAATGAAATCTCAATATTCTTAGGCTAATTGGTTCATCAAGAACCTTGTGTTAGATGAACCAATACAAATATGGATGAGATAGGTCCATCCTTTTGATATTTTCTTTTAGTGTGTGGTATATTTTAGGAGTTTGGTTTATTATACCAAATCTCTAACATGCATTAGCACCTAAATTTTTATTGTCTGACCTCAGATAGTTGTGACTTCTACATAAGTCCAATTACGATTGCTTAACATAGAGCTAAATTTGACCCTAAAGGCGTAGCATTCTAGTAAGTGAGATTGTAAGTCTCCCATCTTTCATGGTATTGTGTGGAAACTTGGCCTTTTTTCCTTCCTTTGGAATATGTCTTGGTTCAAGGATCCATGCTTGTGAATAGATGGTTGAGTGTTCTCCAAAGAATGACTTAATCAGTTGAAAAGCAAAATACCACTAACATATAATTAACCTTGACTAACATTTGACTAATTCTTACTAATATTGTTTTACTTTCAAGTCATTTATTTTTAAGCAATTTAATTATAAGTCATTTAACATTCATTGTCATTTTCATATCATTTAACTTGTTTATGTTTATGCCATTTTCACTTTGCTCATTTGAGCCATATATTATGATTGTATATATTTGCTTATGTATTTTGATTGTGCTTGTGGTCTTAGGACCTTAAAATACTTAATAAACAACAAAAACCGTAAAAAATGTTTGTGTGGACTGTTGGGTTTGATATGAACTTTTGGACTTAGGATTAGGAAACACTCCATATGCAAAAGGACTTGGACAATGCCAACATTTGAGAGACCAAGTTATTATGATTTGAGCCTTCATCTGATGCAAGTATTGGGATCCACTTGAACTTATCTGCTACATGGTCTTGATGCCACTGTTATTTTGATCTTGTGTCTAATGTATTATTTTGAGTTAATCGAGGAGTATTTCATCTGATACATGAGAAGACAAAGAAGACTGCTAACTATGGGATTTGCTTGCTTGGATGTGGCCATCTTTATTTAATGCCTTGATCTTCATGATGTCTAATATTGCTAATTGCTTGCTGATTATTGCTTGATTTAAAGTCCAAAGGGAAAGTTGGTTTTCTATATGACATTCTTGTCTGTTGGATTGCAGCCCATTGGTCAGATCTTTTCAACTCTGAACTTTTAATTTTTATGCTTAGGATTAGTCTCTTCATCTCCTCCCACTTCTTAAATTTCAAAAAAATCGCTTCCCCTTTTTAAAAACCATCTTTGCTTGTGATTTCAAACTTAGACCTATTTCAAATAGAAACTTTGGCCTTATGCCATTGCATTTTTTAACTCATTTTCTTAAATTAAACTTGTAAATAAATCTAATCATATTGACTTAAAATTTCAAAATACAAAAAGAACTAACACCCATTCAAACTCTTGGGCCCTTTGTGCCTCTTTTAACTTAAATTTTGATTAAAAGAAATCCACTCATTTTAAATTGATACCACGAACTATGAGGTTTTGATCCCTCAGTTTTATGTTGGTACGTAGGCACAAGTCTGAAGGTCTTGTCAAACAAAAAAATATAATCAATGAATTCTTCTCTCATCCCCACACTCTATTTTTCTCAAACATCTTTTATATCAAAACACATACACACATAAAAAAGGGCTCCCTAGGAGTACCTAGGACACTTTTGGTGCTAACACCTTCTCTCTGTGTAACCAACCCCCTTACCTATAATCTCTGGCATTTTATTAGTTTTGATTTGAAAACTTCTTATCTTTGGGTTTTGTTCGTACTTTTCCCTTTTCCTTTGGAAATAATAAAAGCACAGTGGTGACTTTAGTTTTATTGATGTTAAGCTTATTGATAGCTTGATGATCATGAATTTACCGCTACATTACCCAGATAGATCCTTCGGGTCCACCGAGAGTTTATTACCCAGTAACTGGTAATACCCTTCATGATGTTGATTACTTTACTTGTGTTAATTTACCCAGTAACCGGTAAAAGGTAATTTACTTTTTTGATTTCCCCAACAAATTCGCTTTCATTTTCCCAGCGGGTTATCTTTTCGCCAGCAGCTTATCATTGTACAATTACCCAGTAACTGGTAATTGTTTATCTTTCTTTCCAGCTAGTCATTTTTATGTCATCTACCCAGTAACTGGTAGTTAACAAGAAATTCTCCATGAATTTTTCCCCGACAGTCTATCCTTTATATACTTACCGTAACTAGTAACGAATATTCTTCCTTTGGTCTTCTACCCAGTAACAGGTAGACATAAATCCTATGTTTGGTCTTCAACCCTTTAACTGGTAGTTATAAATCCTATATTTTGAGTATATTGCCCAGTAACTAGTAGTATAACTCTTTCTTTGTGCTTGATCACTTTTGTTAAGTTACCCAGTAACTGGTAGTTGGTGATTCTTCCCGACAGTTTATCCTTGATATGTTTACCTTAACCGGTAATGGATATTCTTCCTTTGGTCTTCCACCCAGTAGCAGGTAGTTGTAAATCCTATGTTTGGTCTTCTACCCAATAATAGATTATTATAAATCCTATCTTTTGAGTATATTGCATAGTAACCGGTAGTATAACTCTTTCTTTGTAGTTGATCACTTTTGTTAAGTTGCCTAGTAATTGGTAGTTGGTAACTCTTCCCGACAGTTTATCCTTGATATGTCTACCATAACCAGTAACGGATATTCTTCCTTGGACCTTCTACCCAGTAACAGATAGATATAAATCCTATGTTCGGTCTTCTACCCAGTAACGGGTAGTTGTAAATCCTACTTTTTCTTTTCCCCGGTAGGCTCTTCTTACCTAGTAACCGGTAATGGATATTCCTCATTTTCCTCAGTGAGTGATCCTTGATATGTTTACCCAGTAAATGGTAACGGATGTCCCTCTGCCCAAGTGTATTATCATCCTACCCAGTAACAGGCGGTAGATAATATATCTCTTTTACACCTGTGTTGAAGTTTGACTTCCCCAGTTTAGTTCAGATTCGTATTTCCTTGTGAAATCGAATTTCCTTTTGAACATTTGGGTATTTCAGCATCGTTCTGATTTACTCCCTTCCCTAGTGGATGTTTCTTGCTGTGTTGGTTGTATCCTGATACATGCAGATTCTTTTTTCCCAGTCCAAGTCTTTCCATTGATTTATTTTCATGGAAATTCCCTCGTGTCTCCAGCAGTTTTTAAGTCGTAGCCTGGCCTACGCATATATTTTTATCCCCATAGTCTTTGTCCCCTCAGTGAGTTTTCCTTATGGAATGCATTACGCTCCTGTGAACTTCCAGTCTCTTCCGGATTCTTTTCCTTTGTGGCATATATCCCCCACAAAGATTATTTTTGCATTCATATCATATGTATCATAAGGTCTCTTAGGGACCAAAATTTGTTTCTTATCCTTGTTATATAAGTCCATTCTACCGCGTTGATATGAAGATTGTAACCTTCATATCCCCGGAAAGAATGACCTTAAATAGGGGCAACTGTAAGACCCCAATTTTGACCCCTAAGATCCCTTATGCCATCTCATAGCTTTGCATTGGCATTAGGATCACACTTTGGTATTCTCCTCACCTAGAATTCATTGGGTTTGCATTAGAGGAGAGATAACCAAGCATTTGTTTTTGTATCATACTTTATTTTCTTTGTTTAACTAACCAAAATATAAAAATATGTCTAGTGTAGCTTTGTTTCTTTTGTAGGTAATGTGTGTGTCCATTTGTGCCTCATCAAGCTCACAACTAGGGTTTGAGACCCTCGGTGTAAGAGATCAAGCAAGAAAAGGTCCACTTTGGTTCTAAGTATCATATATGGATCCCCATGTTCTTTATTTGTCATTTTGATTAAGAATTCATCAAGAGTTTGAAGCTTGTTTTTCAAGGAAGCCTTAATTCATCTGGGTATCTTGTGTGCCTTCCTCAGCAAGTTTCTTCAACATTTGGTCAAAGATATCATGGTATACTTCATTTTACATCATCATAAGCATATATAATCCTCCATGAGCCTCTGAGATCAAAGTAACTTCAAGTGTGTAAGTTGGTTCAAGGAGGTTGACCAGAAAAGTCAATTGGTCAAATCTAGGGTTTCCTAGACCCTATATCCTACAATTTTTGTCATATAAAAATTATTCTAAGAGCAAGGATACTCTATATAACATTACAAACATCTTTTATGTTGTCATAAAGAGCTAAGTTTTCTTGTAAAGTCATTTTTTATGGTGAAAGATTATAGGTCATTTTGTTTGTGCCCTAGATAGAAGGTCAACTTCCAAGAACCATATCTTCCTAAATTTTTATGATATGAATATGATCCAAGTGTCATGATTATATTTAATATGTCTTCTTCAACTTTTATTCTTTTAGAAAGATCAAATTCTATTTGCAAAATCATGTACCCTGAGGAAACATTATAGGTCCATTTTGGTCATCATCATTGAACAAGCAACTTTTCTCAACTTCTAAAATCCCTAACTCCATCATGCAAGCTCCAAATGGTGTCAAATTTGTGATTAAATTGAATATAATTTAAATATATACAACTTTTTATAAGGAACCAAAGTCATTTAAAGCTCCCATCAAAAGTTATTCAAGGTGGAAAAATGGTTCATTTGACTTTTAACTTAGAAAATTTCTAAGTATGTTTGATTCTTCCAACTTCAAGGTCAGAATTCACCATGTTCCAAATTTAAAATGGAAAAAGTCCTAACATCAATGTTGTTTCTCATAATGATATCTTTCCAAAGAGCCCAAGATCACTTCATTTGGATGAGAATTGGAGGACTTGCACATAGGTTCTTTTCATGGCTTGATTTAGCAACTCTTGAACTCCAATTGATATAAAACTTTGCATGGCTTCATGTGATGACTTCATTAGCATTTTTACACTAATTGAAGTGGATTGCAATCACCATTTGGGCCTGAATAGACGCCCATGCACGCATTCACCATGGAATTTCTATTTTTGGTTCAAACTTTGAATGGTGTGGAAATTAAATGCTTTGCCTATAAATTGAAGTGCATTGCCTCAGATTGAGAGGAGACCCTTTCCCAAGCTTTTCCAATCAATCCCATAGCCTCACTCTAAATAATCCTTGAAGATTTATTTGAAATCAAGCTCTTGTTTAATTTCTATTTGTGAAGCAAGAGGAAGAGCAACCAAGTAGAATTGCATCAAGAATCGAGCTCCAAAGCATCTGACAAAAGGTGATTTTTCTCAAACTTATCTTCTTTGATTCTCTCTCATTTCTTAATATCTTGGCTTAATTTGTGGATGGATGAAGTCCTACCAATGTAGGCAATCTTCTTGAGCTATTTTGAGGTTGAACCGAAGCAACTCAAGTTTGACACCTCAAATTTCAACTCCATTTTGCTGAATATAGAGTGAGAGTTGGAAGAATTGGAGGTCATATTCGAACTCCTTGAATTTTTCTCTTTAAAATGGTATACAATCCATCCATTTTTAGAACCTTTTTTGTCTGACCAGTCTCGCGAGACTCGCTGGAGAAGATGACTGGAGCTAGGGCTCCGGTGGTGTGTTGGCTTGTCCTCCACCCTCAAATCTTCATCCCGTATTTTAATCAGATCCATTCCTTTTAATTACCAAGCATGTACATGTGTTGACTGAAGCATTGGTGGAATGTGTGTGCGTGACCATCATATCTGTCACCTCAATTAATGAGGGAGACCTTATAGCCTGTGTGTTTTTCTGATTTATTTTATTTTCCAAATTGTTTTTTTAATTAGCATTTTCTTCCAAAATTTATTATAATTTTATTTTTAATCCAAAAAATATGGGACCAACACCAAAGATTCACAGATAATTTCCTCTTCCTATTTTTTATTTAAAATTAACTTTTGGATGGAGTTTGATATTTTTAGTGAATTTTGTGATTTTTGATTTGTTTTAATTGATTTTTAAATACTTATGACTTTTGAAAAATGGAAAAAAGATTAGTCAATGGTCCTTTGACCTTTTTTGACCTATGATAAATCCCTTGGCCATTTCTTTGGTGATTTGAAGGGGTTTTAGATTTTTGACCTTTAAAAATTCATTTTCTTCATTTTAAAAATTGTTTTAAATTGTTTTAGTTGCTTTAATATTTTGTTGAGCTATTGTATTGACTTTGTGTTGACTCAACTTCTGTTTGGCCTTGGTCTTGGTTGAATTGGACCTTGATTTGGTCAATACCATTGGATTTAGGTGGTTAATGAAGTTTGAACTTCATCCCTCAAGATGAATGAATGGTATTGATCAAGTGAGTTTCATCCCTTGGTCAATTTGGTATCCTTTTCACCTCATATCTCTATATTCATCCCATTTCTTCCCCAATCATTTATTGACCAATGACTTCTCATAGATCAAACGCTAGATGATTCATCAACGACCTTATGTCAGATGAATCAACATGAGCTTGATTGAGATAGGTTTATCCCATCGTATTTGGTGTGTGGTATGATTTAGGAGCTTGGTCTTTATACCTTGTCTCTAGCATGCATTAACACTAATATTATTAATGATCGGTCTTAGATAGTTGTGACTTCTACATAAGTCCAATTAGGATTTCTTAACATAGCGCTAAATTTATCCCGAAGGCAATTGTATTTTTGTAAATGAGATTGTAAGTCTCTTATTCCTCATGGTATTGTGTGAAGATTTTACTCCTTTTCCATTTATGAGAGCTAGTGGCATACTTTTTGATTTTATCCAAGTTGGAGCCCTTCTCATGAATGATGTATATCTTCATATCTTTATGCTTGTGAGTGGATGGTTGAGTATTCTCCAAAAAATGACTAAAACAATCTTTTCTTCTTCCACTAACACTCATTAACATCTCTTTATATTGATTTTATGTTAGTGTCATTTACTTTAATGCAATTTAAATTCTTGCACTTTATCATTCATTGTCATTTACATTCATGCAAATTGTTTATGTTTCAATCATTTTCACTTCGCTCACTTGAGCCATTATATTTTGTGCTTGTGATATATTTGCGTTTGTGATACTGTTTTGTTTGTGATTTTAGGACTTTAAAACACTTAATAAAAACAAAAACCCTAAAAAACACATTGGTGGACTGTTGGACCTCTGTCTGTGACTTGATTTAGACCTATGGACTTAGAGTAGGCAACACCCCTGAACTATGGAAGAACTTGGCCAATGCCATTAATTTGAGACCATTTCTTGCCTAATGTCATTCATCTGATACAAGCTAGAGAGACTCCCTTGGGTTTATTTGATACACTCTTTCTCTGTGTCTAAGTTGTTATTTTGATCTTATTGATATTATTTGATGTTCTCTCTTTGAGTATGTTTCAAGGGATTGTTCATCTGATACATCTAAAGGACATTGAAAATTGCTTTCTTTGGAGTGCTTGCTTGGATGTTTGGTTATCTTTATTTGATACCATTGGTCTTCTTATTAATTTCGTAGATGATTATGGCTTTGTTGCTTGCTTGACAATCCAAAGTAAATGGGTTTCTATTTGACATTATTGTCTTGTGGATGTTTGCCATGGGTTAGATCTTTTAAACTATAAACTTTTAAATCTTGTCTAGGATAGTACCTTTATCTCTCCTTCTTCTTTAATTTCAAAATCTCTTTCTCATTTTCAAAACTTTTTTGCTTGTGTTTTTCAACTTAGACTTGTTTTAATGAGTAGAAACCTTGGCCTTACGCCATTGATGTTCAAAACATTTTCTTAATCAAACTTATGAATAGACTTAATCATATTGACCTTATTTTCAAAAAGAAAAAAAAACTAAAACCTCATTTTGGCCATTTTGTGCCTTTTTCCTTTTAAACTTTTCAAAATAAAGCATTTAGATTTGAGTTATCTTTGGTTGAGATATAATTCTACCATTCCATGATATGTTGAGTGTAAAACTTTCCAATTATTAGGGGTTAGTGGCATACTTATTGATTTAATCCAAGTTGGAGAGCTCCCTCATAAATGTTGTAAAGCCCTTATTATCAATGGATGTTTGGTTGAGTATTCTGAAGGAGAAGGGTGATCCAAAACGCAGCGGAATTTAAAATTTCTCCTTTAGAGATCCTTACGAACGGGCATGATCAGTGATAGAAAAGTTACCTCTTGTGACGGTTGAAACCTTTGATGCAGATCTACGGAGCGATCACGAACGCTGAATGATGACAACGCCTCTACTCAGTCCACACGAACGGATTCCTTCAATCTCAGGGCTAGCTATTATGAATGAAGGCTTTGAGTGTGACAGAGAGAGAGAGAGAGAGAGAAATAGAAAACGAAAATGCAACCGCAATTAATGCTTCTGCACAAGAGTTCTATTTATAGAACCACTTGTGTGAGCTTCAAGCTAAAAAGCCCACTTAAGTGTATTTGGCCCATATCTTATAATATGCCAAATTCACTTAAGCGTGTGGTACCTTATCATATTTCGTATTCTACTTAAGTACATCGTACCTTACGATGTTTTACAATTCACTTAAGTGCACCGTACCTTACGGTGTTCCTTAGTTACTCTATCTCTCATCAACCCGTCCTTTGTGTGTGACCCTGTAGGTTTTCGCAGCATTGGCAATTATATTAAATCACGTATTTAACATAATAAACAGTGAGCGGTATCTAGCAACACATCACTACTACCCAAGACACAAAAATGTCATGTGATCTGACAAATCCTTCTGTGATAATACTTATGTGTATAATTACCCTTTTGCCCTTATGTCTATATTGAACACAAGGCATAGACCGTGTCATCCTTGTCCAGTTCAATATTGGGCCCAAAGACATTTATCCTGTTACGCAGGATGGGAAAATTCCATCTAGGTCACTCATGTCCCTCAGCGTGCTTCGTGGAGTACCCATCAACTGTCTTTATGGTTATCCAGTTACGGACAATGTTTGATCAGCAATAAAGCACTCGACTCTACATCTAGGGTCCATAGTGCTTTCAGGTCGAAGGGTGGTATACACCATTATCACCACGAGAATAACTTATGACACTTTACATAACATTCTATATAGTATTCTCATAGCGGGTCAATCCAGTATAAATATTACCCTTAATATTGATACCTATGTTTAAGACTTGATAACTCTTTATCCATGATCCATGAGATGTGATCATCAGTCTATATACATAATAGTCTTAATGCTTTAATGTTATCCCACTTCACAATAAAGCTCGACTACGGATACTTTAAGAATAGTGTCCTTATGTTTAATGTGATCTCATGATCAAGTCACACTTGATACATTAAACGGACTAGTTATTCTAGGGACTTTATGAAGCAAACATAATAAAGAAAAAGCCTTTTTATTATTAATAAATAATTCAATACAAGTACCAAAAGTATTGGCCTCTAGGGCTTACACCAACAATCTCCCACTATCACTAGAGCCAATCAGACATACCCCTAATGCCCATAGATCTAGTATGGCCATCATGCTTCTGCTGCGCAAGCGGCTTTGTTAGTGGGTCAGCAATATTGTCAAGTGTAGGTACTTTGCATATTTTCACATCTCCTCTATATACTATCTCTCAAATGAGGTGATAACGCCTAAGTATGTGTTTGGATCGTTGGTGAGATCTAGACTCCTTAGCTTGTGCGATGGCACCATTGTTATCACAATAGAGACCAATGGGATCCATAATGCTAGGAACTATGTCAAGTTCACTAATGAACTTTTTGATCTAAACAGCTTCCTTTGCTGCACTTGAGGCAGCAATATACTCGGCCTCGGTTGTAGAATCAGCAACTGTATCTTGCTTTGAACTTTTCCAGCTCACAGCGCCACCGTTTAAGCAAAACACATAACCAGATTGCGATCTAAAGTCATCCTTATCTGCCTGGAAGCTAGCATCGGTGTATCCAACTACAGCCAGCTCTTCCTGACCTCCATATATTAAAAATGAGTCCTTAGTCCTTCTCAAATACTTAAGGATATTCTTGACAGCTACCCAATGAGCATCACCAGGATCAGATTGGTACCTACTCGTTGCACTTAAAGCATACGAGACATCTGGTCGAGTACATAACATGGCATACATGACAGATCCTATTACAGATGCATATGGAATCTTATTCATGCAATCCCTTTCTTCCTTAATTGAAGGGGATTGTGTTTTTGATAGACACAGGCCATGTTACATAGGTATGAATCCTTTCTTGGAATCATGCATATTAAAGCGTCTCAGCACTTTGTCTATGTATGTACTTTGACTTAGGCCAAGCAGTTTTTGTGATCTATCTCTATAGATTTTGATTCCTAATATATAGGCTGCTTCACCTAGGTCCTTCATAGAAAATCATTTCCCCAACCAAGACTTTACTTGTTGCAGGGTAGGGACATCGTTTCCAATGAGTAATATGTCATCTACATATAATACTAGGTACACGATCATGCTCCCACTAACCTTCTTGTAGACACAAGGCTCATCTTCGTTCTTGATGAATCCATATTGTTTTATTGTTTCATAAAAACGAAGATTCCATCTTTTAGAAGCTTGCTTCAATCCATAGATTGATCTTTGTAACTTACATATCTTTTGGGCTTCTTCTGGTATGTCAAATCCTTCAGGTTGTGTCATGTACACATCCTCAAGAAGATTCCCATTAAGGAAAGCAGTTTTGACATCCATCTGCCATATTTCATAATCATGATATGCAGCGATAGCAAGTAAAATCCGAACAAATTTAAGCATTGCAACTGGTGAAAAGGTTTCATCATAGTCAACCCCATGAATTTGTTTATATCCTTTTGCAACCAGCCTTGCCTTATAGGTATGTACCTTACCATCCATGAAAGTCTTCTTTTTGAAGAGCCACTTGCATCCTATAGGGTTAACTCCTACAGGAGGCTCAACCAAGGTCCAAACTTGGTTTGTGTACATGGAATCCATTTCAGATTTCATGGCTTCTAGCCACTTCTCAGACTCGGGACCAGTTATGGCCTCTTGGTAGGTCACAGGCTCATCTTGATCCATGAGTAATACATCCCCTTGATCAGTTATGAGATATCCATATCTCTCAGGTAGGTGACGTATCCTGCCTGACCTACGATGGTCTTGTTCTACTTGAGCAGGTGTCATACCCCGATTTTGATCCCGAATTTTTCTCCATTTTTATTTTTGTTTGGCCCTTGGCCTAAGGTTCATTTGCATGCATCCCGTCCCATACCCAAAACCTTAGAAAACAATGTCACATGTGACTGCTCTGTTGCTGGTGACAACTTCTGTCATGTTGTTTCGATAATTTTGAAAGGGCAAAATCTACCCGACACTCTCCCACCAGAACTGACCAGGTTGCGTCATCTTCAAATTATTGACCTCTCTCGCAATTACTTGAATGTGCCTCCTATTTGGAGAAAGAATGCCTACGTAGATCTTTCATACAATAACCTTAGCATCAACCGGGGGAGTCAGATATGTCAAGATGACAGGGTGAACTTGTTTTCTACCTCATGGACACGTAATGATATAGAAGCAGTTTCGTGTTTGAGCTTGAAATGTACCAAACCCTCATACTCCTTTTATATAAATTGTGGTGGAAATCAAGCAATAGTCAACGGAAAAAATTATGACGGTGATTCAGATTCAGCTGGACCAGCGAGATTCCGTGCCAGTTCAACAGGAAATTGGGCGTTTAGCACCACTGGTGTATTCATGGAAAGTGATCTACTTGGAAAAACTTTTATCCCGCACGTATTTCTCCTATTTCTTTGACTTATTATGGATTTTTCCTGGCAAATGGAAGCTACACAGTAAATTTGCATTTTGCTGAAATAATGTTCACAGACCATGAAACTTATGGTAGTCTTGGAAGGCGTGTATTTGATATTTACATTCAGGGAAAGCAGATGCAAAAGGACTTCAATATTGCACAAGAAGCAGGAGGAGTTGGTAAGGAAATCATAAAACAGTTCAAAGATGTTTGTTTCTAGTAATACTTTGGAGATCCGTTTTTATTGGGCTGGAAAAGGAACACAGGCTGTACCGAATAAATCAGTATATGGTCCTCTTATATCGGCTATCTCAGTGGAATCTGACTCTCCACCTGGAAGAATATCTACTGGAGCTATAGTTGGAATTGTGGTTGCAGCAACAATTATTATGATTCTAGTATTTGGTATACTTTGGTGGAAAGGGTGTTTTGGAAAGAAAAACTCATTAGCAAGAGGTGATTACAAATGAATTTCTTTTGTTGCCATTATTATCAAACTTTTTGCTAACACATGAGTTATTCAAGTGATACAAAGTAAACTTGTGCAAGTTGTGTAACCGAGCAAGTATAAGAACATACTTTTGTTAGTATATCATGTTATGGAACCTGGAGCAAGTATGAGGAAAATGGATTGTCAATGCAGAGTGTCCATGTTTAATTTTCTTAGTTCAAGAGATCTTTGATCTTTCTTTTACTTTAATTAACAGAGCTGGAGAGTTTAGGCCTACAAACAGGTTTATTTACCTTAAGACAAATCAAAGCAGCCACAAATAACTTTGATGTTTCCAATAAGATTGGAGAAGGAGGGTTTGGTCCCGTGTACAAGGGGTGTTTACCCAATGGAACATTAATAGCAGTGAAGCAACTTTCTTCTAAATCAAAGCAAGGGAATCGTGAGTTTTTATATGAGATAGGCATGATTTCTGCTTTGCAAAACCCTTATCTTGTTAAACTCTATGGTTTCTGTGTGGAGGGAGATCAGTTGTTGCTGATATATGAATACTTGGAAAACAATAGTTTAGCGTGTGCTTTATTTGGTCCAGAGGAACACCAAATTAAATTAGATTGGTCAACAAGGCAGAAGATTTGTGTTGGTATTGCTAGAGGTTTGGCATACCTCCATGAAGAGTCAAGACTGAAGTTTGTTCACAGGGACATCAAGGCCACTAATGTATTGCTTGATACCAATCTTGACCCAAAGATATCTGATTTTGGTTTGGCCAAGCTTGATGAGGAGGACAATACTCACATTAGCACTAGAATTGTTGGGACCTAGCACTGTAAACCCATTAACGAAATCAGCTTTTATCAAAGAATCGTTCATCGTCACCAGCACCCTTGGAGGAACCAATTTTCTTTGGAAGCAACAGGTTGTGAATATTGGGCATCACGCCGCCATTGGCAATGGTAACATCACCAAGAAGCTTGCTCAGTTCTTCATCGTTTCTAACAGCCAATTGAACATGCCTTGGCACAATTCTAGTCTTCTTGTTGTCCCTTACAACATTTCCAGCCAATTCAAGAACCTCAGCAAATCAGCATTAACTTCAACAATTTCCTTACTTCCTAATTCCAATTTGGATAAGTCTGTTTGTAACAAAAGCAATGCAAAACGTGACACTCAGCAGATTATCCAGCCTTACCTATCCGATATCTCAGATTACCTTCGCACAATGGAGATGCAGGAAAAACGAAGACCAGCGGGTGATTACATGGATAAAGTTCAGAGATGCATTACTACAAATATGAGGAGAACATTGGTGGATTGGTTAGTTGAGGTTGCGGATGAATACAAACTTCTACCAGAAACTCTTCATCTAGCTGTTTCCTACATTGACAGATTCCTATCTATCCATTCTCTCAATAGATCCAAGCTTCAGCTGCTCGGTGTTTCCGCTATGCTCATTGCATCGAAGTATGAAGAAATCACTCCACCAAAAGCAGTGGATTTCTGCCAAATTACTGATAACACATATGAACTGCATGAGGTTTTAGAGATGGAAGCTCACCAATTTCACTGCAGTAAAAAAAGTAGAGTAATTAGCCAAAGCAGTAAAAATTCAAGAAATATCCCAAATTGGCATGAAGTCAAAACAGCGCAAGAAAGTACGAAGGTTCAGATTACCATTTTCGAACCTAGCATCAAAGGGGTCAATCCAATTTCTGAACATCCAAAGTGCTTTGCAGAGTTACTCTTCTGGAATACCAAAGGCATCTTTGAAACCCTAAATCAGGAGATATAAATAGTGAGCGAAAGCGAATCAGAAGAGAGGAGAAAAAACGGCGAAGAAATTTTCAAATACAAAAAACCCTAACCTAAAAATCAAAGAAAACCTGGTTGAAGAGTTGGAAGAGTTCGAAGCTTCATCAACGTCATCACCGCCGAAGGTGAGCTCTATTTTATCCCATCCACGAGTTCTTGCATGTCCCGGTGTGTTTGAGCGAGGCGCGAGCGATTGGGAACGACACTGATTGGGAACTTTTGAGAGCGATACTGAGAGAAAAGAGAGAGCGATTGAGTGAGATTGGAGATTGAGAGAGCGGTGAGGGAGCGATTTCAAGAAAGAGCGAGGGAGAGAGCTTGCTGGTAGCGATTGAGGGAAGGGAGATTCGTGAGAAAGAGAGGGCGATTTCACAAGGCCTCTGTTACTATCCCATCTTTTTATTTCTTTTCTTTAATTTTTTTTTTAACAGAATAAGTTTTGAAAGTTTAAAATTCCTAGGATATTAGGTAATAATTGTTTTTTCTATTTCCAACTTATTCCCCATTGATAACCCAACAGCCAAGCGGCTGGGTTTAACTACTGGTAGTCCAACAGACTTTTTTTTATTTTAGTTTTTATTCTAATGTTTAATCTATTTTGATTTATATATTTAAAGTAACATCAAATAATAAATAACCATGAGTGGTTTGGTGGAGAGGGGTAGTATCATAGTCTTGAGTGGGGTGGGTTCAATACTTATGTGTAGCATTTTTTTGGCATTTTATTTCTTTTAGCTTTTTTATTTTCTTTTAGCATTTTCATTTCTTTTTATGTTTATGCCTTTATTATACTCATAGTTTCATTTGTTAATAATGCAAATTTGTTTTCTTTTAATTTCATCATTCATTCAAAACCATTTTTAAACTTATAAAAATCATATTTTTCTCGATTTAATATCGAGCCCATTTTCACACCCTTGTAAGTCGAATGCTTCTTAAGCATCGCCATCAACCTCACATAGCTTACTCTTGGGCTTTCTCACAATGAGCCGGTTCTCTTGCACTTACACTCATATTTCACATCATTTTTTGTTTGGGCCTGATCTAATTATTTCATTGATTTTGAATCCCCCATTTGACAAAATGTACCCCATTTCCCCAATGTGTATATAATGTTGTATTGTTTTTATTTCTCTATTTGTTTAGGCACTAACCAAAGAGTAAAATCCACCATTTCTGAAAAAATACAAAAATATGACTCGATCCAACGTCGAGTATTTTCTCAATAAACAAATCAATTCATTTCGCCTTTCTATTCCTTTTCTTTCAAACTTTCATCAAATGTTTGATTCAACGTCAAGCCATTTTCTCTAATAAAAACTCAAAAAATATTAATTCATAAGTCAAGACTTTTTCAATAAAGATGGAAATGGAACGTGGTGTATACCACGCACTCCTGAGACTAGGATTCGAGATGTATATCTCGCCAATCCTAGCTCTCGCCATCATCCAATTTACCCACTTTGTTTTCTTAAACACTCATTCAAATCTTTCTCAAACGTCCATCAATACTTGATCTAGGTCAAGTCATTTTCACAACAAAACTCAAAATACCTAATTCTCATTTAACACTTTTTTTCAATAAAGATGGAAATGGAACATGGTGTATACCATGCACTCCTGAGGCTAGGATTCGAGATGTATATCTCGCTCATCCAAGTTCTCGCCGTCGTCTAAAATTGTCAATGCGGTTTCTTCAAACCCTTTCTCAATCAAATTCAAAAATACTTAATCTCTATTAAACACTTTTGCAAATAAAGATGGAAATGGAACATGGTGTATACCATGCACTCCTGAGGCTAGGATTCGAGATGTATATCTCGCCAATCCATGTTCTCGCCATCTCTCAAAGCACATCCAACCAATCAAACTCTTTTTCTCGCCGCCGTGCGACCAATCAAAAACCTTTTAAAATGAAAGATGTATTGTCATAAGAGATACAAAGCAATGTTTCGACCACGATTGTTGAGTAGAGATAGATGACGCTTTTCCGAATATAGATTTGTAAATCCTAACACCTAAGTACATATTGCATGACAACTCTAGGGCAGAGCTTCCCCTTTTCTTTTAGACCTTTCGTGCGTCTCCGATCCTGTGGCATGTCAATCCGTCCTATTGCAAAGAGGTAACTGCCTAAGACTCGATTCAGCGAGCTGCGACACCTACTGCTAGGACGTGAACACATTGCCCACTCTCCTTTGACACAACTGGTGTCTTCCCTTGTAAGTCCATGTTCAGATGGCAATCCCTATGTAGCCGAACTACGGCAACTCTGATTCTCATGTTCAGATGAGATATGTAGGCACAAGATGCGATGTCTTTCCGAGATTGACTAACGACTAACAACTAATCCTTGTTTGCTTTCGCCCTTGTTGCGATCCTTTCTCTCGCCCTCGTTGCGATCGAGACCTTCCCTTTCTCTTGCCCTAGTTGCAATCGAGACCTTTGTTCCCGTAGTTAGCTGAACTACGTTTTGCTCTGATTCTCATTCCTGATGAGATACGTAGGCATAAGACGCGACGTCTTAGCGAGCACACATCTCTTTCACCCATAGGTACCCGAGCTACGAAGACTCTGATTCTCATATTCAGATGAGATACGTATGCAATGGATGCGACATCCGTGCGAGTCATTTTCTTTGACCCTTTCTTTTAGTAAATAGTACATTAGATATAACACACACCCTTTAGACAAGAAACAACAAGAGTGGATCCCGTAGAGTACTACGGATGCGTAGGGGTGCTAATACCTTCCCTTCGCATAATCGACTCCCGAACCCAAGATTTGGTTGCGAGACCTTGTCTTTTCCTCTCCTCTCTTCAGGTTTACTTCGAGCGTTTCCTTTCCCTCCTTTGGGATAAATAACGCACGGTGGCGACTCTTCTGTCATCTTTTTCTTTGGCCGGTTGTTTTTTCGCACCTCTGTATTTTTCAGGTTGTGACAGCTGGCGACTCTGCTGGGGACCCGGTTTCCCTAAGCGAGTCCCTCCTAGCTTTTGTAGATTTCTTGTTTGTTGGGTGTTTATGCTTTTGTACAGTCGTTTACTTTCCGCATTTACCTGCTTTATCTTATTGCATTCATGTACATATGTTTGTTGTATCTGTGGGTTCCGTGGGTTGTTTGTTTGTTGGGGTAGGATGTTTTATGAGAGATAAGCCCACTACCCAGGCTTGAGTGTACACATAGGTTTTAGAGTGGATAGTCATGAGGCTTGCGTGGTATGTTGCTACGTTAAGTTGTTCATGAGACCCACATTCCAGACGAGGTTTCTGTTGGATATATTTTGTCCTATGGGTGTTCCATAACGACAGATATTCCTTTAGAAATCGTCGACTCTGGTGACCATTTCCCGAGAACTCAGTCGAGGCCTCTCCTCCGAGACGTGATTATGTTAGCTCTGGTGGGCGCATTCTCGCTGCTCAATCCGAGGACCCCGAGACTGGGAACTTGCTTTAGGATGTCCTGTTGAGGGGAGTCAGTGGAGGTCTTTTATCCCGAAATAATGCCAAACCTTCAGTGGTAAACGTATTATTCTCGACTGAAGGGCTGAAGCTGACAAACTTCTGTTCTTAGAACCTACCAGTGAGGGTGGGCTAAATTCAGGAGACCTTGACCTTCAACCAACCCGGTTTTCTGGAGAGGAGTTTTGATCTTGTATTATATTCCTCAGTGGGTTTCTCTTCAGGCAGTGCAACCCGACAGATGTTCAAGTAGATACAGCAGTCCTGATTTCCATGTCACTGCATTGCATCACATCATTCTGCATTCATATCATTTAACACATGTTTATCCATTTCCAGGGGTTCATATCTTCTTCTTGATTCTAGTCGGGATTTTCTTCTTACACCGTTTATCAAATGTGAGACTGGAATCAAGGGGGTAGAATGCCTTTTGGAATTGATAAACATGTCAGTGCATTTGCATATCCCATAACATGTCACAATGCTGGGGCAGTCTCTTCAACTTTACATCAGAAGATTAAGTTCCCGGTCAACGGACGAATTATCACCGTCTGTGGTGAGGAGGACATCCTGGTCAGTAACCTGTCTACATTCAAGTATGTAGAAGTAGAAGGTGAAATTCATGAGACCCTATGTCAGGCCTTTGAGTCAGTTCAGATCAAGGATGCAGCTCCGGTGAAAGAGGTTAAAGCAGGTGCCTCTATCTCATCCTTCAAGCAGGCACAAGCCTTGGTGGATTCTGGTGTTGCTCCCGGTTGGGGGCGTCTGTTGGATTTACCAATGAAGGACGACAAGTTCGGGATTGGGTATCAACCAGCGCTGACTTCTACAACTTCAGCACTTCAGACTCGTCAGGGGCCGATTACTTTTTCCAGTGTTGGCGTCATCCAATATGGCCAGATCTCTGCAATCAACGATGAAAATGGAGATAGTGATTGCGACATCGACAACTGGGTGCGTCCGAGGATCCCTGGTGAAGTCATCAACAATTGGTCTTCCGAGGAAACTGTCCAAGTCACTCTTCTAGAGGAGTAATTTTTCTTTGTTTTGTTCATGCATGTCTAAGTCTTACGTTCCGCTCAGGGCGTAATGACTCATTGTAGGGCTCATCTATGTGAATACCTGCATTGTTTACCATAAATGAAGGACGTCTTTTGCATTCAAATATTTTGTTCACTGTCTTTCTATTTTTTTGCAGTTTTCAAAATTTCAAAAGAATAAAAAATATTTGGCAATGTTTTGTTTAGTTTTCACTCACTGGTCACACTCATAAGCACATACCATCACTCATGCAGATGCACATCACCGGATCCTATTGATAACAGTTCTGCTATGGCTCGTTTCGACTTCGAAAATCCAATCTTCCAAGCTGAAGAAGAGGGTGATGAAGACTGTGAACTCCCTGAAGAACTTGCCAGGCTGTTAAAGCAAGAGGAAAGGGTCATTCAACCACATCAAGAGGCTACTTAAGTGATTAATCTTGGCACCGAGGAAGTCAAGAAAGAAATCAAGATAGGGGCTGCTTTGGAAGATGATGTGAAGAAAGGGTTGATTGAACTGTTGCAAGAGTATGTTGACGTCTTCGCATGGTCTTATCAGGATATGCCAGGGCTTGACACAAACATCGTGGTACACCTCTTGCCTCTCAAAGAAGGTTGTCCTCCGGTCAAGCAGAAGCTCAGAAGAACAAGACCAGAGATGGCTGTAAAGATAAAGGAAGAAGTGCAGAAACAGTTGGATGCAGGGTTCCTAGCGGTTACCAATTATCCGCCATGGGTCGCAAACATCGTTCCAGTGCCTAAGAAGGATGGAAAGGTACGGATGTGTGTCGACTACCGGGATCTGAACAGAGCTAGCCCTAAAGATGATTTCCCATTACCTCACATCGACGTTTTGGTGGATAACACAGCTCAGTTCTCGGTATTCTCCTTCATGGATGGCTTTTCTGGCTATAACCAAATCAAGATGGCACCAGAAGACATGGAGAAGACAACTTTCATAACCCCATGGGGCACCTTCTGCTACAAGGTGATGTCGTTTGGTCTGAAAAACGCTGGGGCAACATATCAACGAGCTATGGTGACTCTATTCCATGATATGATTCATCATGAAATCGAGGTTTATGTGGACGATATGATTGCCAAATCTCAGACAGAAGAAGAACATCTGGTGAATCTGCAGAAGCTGTTTGAGCGTTTAAGGAAATTCAAGTTGAGGCTTAATCCGAACAAGTGTACTTTTGGGGTGAGATCTGGAAAATTGCTGGGTTTTATTGTTAGCGGAAAAGGGATTGAGGTGGATCCTGACAAAGTGAAAGCAATACAGGAAATGCCTGAGCCAAGAACGGAGAAGCAAGTCCGTGGTTTCTTAGGGAGGTTGAACTACATTGCAAGGTTCATCTCTCACCTAACAGCCACGTGTGAGCCAATTTTCAAATTGTTGAGGAAAGATCAGGCTATCAGGTGGAATGACGATTGTCAAAGGGCTTTTGAAAAGATAAAAGAGTATTTGCAGAATCCCCCTATCCTCATGCCTCCAGTCCCAGGGAGACCGCTGATTATGTACTTGACAGTACTCGACAATTCCATGGGTTGTGTTCTCGGTCAACACGACGAGACAGGTAGAAAAGAGAATGCCATCTACTACCAGAGTAAAAAATTCACAGACTGCGAGTCGAGATACTCAATGCTTGAAAAGACATGTTGTGCACTTGCATGGGCTGCTAAGCGATTGAGACAATACATGCTGACTCACACAACCTTACTGATCTCCAAGATGGATCCAGTCAAGTATATATTCGAGAAGCCAGCTCTCACCGGAAGAGTTGCTCGTTGGCAAATGGTATTGACAGAGTATGATATCCAGTATACATCCCAGAAAGCCATCAAGGGGAGTATTCTGTCAGACTATCTTGCTTAACAACCGATTGAAGACTATGAGCCGATGAAGTTTGATTTTCCAGATGAAGACATCATGTTCCTCAAGATGAAAGACTGTGAAGAGCCAGTTGTTGGGGAGGGACCTGATCCAGATGAAAAGTGGATTTTAACGTTTGATGGGGCCGTCAACGCCAAAGGAAGTGGAATTGGCGTTGTCATTACTACTCCGAAAGGTGCCCACATGCCTTTCACCGCTCGTCTGACTTTCGAGTGCACCAATAATGAAGATGAGTACGAGGCCTGTATTTTAGGTATTGAGCAAGCCATTGATTTGAGAATCAAGACTCTGGACATCTTCGGAGATTCAGCTCTAGTGATCAATCAAGTAAATGGTGATTGGAACACTCTCCAGCCTACTCTGGTCCCCTACAGAGATTACACGAGAAGACTGTTGACTTTCTTCACAACAGTAAAGCTGTATCATATACCTCATGATAAGAACCAGATGGCAGATGCTCTTGCTACTCTATCCTCCATGATCAAGGTGGTTCGGTGGAACCATGCTCCTAGGATCGATGTTATGCGCCTTGATAGGGTCGCGTATGTGTTTGCTGCTGAACTGGTAGTTGATGACAAGCCCTGGTATCACGACATCAAATGCTTTTTGAAGAATCAAGAGTACCCTGCAGGGGCATCCAACAATGACAGAAAGACTTTGAGAAGATTGGCAGGCAGTTTCTTCTTGAACAAAGACGATGTGCTGTATAAGAGGAACTTCGACATGGTTTTGCTCAGATGCGTGGACAGACACGAAGCAGACATGTTGATGCAAGAAGTTCATGAGGGCTCCTTCGGTACTCACGCTGGCGGACATGCAATGGCTAAGAAATTGTTAAGAGCGGGTTATTATTGGATGACCATGGAATCAGATTGTTTCAAGTATGCTCGGAAGTGCCATAAATGCCAGATTTATGCTGATAAGGTGCATGTACCACCGAATCCTCTGAATGTGATGTCTTCGCCGTGGCCGTTTGCAATGTGGGGCATTGACATGATTGGAAAGATTGAGCCGACTGCTTCCAATGGGCATCGCTTCATCCTTGTTGCCATCGACTATTTCACCAAGTGGGTCGAAGCAGCATCGTTCGTGAATGTCACCAGACATGTGGTTGCCCGTTTCATTAAGAAGGAAATCATTTGTCGCTATGGGATTCCCGAGAGAATCATTACTGATAATGGTTCCAATCTCAATAACAAAATGATGAGGGAGTTGTGTCAGAACTTCAACATTCAGCATCACAATTCTTCCCCCTATCGTCCTAAGATGAACGGTGCTGTTGAGGCAGCAAATAAAAACATAAAGAAGATTGTGCAGAAGATGGTCGTTACGTACAGAGATTGGCATGAGATGCTACCCTTCGCCTTGCATGGGTACCGCACTTCAGTACGTACATCGACCGGGGCAACCCCTTACTCCCTTGTGTATGGTATGGAAGCGGTCCGGCCTGTCGAAGTGGAGATTCCATCTCTAAGAGTCCTGTTGGATGTCAAGCTAGACGAAGTTGAATGGATTCGAACAAGGTTCAACGAGTTGAGTCTTATTGAAGAGAAGCGAATGGCAGCCATTTGTCATGGGCAGTTGTATCAGAGTCGGATGAAGAGAGCCTTTGACCAGAAAGTGCGCCCTCGATGTTTCCAAGTCGGAGATTTGGTGTTAAAAAGGATCCTTCCTCCTTAGACGGATCACAGGGGCAAGTGGACTCCTAACTATGAGGGACCGTATATCGTCACCAAGGTTTTCGATGGTGGGGCCTTAATGCTTGCAACGATGGATGGTGAAGACTTCACTTCCCCGGTAAACTCAGACGCAGTTAAAAAATACTTCGCATAAAATAGACCCGCTGGACGGTAAAAAGAACAATCCAGGCAAAAATGGGCATCCCGACGAACCAAGAAAATGAAAAGGTTCGGGCAAAAATTAGGGATTTAAAAATGAAAAGATCGTACACCCGGTAAGTTGAAAACCTGAAAAGGCAACTTAGGCAAAAATGGGTATCCCGGTGGATTTAAAACCTGAAAGGGCGATCCAGGCAAAAGTTAGGGATTAAGCGAATGACTGCGTTCTGAGTAGTTCTGAATATCATCTCGTGTCGATAACCGGAAACTTCCGAAGGATAGGAAACAGTCCAATCACTTTTTTTGGAAAGCTGATCATCTGGAGGATCTTGAAGACGGGCAAGTCATAGCAGAATTGGAACCCAATAGAAATCCATTTCACATTGCCATTAGATTAATTTATATTTTGTCTTTTGTGCAATTACCTCTTTCCAAGGATTGCTTCCTGATGTAAATGCCTATTCAGAGGCCATTCAATCAATAAAATCATGTTATTCAGTATATCTCTGTTTTCATTTTCATTTTACTGTTTTGTTTGCAAAAATGACGTCCGAATTTTTGATAAACATTGCATCATGACACATAAGGGCTTTACAGGTATATGCTTAATAAACATTTAAAGTTGATGTGAATTTTAAGTGCTTTGGATCATCTATTCAGAACAGATACCCTCGGGGCATTTCCTAAGCATGCGTGTCAGACTATACACTCCCTAGTGGAGTTGACAGTACCAGATTGTATCTTCCCAGCAGAAGCAGCTGCTCCTCAGAGTTCGATGCCAGATCGAGGATTTCAATCCCAGATCGATGATCTCTTTCCTGGAAGCATAACCTCGGTACCGTATCGGTGTTTGCTCCCCCCCTGCTGAGTCATCTCTCGTAGATTATGGTTGCCAGAACCACTATCGCTTCCCCCAACAACAGGTTTCCAGCACCGTTCTCTCCCCAGTCAGAGTCTCGGTATCTCGCCATTGCCAGAACACCGCGCGGCCGGTCATTTCCCCACATAGTTCATTATGTTGTGCATCTCCAACAGTAGTGCCAGGGTCCGGAAGATTATAATCATTTCCCCAACGGGATTCCTTGCTTCAGCTTGGCATTTTCCCCAGCATTTCGCATCCCTGCATGTAGAATCATATTGCATTGCATCCTCCCAAATCACGTAGCATTTCCATTCTCATGGAGCATTACGCCATTGAAAAATTCAAACATACGCATGTAAGCATAAAACATTCTCGGCATCCCAAGTGACAAGCCAGAAGTTTGTTTCCAGTGCTCAGACTGAAGGTTGTTCATGACTTATTATCCCCAGCATGGGTCGTTGGCCCACGTGCCGCCTCAATTATTATTGTTCCCTATTTCTGCCGATGCTGACAGGCATGAAGTTTCTGGTATCCAGACCGAAGTGGCATTCAGGCCAGTTTCCGATTTTCAGATCGAAGAAGTTTCCGACAATCAGGTCGAAGTACTTGTGGCATTCAGGCCAGTTTTTCCGATATTCAGATCGAAGAAGTTTCCGACATTCAGGTCGATGCGACTTGTGGCATTCAGGCCAGTTTCTGGTATCCAGACCGAAGTGGCATTCAGGCCAGTTTTTCCGATATTCAGATCGAAGAAGTTTCCGACATTCAGGTCGATGCAACTTGTGGCATTCAGGCCAGTTTCCGGTATCCAGACCGAAGTGGCATTCAGGCCAGTTTCCGATTTTCAGATCGAAGAAGTTTCCGACATTCAGGTCGATGCAACTTGTGGCATTCAGGCCAGTTTCCGGTATCCAGACCGAAGTGGCATTCAGGCCAGTTTCCGATATTCAGATCGAAGAAGTTCCCGACATTCAGGTCGATGCAACTTGTGGCATTCAGGCCAGTTTTCCGATTTCCAAATCGAAGTGGTGTTCAGACCAGATTTTCGGTGATCAGACCAACATTGATACTCTCATATTCCGATGCTTAATGTTCAGACTAATATGCGGCGTTCAGGCCATGGGTATTCCTGTGTTACCATTTATTTTGGTATCCAGGTCAACTTTCTGTTTCGGTACTCAGGCCGATTTTCACCGTACCAGACGGATTCTTCTTTTGAGATTGCTTCTTTGCCAATTCTGACAGGCATTGTTAATTATTTCATAGGGATTCAGGATCAAAATCCGGGTCTTCTTAGTATTTAACCATCTCCAACTATGATCATATGAAGATTGTCCTGCTTCATATTCTCTAGTTGAAGACGCTTAGATAGGGGCAACTGTCATACCCCGATTTTGATCCCGAATTTTTCTCCATTTTTATTTTTGTTTGGCACTTGGCCTAAGGTTCATTTGCATGCATCCCGTCCCATACCCAAAACCTTAGAAAACAATGTCACCTGTGACTGCTCTGTTGCTGGTGACAACTTCTGTCATGTTGTTTCGATAATTTTGAAAGGGCAAAATCTACCCGGCACTCTCCCACCAGAACTGACCAGGTTGCGTTATCTTCAAATTATTGACCTCTCTCGCAATTACTTGAATGTGCCTCCTATTTGGAGAAAGAATGCCTACGTAGATCTTTCATACAATAACCTTAGCATCAACCGGGGGAGTCAGATATGTCAAGATGACAGGGTGAACTTGTTTTCTACCTCATGGACACGTAATGATATAGAAGCAGTTTCGTGTTTGAGCTTGAAATGTACCAAACCCTCATACTCCCTTTATATAAATTGTGGTGGAAATCAAGCAATAGTCAACGGAAAAAGTTATGACGGTGATTCAGATTCAGCTGGACCAGCGAGATTCCGTGCCAGTTCAACAGGAAATTGGGCGTTTAGCACCACTGGTGTATTCATGGAAAGTGATCTACTTGGAAAAACTTTTATCCCGCACGTATTTCTCCTATTTCTTTGACTTATTATGGATTTTTCCTGGCAAATGGAAGCTACACAGTAAATTTGCATTTTGCTGAAATAATGTTCACAGACCATGAAACTTATGGTAGTCTTGGAAGGCGTGTATTTGATATTTACATTCAGGGAAAGCAGATGCAAAAGGACTTCAATATTGCACAAGAAGCAGGAGGAGTTGGTAAGGAAATCATAAAACAGTTCAAAGATGTTTGTTTCTAGTAATACTTTGGAGATCCGTTTTTATTGGGCTGGAAAAGGAACACAGGCTGTACCGAATAAATCAGTATATGGTCCTCTTATATCGGCTATCTCAGTGGAATCTGACTCTCCACCTGGAAGAATATCTACTGGAGCTATAGTTGGAATTGTGGTTGCAGCAACAATTATTATGATTCTAGTATTTGGTATACTTTGGTGGAAAGGGTGTTTTGGAAAGAAAAACTCATTAGCAAGAGGTGATTACAAATGAATTTCTTTTGTTGCCATTATTATCAAACTTTTTGCTAACACATGAGTTATTCAAGTGATACAAAGTAAACTTGTGCAAGTTGTGTAACCGAGCAAGTATAAGAACATACTTTTGTTAGTATATCATGTTATGGAACCTGGAGCAAGTATGAGGAAAATGGATTGTCAATGCAGAGTGTCCATGTTTAATTTTCTTAGTTCAAGAGATCTTTGATCTTTCTTTTACTTTAATTAACAGAGCTGGAGAGTTTAGGCCTACAAACAGGTTTATTTACCTTAAGACAAATCAAAGCAGCCACAAATAACTTTGATGTTTCCAATAAGATTGGAGAAGGAGGGTTTGGTCCCGTGTACAAGGGGTGTTTACCCAATGGAACATTAATAGCAGTGAAGCAACTTTCTTCTAAATCAAAGCAAGGGAATCGTGAGTTTTTATATGAGATAGGCATGATTTCTGCTTTGCAAAACCCTTATCTTGTTAAACTCTATGGTTTCTGTGTGGAGGGAGATCAGTTGTTGCTGATATATGAATACTTGGAAAACAATAGTTTAGCGCGTGCTTTATTTGGTCCAGAGGAACACCAAATTAAATTAGATTGGTCAACAAGGCAGAAGATTTGTGTTGGTATTGCTAGAGGTTTGGCATACCTCCATGAAGAGTCAAGACTGAAGTTTGTTCACAGGGACATCAAGGCCACTAATGTATTGCTTGATACCAATCTTGACCCAAAGATATCTGATTTTGGTTTGGCCAAGCTTGATGAGGAGGACAATACTCACATTAGCACTAGAATTGTTGGGACCTAGCACTGTAAACCCATTAACGAAATCAGCTTTTATCAAAGAATTGTTCATCGTCACCAGCACCCTTGGAGGAACCAATTTTCTTTGGAAGCAACAGGTTGTGAATATTGGGCATCACGCCGCCATTGGCAATGGTAACATCACCAAGAAGCTTGCTCAGTTCTTCATCGTTTCTAACAGCCAATTGAACATGCCTTGGCACAATTCTAGTCTTCTTGTTGTCCCTTACAGCATTTCCAGCCAATTCAAGAACCTCAGCAAATCAGCATTAACTTCAACAATTTCCTTACTTCCTAATTCCAATTTGGATAAGTCTGTTTGTAACAAAAGCAATGCAAAACGTGACACTCAGCAGATTATCCAGCCTTACCTATCCGATATCTCAGATTACCTTCGCACAATGGAGATGCAGGAAAAACGAAGACCAGCGGGTGATTACATGGATAAAGTTCAGAGATGCATTACTACAAATATGAGGAGAACATTGGTGGATTGGTTAGTTGAGGTTGCGGATGAATACAAACTTCTCCCAGAAACTCTTCATCTAGCTGTTTCCTACATTGACAGATTCCTATCTATCCATTCTCTCAATAGATCCAAGCTTCAGCTGCTCGGTGTTTCCGCTATGCTCATTGCATCGAAGTATGAAGAAATCACTCCACCAAAAGCAGTGGATTTCTACCAAATTACTGATAACACATATGAACTGCATGAGGTTTTAGAGATGGAAGCTCACCAATTTCACTGCAGTAAAAAAAGTAGAGTAATTAGCCAAAGCAGTAAAAATTCAAGAAATATCCCAAATTGGCATGAAGTCAAAACAGAGCAAGAAAGTACGAAGGTTCAGATTACCATTTTCGAACCTAGCATCAAAGGGGTCAATCCAATTTCTGAACATCCAAAGTGCTTTGCAGAGTTACTCTTCTGGAATACCAAAGGCATCTTTGAAACCCTAAATCAGGAGATATAAATAGTGAGCGAAAGCGAATCAGAAGAGAGGAGAAAAAACGGCGAAGAAATTTTCAAATACAAAAAACCCTAACCTAAAAATCAAAGAAAACCTGGTTGAAGAGTTGGAGGAGTTCGAAGCTTCATCAACGTCATCACCGCCGAAGGTGAGCTCTTTTTTATCCCATCCACGAGTTCTTGCATGTCCCGGTGTGTTTGAGCGAGGCGCGAGCGATTGGGAACGACACTGATTGGGAACTTTTGAGAGCGATACTGAGAGAAAAGAGAGAGCGATTGAGTGAGATTGGAGATTGAGAGAGCGGTGAGGGAGCGATTTCAAGAAAGAGTGAAGGAGAGAGCTTGCTGGTAGCGATTGAGGGAAGGGAGATTCGTGAGAAAGAGAGGGGGATTTCACGAGGCCTCTGTTACTATCCCATCTTTTTATTTCTTTTCTTTAATTTATTTATTTTTTAACAGAATAAGTTTTGAAAGTTTAAAATTCCTAGGATATTAGGTAATAATTGTTTTTTCTATTTCCAACTTATTCCCCATTGATAATCCAACAGCCAAGCGGCTGGGTTTAACTACTGGTAGTCCAACAGACTTTTTTTTATTTTAGTTTTTATTCTAATGTTTAATCTATTTTGGTTTATATATTTAAAGTAACATCAAATAATAAATAACCATGAGTGGTCTGGTGGAGAGGGGTAGTATCATAGTCTTGAGTGGGGTGGGTTCAATACTCATGTGTAGCATTTTTTTGGCATTTTATTTCTTTTAGCTATTTTATTTTCTTTTAGCATTTTCATTTCTTTTTATGTTTATGCCTTTATTATACTCATAGTTTCATTTGTTAATAATGCAAATTTGTTTTCTTTTAATTTCATCATTCATTCAAAACCATTTTTAAACTTATAAAAATCATATTTTTCTCGATTTAATATCGAGCCCATTTTCACACCCTTGTAAGTCGATTGCTTTTTAAGCATCGCCATCAACCTCACATAGCTTACTCTTGGGCTTTCTCACAATGAGTCGGTTCTCTTGCACTTACACTCATATTTCGCATCATTTTTTGTTTGGGCCTGATCTAATTATTTCATTGATTTTGAATCCCCCATTTGACAAAATGTACCCCATTTCCCCAATGTGTATATAATGTTGTATTGTTTTTATTTCTCTATTTGTTTAGGCACTAACCAAAGAGTAAAATCCACCATTTCTGAAAAAATACAAAAATATGACTCGATCCAACGTCGAGTATTTTCTCAATAAACAAATCAATTCATTTTGCCTTTCTATTCCTTTTCTTTCAAACTTTCATCAAATGCTTGATTCAACGTCAAGCCATTTTCTCTAATAAAAACTCAAAAAATATTAATTCATAAGTCAAGACTTTTTCAATAAAGATGGAAGTGGAACGTGGTGTATACCACGCACTCCTGAGACTAGGATTCAAGATGTATATCTCGCCAATCCTAGCTCTCGCCATCATCCAATTTACCCACTTTGTTTTCTTAAACACTCATTCAAATCTTTCTCAAACGTCCATCAATACTTGATCTAGGTCAAGTCATTTTCACAACAAAACTCAAAATACCTAATTCTCATTTAACACTTTTTTTCAATAAAGATGGAAATGGAACATGGTGTATACCATGCACTCCTGAGGCTAGGATTCGAGATGTATATCTCGCTCATCCAAGTTCTCGCCGTCGTCTAAAATTGTCAATGCGGTTTCTTCAAACCCTTTCTCAATCAAATTCAAAAATACTTAATCTCTATTAAACACTTTTGCAAATAAAGATGGAAATGGAACATGGTGTATACCATGCACTCCTGAGGCTAGGATTCGAGATGTATATCTCGCCAATCCTAGTTCTCGCCATCTCTCAAAGCACATCCAACCAATCAAACTCTTTTTTTCGCCGCCGTGCGACCAATCAAAAACCTTTTAAAATGAAAGATGTATTGTCATAAGAGATACAAAGCAATGTTTCGACCACGATTGTTGAGTAGAGATAGATGACGCTTTTCCGAATATAGATTTGTAAATCCTAACACCTAAGTACATATTGCATGACAACTCTAGGGCAGAGCTTCCCCTTTTCTTTTAGATCTTTCGTGCGTCTCCGATCCTGTGGCATGTCAATCCGTCCTATTGCAAAGAGGTAACTGCCTAAGACTCGATTCAGCGAGCTGCGACACCTACTGCTAGGACGTGAACACATTGCCCACTCTCCTTTGACACAACTGGTGTCTTCCTTTGTAAGTCCATGTTCAGATGGCAATCCCTATGTAGCCGAACTACGGCAACTCTGATTCTCATGTTCAGATGAGATACGTAGGCACAAGATGCGATGTCTTGCCGAGTTTGACTAACGACTAACAACTAATCCTTGTTTGCTTTCGCCCTTGTTGCGATCCTTTCTCTCGCCCTCGTTGCGATCGAGACCTTCCCTTTCTCTTGCCCTAGTTGCAATCGAGACCTTTGTTCCCGTAGTTAGCTGAACTACGTTTTGCTCTGATTCTCATTCCTGATGAGATACGTAGGCATAAGACGCGACGTCTTAGCGAGCACACATCTCTTTCACCCATAGGTACCCGAGCTACGAAAACTCTGATTCTCATATTCAGATGAGATACGTATGCAATGGATGCGACATCCGTGCGAGTCATTTTCTTTGACCCTTTCTTTTAGTAAATAGTACATTAGATATAACACACACCCTTTAGACAAGAAACAACAAGAGTGTATCCCGTAGAGTACTACGGATGCGTAGGGGTGCTAATACCTTCCCTTCGCATAATCGACTCCCGAACCCAAGATTTGGTTACGAGACCTTGTCTTTTCCTCTCCTCTCTTCAGGTTTACTTCGAGCGTTTCCTTTCCCTCCTTTGGGATAAATAACGCACGATGGCGACTCTTCTGTCATCTTTTTCTTTCGCCGGTTGTTTTTTCGCACCTCTGTATTTTTCAGGTTGCGACAGGAGGTTGCTCTTCCACAACTACTTGTGTTTCCTGCTCTAATTCCTCCATAGGTGTATCAATTCTTTGTGATTCTTGAATTTCTTCAAGCTCTACTTTCCTCCCACTGATTCCTTTGGAAATAAAATCCTTTTCTAGGAAAACTCCAGTTCGAGCGACAAACACTCTGCCCTTAGAAGAATTGTAGAAGTAATACCCTCTTGTTTCTTTAGGATACCCCACAAATAAGCATTTGTCAAATTTGGGCTCAAGCTTAGTTGAAATTTGTCGTTTCACATAAACTTCGCAACCCCAAATCTTCGTGTAAGACATATGTGGTTTCTTACCACTCCATATTTCATATGGTGTCTTCTCAACCTTTTTGGATGGAACGCGGTTAAGTGTGTAAGCTGTTGTCAATAGTGCATGTCCCTAAAAGGAGTTCGGAAGATCGGCGTGACTCATCATGGATCGGACCATGTCTAACAGCGTTCGATTTCTTCTCTCAGATACACCATTCCATTGTGGTGTTCCAGGAGGAGTAAGTTGGGATAGGATCCCACACTCTTTCAGATGGTCATCAAACTCTAGGCTTAAATACTCACCACCTCGATCTGATCGAAGAGTTTTAATATTCTTACCCAGTTGGTTTTCTACTTCATTCTTGAATTCCTTGAACTTTTCAAAGGACTTCGATTTGTGTTTCATTAAATACACATAACCATATCTACTGAAATCATTAGTGAATGTGATGAAGTACTGAAAACCACCTCTGGCTGGTATGTTCAGTGGTCCACATACATCAGTATGTATGAGGCCCAAAAGAACATTCGCTCTTTCACCTTTTCCTGTGAGTGGAGAATGTGTCATCTTTCCAATTAAACAAGATTTGTATGTCTCATATGATTCATAATCAAAAGAGTCCAAGAGTCCATCTTTATGGAGTTTGGAAATGCGTTTCTCATTTATGTGGCCTAATCGACAATGCCAAAGGTAAGTTGGATTTAACTCGTTAGGTTTCATCCTTTTAGTCTTAATGTTATAAATAGGCATTTCGAGATCAAGGACATATAGTCCATTGCTCATTTTTGCAGTAGCATAGAATATATCATTCAAATAAATTGAGCAACAATTGTTCTTTATTATAAATGAAAAACCAAACTTGTCCAAACAAGAAATGGAAATAATATTCCTGCTAATTGCAGGTACATAATAACAGTTCTCTAACTGAATTATTAAACCACTAGTTAAAGTCAATACATAAGTTCCTACGGCTAAAGCAGCAACCTTTGCTCCATCGCCAACTCGTAGGTTAACTTCACCTTTTGCCAAATCTCTACTTCTATTTAGCCCCTGCACATTTGTACAAATGTGAGAACCGCATCCAGTATCTAATACCCATGATGCAAAAGTAGATAAATTTATTTCAATAACAAAAATACCTGAAGTTGAAGTCTCTACTCCATTCTTCGTATCTTCCAGGTACTTTGGGCAGTTTCTCTTCCAGTGTCTGGTCTTACCGCAACGGAAGCAGGTGTCTGCCTTTGCTATGCCTCCACTAGGCTTCAAAGCAGCAACAATGGGTCTGGGTTTGGCAACTTCCTTGCCTTTCGCTTTATCACCCTGCTTGGTGGGCCTTTTGTTCTGTCTCTTTCCATTTCTGATCATCAGAATGGACTTCCCTTTTGTCTTCAGATTCTGCTCAGCAGTCTTTAACATGGCTAGCAGTTCAGGAAGAGATTTGTCCATATCATTCATATTGAAATTTAGGACAAATTAACTGAATCTATCTGGCATCGATTGCAAGATCAAATCAGTCGCAAGTTCCTTTCCGAGGGGAAAACCCAACCTTTCAAGGTTTTCCACGTACCCAATCATCTTGAGCACATGGGGACCTACAGGGGCTCCCTCAGCTAACTTGCCTTGAAAAAGGGCTTTTGAAACTTCAAACCTTTCATGCCTTGCTTGCTCTTGATAGAGCATCTTCAGGTGTTTGATCATATCGAACGCTGCCATGTTCTCATGTTGCTTTTGCAACTCTGAGTTCATGGTAGCCAGCATGAGACAAGTAGTTTCATTGGCATCATCGACATGCTTCTTATAAGCATCCCTTTCTTCCTTAGGTGCAGAACTAGGAGGTTCCTCTTCAGGAACAGGTTTCTCCAAGACATACAGCTTTCTATCATGTTTGAGGATAATCCTCAGGTTTCGGTGCCAATCCAAAAAATTTGTCCCAGATAATTTTTCCTTGTCAAGGATTGATCGCAAAATGTTTGTTAGAGGTGTTTGTTGAGATTAATGAAAATATAAGTATCAATAACATATTTAATTAGGCCTTTAATTAAATATGCTCCCACTATTTTACTCAAAACAAATGACCCTCATCATTTAATTCGGAAAATCTCGTTAGAAGATTTTCTAGTGGGTCGAGATCCATATTTCACTTTGTTCTAAGTCTGCGTAGGAGGATTACACAAAACTAGGTTATTTAGGTAGGAACTCCTTCCAATTGTATCTAATACAACTCTCAAAAATTTCAGTTGGGTGAATAACTCCTTATTCCAATCCATCATATGGATCATTTCCAACTCTTGCTTTTAAACATATATAATCTTATTATAATTTGTTTAGTTAAGTTTGACCCATTGTTTTAGCAGTTGGATATTACAATTATCCCATTGCACCTTACTAATATAGAACATGCACCTCGCGTAGGCGAAACCTACATTATCCGATACTAGTCTTGATGAGTGTTAAAACTTGGAAAGCATAAACTTAATATTTAATTTGAGGGAATTGCAATTATTCTGATCTCACCAGCTTATTTATCATATAAATCGACTCTCACATGCATCAACATACATTAACATGCATCAACATACATAATGAAACAGTTATGGCCCCTAGTGCAATTGTTCTCCCAAGCCAATGAGAGAACCTAAGCTAACCTAATAACGATCTAAGCTTCTCCAAGAAAGATCTTCAAGGTTGTTCTCCTTTGATATTGAATTCTTTCTTCCTTCATAACATTACATTATAGAAGAAACTCGTTTTACATACGAGGGATTGAGATGAGAAAAGAAGTTACATTAAGAGATTAAAAGGAGAGGCACGACACGCAAGTCGTATTTAAAAGACCCAAAACAAAATAAAGGATAACTAAGGCCATAACCGATCACCACAAGACAATAATAATAAACACATTATTATTATTAATTTTAATTCCTTTAATTAATTAAAACCAAATTAAATTTCGGCGACCGATCACACTACGCAGAGTTAGTCGGGGGTCCGCTGCCCGGTCAGCGGGAACGGGGTTTCCGCTGCCCGGTCAGCGGACGGTGGTTCATTTGAAACCGACATTGTTTTGCATCAACACAACTCTTGTGCAGTCACAAAACAGAAACCCCGAGAATTCTGACTCTGTGAATGTGACGACCGTCACAACCAGCTTGTTACGATCGTCACAGGCCCATGACGAACGTCACGCGGCCAAAATAACAGAAACGCCTAGAATTCTAGATTTGTGAATGTGACGACCGTCACAAAGCATGTGACGACTGTCACGTCCAGCTTCTTACGATCGTCACAAGCCCATGACAATCGTCACGCGGCCAAAATCATCGCTTTTGAAACAGTCAACAGACTGATCCAAAAAGCCCTCAATTCATAACTCTTTGACGGCACAACCCTTGCACCGTCACTAACCCTAATGCATCAATTTCAGACCGTCAAGCACACATCGATTGTTGATTCAGTATGATTGATCAACAGGTCATTGCTTCACCATACTAATGTCGGATTCCGAAGCAAATGACCATTGATCGCTCAAAGGAAAACAACCATTTAGTGTTTGAATGAACGAAACAGAAACAGTATATCATATATGTCGTACTTTGCATTAGGATTACTTATATCATATATAAGTTGATCGGTCTCAATTGCGTAACCTATGGACAATCGATGTATCGCTGCTTCACCATACTAATGTCGGTTCCGAAGCATAGTCAACATCAATCATCCAAATCATACACACATGATGCCAAATTTAATTACTCGTTTATTCTTTGATTCATTTTATCTTTTAATCATATTAACACAGAAATTAAACAGCTATCTGATGCATGGTTTCGTAAGTGGCTCTGATACCACTGAAGGAGAAGGGCGATCCAAAACGCAGCGGAATTTAAAATTTCTCCTTTAGAGATCCTTACGAATGGGCATGATCAGTGATAGAATAGTTACCTCTTGTGACGGTTGAAACCTTTGATGCAAATCTACGGAGCGATCACGAACGTTGAACGATGACAACGCCTCTACTCAGTCCACACGAACGGATTCCTTCAATCTCAGTGCTAGTTGTTATGAATGAAGGCTTTGAGTGAGAGAGAGAGAGAGAGAGAGAGAGAGAGAAATAGAAAACGAAAATGCAACCGCAATTAATGCTTCTGCACAAGAGTTCTATTTATAGAACCACTTGTGTTAGCTTCAAGCTAAAAAGCTCACTTAAGTGTATTTGGCCCATATCTTATAATATGCCAAATTCACTTAAGCGTGTGGTGCCTTACCATATTTCGTATTCTACTTAAGTACACCGTACCTTACGATATTCTACAATTCACTTAAGTGCACCGTACCTTACGGTGTTCCTTAGTTACTCTATCTCTCATCAATCTGTCCTTTGTGTGTGACCCTGTAGGTTTTCGCGGCATTGGCAATTATATTAAATCATATATTTAACATAATAAACAGTGAGCGGTATCTAGCAACACATCACTGCTACCCAAGACACGAAAATGTCATGTGATCTGACAAATCCTTCGGTGATAACACTTATGTGTATAATTACCCTTTTGCTCTTATGTCTATATTGAACACAAGGCATAGACCGTGTCATCCTTGTCTAGTTCAATATTGGGCCCATAGACATTTATCCCGTTAAGCAGGATGGGAAAATTCCATCTAGGTCACTCATGTCCCTCAGTATGCTTTGTGGAGTACCCATCAACTGTCTTTATGGTTATCCAGATACGGGCAATGTTTGATCAGCAATAAAGCACTCGACTCTACATCTAGGGTCCATAGTGGTTTCAGGTCGAAGGGTGGTATACACCATTATCACCATGAGAATAACTTATGACACTTTGCATAACATTCTATATAGTATTCTCATAGCGGGTCAATCCAGTATAAATATTACTCTTAATATTCATACCTATGTTTAAGACTTGATAACTCCTTATCCATTATCCATGAGATGTGATCATCAGTCTATATACATAATAGTCTTAATGCTTTAATGTTATCCCACTTCACAATAAAGCTCGACTACGGATACTTTAAGAATAGTGTCCTTATGTTTAATGTGATCTCATGATCAAGTCACACTTGATACATTAAACGGACTAGCTATTCTAGGGACTTTATTAAGCAAACATAATAAAGAAAAAGCCTTTTTATTATTAATAAATAATTCGATACAAGTACCAAAAGTATTGGCCTCTAGGGCTTACACCAACATATTCTCCCATTGATAACAAAAGATCTTTAAGCTTTTGTTAAAACCAATCCACCCATCTTTAAAATTTTTACCACGAACTACAGGTTTTGATCCCTCATTTTTATGTTGGTACGTAGGCATAAGACCAAAAGTCTTATCAAACACAAAAATGTAAATAATGAAATATTTTCTCATCCCCTCATTCTATTTTTAGAAAACATCTTTTTCAACCAAAACACATAAACACAAAAAGGGCTCCCTAGGAGTACCTAGGACACTTTGGATGCTAATACCTTCCCTCTGTGTAACCAACCCCCTTATTTTAATCTCTGACATTTTATTAGTTTTGATTTGAAAAATTCCTATCTTTGGGTTTGTTCGTACTTTTTCCCTTTTCCTTTGGAAACAATAAAAGCGCGGTGGAGACTCTGGTTTTATTGACATTGAGTTAACCAATATCTTAATGGTCATGAATTTATTGCTGCAACTCCCCAAACCCAACTTGGATGGTGAGTCCCCTTTGAAGAAGCATCAAGATTCATCTAGGCACCCTAACCCTAGCTCTTGACCCTCATTTGGCTTGTATAAGTCATGATTCACCATGGATCTTGGCCATGTGATTGAGGACCCATCAAATCCAAAGTGTGGTCATGTCGCACACCTTTAAAACATTTCAATATGACCCTTGCATCACCAAACCCTAGTTGTTTGACCTTGGTTCTTGATGAAAACTTATGGCTCAAGAAACCCTGATTTGGGCATCGCTTGATCATTGACCTTACTTAATTTTTATATCCAATCACCCATCACTCGTTCAACATCAACTCAATTCCATTACAATCAAAATCTATCATTTAAACATCCATTCAATCAATGTTACAAGTACTTGGTTTGGTCATGGTTTTTCAACTTTCAAAGCATTTGATCCACTCGTGAACTTGAACTAAAATCATCACACAAAGCTCCAAATCTCATTTACCATCACTTTATGATCATATGAACTTAAAACATCCACCATTGTGCCTTGGAAATCAATAAATCACAAAATCACATTTTTAGGTCATGTTGGTTGGTCACATTTTGGCAAGAATGGCCTATGGAACGTTCCAAAGACGACAACTTTCTCATTTCTCAAGCTTCTTAAGTTCCACTTAGATCAAAGTATCCTAATTGAGTCCCTCTCCAAATTTTATTCAAGGTCCAATACCTAATTCATTGATCAAGGACCTCAATTTTTGCATTGGCCAAGCTGGTCCAACATGCCCATCATGCCCTAAAAACATGACCAAGACCACTACTTTACCACATTGCCATTTCCAAACCACAACTCCTTTTGACCTGATTCTTTTTGCATCTAATCAAGGACATGGCAAGGAACATTTGGCACAAGGTTTGGACAAAATTCACATGCCAATTAAATTTCGCCTTGGTCCAAACATTGATGATCATCCTAATTGGCAAACTAGGCAAGCCCAAGTCAGATTTTGCATTTCCACTCACCAAGCCCTCAAATCATTTTGATCTGATTCCAATGGGCCCTAAACACATTACATATGGTTGTGTGGTGTATTTGGAAGTAAACTTGGATGCCAAAACTTCTCAAATTGCAAAATCGGATCCCATGTGCAAATTTTGAGTTTTCCTGAAATGGCAAAAAGTGAAATTCATAGCAGGCCCTCCCAAGCCCTTTGTCTGTTCCTAATCCATGCTAAGGACCAAAGAAAGTTTATATGAAGTGCAAGCAAGGTCAGAAGGAAGCCCCACATGTCTCCCCAAGTCCAACCTTGAGCATGGTTCTAGCCACTTCCCTTTCTGAAGCAAACCTCCGCATTCTTCCCTCCAAACCATCCAAACACCGATGGTTTCCATTTTCAAGTTGAAAAGTCACAAAAACCCTGATGTATACTCGAGTTGAAGCAACCAAAATAGAGTTTCCATTTTCGAGTTTCAAAGTGTTTCAACCCCAAATAACCACCTAGAATCCACCACTGACCTCCACTCAAACTTTCCCAAGTCCTAACTCACCTTCCCTCAGCCTCACCTGAGAAAAGCTAAGTCATCGGAACTTCACTCTAAGATCGATTCTGATCGGGTAGTTCCATTCACCCCTATCATCCAAACGAGTTACCATTCAACAAGAAATTCCTTTCTGATCATTAACCCTAAACTTTTAGCTTTGATTAACCAACACTCAGCATTTAATTTTTAAACTAGGTTAACTTGTTTCTTCTAGTTCTTGGTGAAATACTCCACACTCAGAGCCAATCAACGGCTCATGAGTGTGGCGGGTGATTCGAATATTTATTTGCAAGATGAATCCATATTAAAATCTGGTTAAAAACACATATTTTCAAGTTTGGATTTTTGAGTTCCAAGGTTGAAGATAACTCTGAGTCGTTGCCTCACACAAACTTTAAAATAAAAAGTTGTACCATGTCCTATTCTGGTTGGTTGATCAGTGTGCACAATCATTTTCAATTGTTGTTATTTTATTTATTATATTCAGTGTATTTTGTTGACACAAGCGAGCACTTGGCTCAGTGAGAGAGGGTGTCGATCCCCCCATGACCCCAAGGTCAGGGATTCAACCCCCAGTGTGTGCATCTTCCTTATTTTTTTTCATTTCACTTAGGTTTTATTTATTTATTACCATTTTTATTTCCAACTTTGATTTATTTTTTAACCCGCTTATTTTATTTATTCTGAAATTATTTTCAACATAGACCCCTATTATTTTTGTCTCTAGTATTTATTTATGTCTTGTTTCAAGTCATTTGGATTTTTTGATGGACTTATGAGGTCTTGAACCTTAGGGATAATGAAGTATACACTTGTCATGATGTTGGATTATTTAGGGTTGCTTGAACCTTCCTTGTGTCAAACCTACTCATGGATGATCAAGTGTTCATCCATGGTATGAAGCATGGATAGGTTTCCCCTACATCAACCAAGTTGGGTCATTTAACATGTAGATGAAGCCTTGTTTATACATATTCTAACTTGTTGATTTCATCTGATACATTGTTACCTCATTTGCTTATACTAAGCCACTAACCTCTTATACTTACTTGTCTATATTATACAATAACCCTTACTATCTTGTTAATATTGTATATTGATCTTACAACTTCTTTAACTTAATAACTTAATCAAAAATGAACTTTCAACCTTGAGTTTGGTATAATCTTCCTTTTTTCAATCTATTGATAGACGGACTTGGGATTGTACAACTTTCATTGGTATAAATCTATTGCAAGTTAATCCTTTGATCATCTTCAATACTTTGCATCCGTGATAATTTATCCCCTGATGCACCATATTTTAAATCTATTGACCTAAGGATGGATAATCCTCAAGTGTTGACTTTGTTCATAATACTAACTTAACCTAACTTTACTAACTTTGATTACCATTAACCATTTGTTATAATGTTATTATCATAGTTTTTTTTTGTCATTTACTTTTATGTTATTACCTTGTAATTTACATTTAAGTGCTCATTATCATCATATTCACTATATAAACTCATCATGCATGTTTATTATTGTCATTTATCTTTATTGTTATCATACATTGAAAAACAACAAAAACATGATAAAATGATAAGACCAAAAACAAATCATTCCACTTAATCAACTTGGACTTAGAGGATCTCATCCTAGGACCTTTGCTTGGAGGCCTTTTCCATTTCTTTGTGATACTTGGTTTCAACTTTGGGTTTCATTTGTAACTTACATACTGATTGTAAGAATGGCATCATGGAACCACCCTAGGGAGACATGTTGGTAAGACCATTATCCTTTTTTTAGCTTAGGTCACTTTTGCACATACAAGGCTTTCTCTTGGGCTACCTTATAATGAGACCCTTTATTTTTTTGTTGGTTACTTTGCATACATGTTGCATTACCAAATTTCATAATCAAATAAACAAACCCTTGATTCAACGTCAACTTGCATTTTCATAATCAAATTCAAAACACTTAAAACTGCGATTAGTATTGTGTGCCACGAGCCTTAAGTGGTGGAGAGTAATTAAGAATGGAGCACTCCTACCCTTACTCTGATTATTTTGGACGCAAGAAGCTTGGTTTGTTCTCTAGAATTTTCACCTTCACCCATCGAATTTAGTGCAATCTAATTACAAACTCATTTCATAAACCCTTATTCAAGGTAAAATCAACACAACCATCAAACCTTATTTTTTGTGCCTCAGGGCACCACCCCAAAAACCCTTTTCTCAAAGGTAAAATCAACCAACACACAAATGTTTTCTACTCTGAACTACGGAGCTCTGATTCCTCATCCCCGATGAGTGATACGTAGGCATAAGGGCCACAATCCTTGGCGAGCACAATAACAAAAAAACCCCAGAGTCACATCACTTTTTACACACTTTTGAAAATAAAAACAATAAATGAGATAAATATTCACATACATAAACAACCCAAATGGTTCCCATGGAGTACCATGGATGTGAGGGGTGCTAATATCTTCCTCTTGCGTAACCGACTTCCGAACCCAAGTCTCGGTTGCGAGACCGATTCCTTATTCATCTTTTGCGCTTCTCGCACGCATCACGTTTTTCGAGGATCTTATCGACTATTTCCCCTCTCCTCTCTGGTAGAGGTAAACCAAATAAAATTTGGTGGTGAGTCTTCTGATTTTTCCTCTTTTTGGGAATCATTAAATCCCAGTTTCCTCGCTCCCGAAACCTTGGTTGCGACATCGCCACCATCCTTTATTTATTCCTAAGGAATAGGTAAATAATAATAAAACATAAAGTAAAAAGTGAGACCTAAGATTCGGGAGTCAGTTAAGCAAGAGGAATGTGTTAGGCATCCCTCATTTCCATTGTACTCAATGGGAGCCTTCTCTAGTTATAGGTTTACGATGTTCTTACCTAAGGGATGTCTGTTTAGGTTACTTATTATTCTACTCAAAACTTTATTTTATTTGTTTATAAGAAATTTATTTTATTTTTTTTAAGAAAAGATTTAATCAAGAAGGAAGGGGGACAAAAAAAAAGGTTTTTTATTATTGTACTCACTAGAGAGTCTCAACTTTATGCATATGTACGTTCAAGCAATTAGAAGGATTAAAGTATCGTAGTTCGTCTATAAAATATTTGTGTGTTTGTTGATTTTAGATCTTGAAAAATCCTCAACGCATCGGGGGCAGAGAAGAGTTAGTTTTTAAAATGTTTCAATGCACAAGGGTAGAGAACATGAAATTTGAATGCGTTGAATTTAATTTTAGATGGATTTCAGCTGATTGATAAGGTGTTGCACCAGCCAATCAACTTGACTTTGTAAAAATAAAATATTTGCAGGTTGATTTAGAAAACTAGGGTAAATGATACCTAAGCATTTATTTAAGTAAGGGAATTAAACAAATTATTAAGAGATATATAAAAGCGTATTGATTTAATGTTATATTTTATTTTTATTTGATTATTTAAACCTAATTAGATAATTATTCTAACAAATCCCTAAAGTTTCCCTGATTAAAACCTTAATAGCATCATAATTAAGACTCTAATACTATCCTGATTAAAACCCTAATCTTATCTTAATTACTAATAATATGCAATACATTAATCATATGTTTTTTGGTATTTTTTGTTATATTAATAAAAGAAAAAATTACCATGAAATATTTCTTGATCTTGGGGACATGGATTCAAGGAGACCACATCTTAAGATTCATCATGACATCAAAATCCTAATTCTTGGATTTATTCCTCTGGGATCTTGTGATTTCTTCTTGAACGTTTCCTTGATTTAAACCTTAATCAAGGATGCTTGGTACTTGTGTGCTCTTGTTTTGACTTTTGGCCATGGAATTGACTGAAATCCTATATCATTGGGGAGAGGTTCTTGACCATATTATCATGCATTTTGTCATGCATCATCAACCATTAAACTTGCTTTGTGCATAAGATTCATTCATCTGACCTAAATGTCCACTTGTTTGGGATTTTCATATGGATCAAGGTTTTGTCATTGCACTCATTCATATGGTGTTTTTAAGATCTTAATTCAGGATCATTGCATCCATTCATATGGTGTTGTCAAAATCATCAATCCACAATCATTTCTATGCAATACAATATTCATTTCCATCACAAAATGACAGATTGACCAAAATTTGTTGTAGTTGACTTCTGATCAAAATTGACTTTTTGATCAACCAGTTGACCAAAGCCAACTGACTCCCCCTTGACCCTAAGACGTATTACCATGCATCTTTCCATGTTTCATCATCAAAAAACACGTTTTCATTGCATTGGCCTCGTGTCCATGGCTTAGTCCATGACCAAGTCAGACCACCAAACGGACCAAGTCATGGACCACCATTTGGACCTGCAAGAAAACCAAACCATTTGACCATTTTTAAACCTCATCTCATTATTAAACCTCATTTCATTAAAAAAAATCCATTTAATCCATAGCATTGCATTTTTATCAACATTGTTTTAGGGTATAACATTCCAAGTCCCTTCCAATTTCAAACCAACCTTTCATGCATTTTTAGTCAATTTCATATTTTCAATTCAAGTTACAACATATATTTTCAATTCACATTTCCAATAATATTTTCATTTCAATTCATATTTTCAAATTTACAACATACATTTTCCATTCAAATTTCATTCATATTTTCAAACCAATCATTTACGTGAACCATATTTTTCATTTCAATTTATAACATTTCTGTGCAAATCCCATTCATATTTTCCAATTTACAACATTCTTACATTACAATGTCCAATTCATAAAAACCTCAATTTCTACACAATTTCAATCCAATCCCTTCCAAGCATGTGAGCCATAGCAAATTCAAGCAATTATATCCACTCTTCAAGCTAAGCCAATTCCAAGCACAAATTCTTCAAACCATCCCAAGCGCGCCTGAGTTCACAAATAACTCCAATTAAACATCCCTGCGCAAATCAAAAGCCAATTAACAAAGCTCATTTCATCAATTAACTTCAAACCAATTAACATACCATTAGCAAACTAACAAATTCAACCTCATCACTAATCTCACATTGCTAACTTCATCTCACTAATTAACAAGCTAACAACTCACAAGTCTCAGTTAACTTAACAGCAAATTGAATTTCCATTTCATTTGTAACTAATAAAACGAAACACAGAGAACCATTCAAACTAATTTCATTTTCATTATTTTCATTCAAGCTTAACTCACGATTAGCAGCTAACAAAATTACAAATTTCATTAACATCAAATTAAATTTTCGAATCCCACTATAAAGACTCAAATGCAACGTAACCCAAAATCAAATAAAAACCAAATTCACTCATTTGAATTTCACAATTAACTCCCCAATTGAATTTGAATCTCTAACTAATGCTAACTGAATTTAAATTTGCAACTGACTATTGAATTTGAAGGTAATTTCATGTGAATTTCATAGCCGAATTCAAGTTCTAAAAATCACAAGCTTCGTTCTTTTTCATCACTCACGCATCCAAATCTCATAACAAATCATAGAGAAAAATCAATCATTCTTCAATCTGAATCACTCTTCACTCTCAAAACCTCACGGAATCTTCATAACCTCGCAAATCTCTCCATTCTTCATGCATAATCTCGCAGCGATTAGACACTGAAACAACTCAGCAACTTATACATAACTCACAAAGGAAGAAGAAGAGAAGCAAATCAAAATCAGAGGGAGAGAATTTGTACCTGTTTGCATCAAAGCTTCAATCCGGTGAGTTTCTCGCTTTGGTTTCGATTCCATTTTTCCGTTTTCGCGCATGCAGGATGATGAATTGAATTGAGTTGTTGATGTTGATTCCGAGTCGTGAATTGATGATTGGAGCCTTGATTCTTCACTTTATTCGCTTCGATTTGTTCTTGAGGAAGACGAAGGTGAATATGTGAAGCACTGTGAAGAAACGCGATATTGAGTTGGATTTTTTTTACATAAGCGCTTTTGATTAATCGCTTCAGGATCGTGAACGCTTTTCCTTTGCACCCTCTCTCTTCATGTTCACCTTAATTTTCTTATTAATTTATTTAATTAGCTTATTCAAATTTCAATAAATTTCTGATCTGTTTTTGTTTAATCATTTGTATAAGAACATTTAATTCTCTTAATATTTGTTAGTTTTTTTATTATAACAATTAGGATCATTAGATTAAATATCCTAATTAGATAATTATGTTAATTAATGGTTAATTAGTGTCGTATCCAAAATTTATCCTCCTTTTTCATATCTTTATCAAATCTATGATTGGAGACTGCATTCATTCATGAGCATCATTCATTCAGTGTTAACACCTTCTAACAAACATCATGATTCAAGATTTATCGTCGTAAAAAGTCAGGACTTTGCTTAAAGATTGTGGTATCGCTTGGTATGTGGGTCATGGACTCATGAAGTCTATACCTTGACATTAATATTTGTTAGTTTTTTTATTATAACAATAAGGATCATTAGATTAATTATCCTAATTAGATAATTATGTTAATTAATAGTTAACTAGTGTCGTATCCCAAAATTTGCCCTCCATTTTTCATATCTTTATTCAACCTATGACGGGAGATTCATCTGCATTCATTCATGAGCATCATTCATTCAGAATTAACACCTTCCAACAAACATCATGATTCAAGGTTTATGGTCGTAAAAAATCAGGGTTTTGCTTAAAGATTGTGGTATCGCTTGGTATGTGGGTCATGGATTCCTGAAGTCTATACCTTGACATTCCCCTATGCATCCTGACCCTAATTCTTGACTATGCTCCTTTGGGATCTTGTGCTCGGCCTTTATGCATTGGATTTGGAATTATAAGCCCTGACGGTAGGCCCTTGATCTGAGGTGTAGCTCACGGAGCCTTGTGTTGTGTTTGAAACCCTAATCAGAGATAGTTGGTATAATATCTCATATTCCCTTAAATGCTAAATTAGTTGTCAGTTGAGATCAATTGAGTTCATATGTACTCTATCTATTATCAGTTGTAAGAATTTGAGTTCATATGTACTCTAAGTGTTATCAGTTGGAACCAATAGAGTAACCAGTGAACTCTTAAGAGATTAATTATTGATATAAGAGACAGATCAATATTAACAAGTACAAGAGAGGACATGTTAGAAGGTGTTAATTCCGAATGAATGATGCTCATGAATGATTGCAGATGAATCTCCAGTCATAGGTTGGATAAAGATATGAAAAGGGGAGGGAAA